>NC_138895.1:51366347-51923601 GCF_965194825.1 Balaenoptera physalus
AAGACAAATATCATATGATATCATTATATGTGGAATCTAAAAAAAGATACAAACGAACTTATTTACAAAACAGAAACAGACTCACAGACATAGAAAACAAACTTATGGTTACCAAAGGGAAAAGGTGGCAGGAGGGATAAACCAGGAGTTTGGGATTAGCAGATACACACTACTATATATAAAATAGAAAACAAGGTCCTATTGTATAGCACAGTTCACTATCTTGTAATAATCTATAATGGAAAAGAACCTGGAAAAGCATATATATATATATATATATATATGAATCACTTTGCTCTACACCAGAAACTAACACAACATTGTAAATCAACTCTACTTCAATTTTTAAAAATTGTGATAAATCTCAATAATTAACTGGTTAATCATTGAATGCTCTATTTAGAAAAATCTGGGTATTGCAATCCTAACTGTTTTTCCCATTAAATTTAGCAACAACCACTACACCACAAAAATGAGCGTCTTCATAATCAAAACTATTTCCATTCTCATTAAGAAGTGTCTGATGTAGAGAATGGACTTGAGGACACGGGAGGGGGAAGGGTAAGCTGGGACGAAGTGAGAGAGTGGCATGGACATATATACACTACCAAATGTAAAATAGATAGCTAGTGGGAAGCAGCCGCATAGCACAGGGAGATCGGCTTGGTGCTTTGTGTCCACCTAGAGGGGTGGGATAGGGAGGGTGGGAGGGAGATGCAAGAGGGAGGAGATATGGGTATGTATGTATATGTATAGCTGATTCACTTTGTTATACAGCAGAAACTAACACACCACTGTAAAGCAATTATACTCCAATACAGATGTTAAAAAAAAAAAAAAAGAAGTGTCTGAAATTTGTGATTTCATGAACTGAAATGATTTCTTTGTCCTCATTCAGAAAGAGAAAGCATCTGCTCAATAATAATGCCATGGAAAAAATTACCACAGAAATCAGTCATTTTGTATTTCCTCCTTGGATAAATTTGCAAAACTTTGTAACTTTGTAGGGTTCCCTCAAGGGAAAAGACAAATTTAAATTTATAAAAAAATATTGCCTTCTAAATTTAATCGCTGTGAAGTTATTTTATTTGCGTATTCAAACTGTACTGGGTGAAGCACAATTTGTAGGATGGTGTTTTTCAGAAAGGCACAGTGGAGAAAAATTAATCACAGAGCTCCAGAATTCATTCACCCAAGCACACAGAAAATATACATTAATAAGTGACTAAGTAGAATCCATAGGAGTGTGAGTATTTCCCTTCTTGAGATAGGAATGAGTTTTTCTTAGGTGCTTTGATAGCCAGGGGCTGTATAATCGGCATATAAACTATAAATGGACAGGTCATTTAGGCTTCAGAATGCCATTCTATGTCAGTTCTCTGTGTGGCCATTTCACTAAGGGTTTAATTTCATTTAAAACTTATTTCCCTATTTGAAAAGACAAAAATTGGAGATGCATCCCTCATTAGCTCCCCTCTCTTACCATAATACCCCAAGAGAGTACTATCTATAAATGGACTGCTCATGAAAGAGAAAATATAGCTAGAAAACAAACCAAAAAATCTGAGGACATATTCAAAGAAAAGCAAATTTGAGAAATTGTGATTTTACTTACTTGTAAATTTATCATGTTTAAAACAAATAACCAATACTGGCAAGAGTGTTGAGAAACAGGTACCCTTATCCACTGTTTGTAAAACTGTAAACTGATACAAACTTTATGAAAGGTCGGTACAGTGTCTCCAAAACCAAGAATCTGGAAATCTTATCAGAGGCGGGTTAAGACCATGGGCTCTAGAGTTGGAAGCCTGCCTTCAAATTCCTTCTCATTACGTGCTGTGCGACTCCGGGCAAGTTTCTCAACTTTCCTGAACCTGAGAATCCTCATTTATAAACACCGGAATAATATCATAAACCTCTTAAGGCTGCTGTGAAAATCAACTGAGATAATATCTGCAAAGTATTTATTACAGAGGATATTAGTTTTCTATTGCTGCATAACAAATTACCACAAAGTGTGCTACTTAAAGCAATGCACATGTCTTATCTCAGTTTCCGTGGGTTGAGAGTCTAGGCATGGCTTAGCTGAGTCCACTGCAAAACTTGCATCAAGGTGTCAGTCAGACGGTTTTTCATCCAGCGGCTCAACTGGAGAAAGGTCTCTTGTTGGCTTTTGAATGGCAGTTATCAATACTTCCCTTAGCTCCGTGCCTCATGGACCTCCTAATATAGCCACTTACTCTTTCAAATCCAGCAAGGGAGAAAGTGTCTAGAATGAGTCTGCTAGCAAGGGTGAGTTTTATAAAATGTAACATAATCACATCCCATCACCTTTGTCATATTCTATTGGTTAGAAGTTAAGTCACAGGCCCTGCTCACACTCAAGGCAAGGAAATGACACAAAGCCATCAATACCAGGACCAGGGATTATGGGTGCCATCTTAGGGTATATCCACCACACAGAGCCTGGTAATAAATGTTAGTCATGTCTATAGACATGAAGACGTTCAGCACAGAATTGTTTATGGCATTGAGAAATGTGAAAACAACTTAAATGGCCACCATTTAAGAAAAGCAAGCTCGGGCTTCCCTGGTGGCGCAGTGGTTGAGAATCTGCCTGCCAGTGCAGGGGACACGGGTTCGAGCCCTGTTCTGGGAAGATCCCACATGCCGCGGAGCGACTAGGCCCGTGAGCCACAACCACTGAGCCTGCGCGTCTGGAGCCTGTGCTCCGCAACAAGAGAGGCCGCGATAGTGAGAGGCCCGCGCACGGCGATGAAGAGTGGCCCCCACTCGCCGCAACTAGAGAAAGCCCTCGCACAGAAACGAAGACCCAACACAGCCAAAAATAAATAATAAATAAAATTTAAAAAAAGAAAAGAAAAGCAAGTTCAAAGTGGCTGGAGCATACTGTGTGAAATGCATGAGGGTAGTGGAACTACCAAGCCAGAAGGAGCATGTCAAAACTCTCCCAGCTCCCCCAGTAATGCTTTCAGACCACAGAACACATACTATTATCTGGAAGTTGGCCCGAGTATAACAGTAGCATACCCGTCATAGTGGTAACAGTAGTAGTAAGAGTAGAAGCAATAATAGTAATATAAAAACAGCTCTTTTCACACACAGGTTATACCTGTCTCCTTCTCTCCTTGTCACTGACATCAGATCTCTTTTTCCATCCCTGCATTTCCTGAGGACAATATCAGGTGCCAAACTTCTGCTCTCCAGTTCTGTGCTATTATTATCCTCGATTCCATCAAGATCTAAGCAAACTACCCATCCAATATCCTGGCTTCACCAATCCTTTGATTCTCACAACCCACTTCAGCCATCCTTACTTATGGCCATGCTCTCAATTCTGACAGAATCTTATAAACTCTAGATTCCATCTTCCTCCCTAAGCATACTGTTTAATCCTTCCAGCTCCCTCAATTTTTCACTCCCATTTCATCAACCTTCTCCTCACTAAGGCCTCCAGAGCCTGGACCTCTACTTTATCTCCTACTGCATTAGATTCTTTCTATCTCTGTATCTTTCCCAATCCAACCAGATCCAGTGGCCCATCCCTTCGGATACTGTCTCAACTTTCGACTTTCTTATTTTATTTTTACTTTCATATTGTTATTATAAAATATGCATATGTGCACTGGTTGTTCTCCACTCCTCCACCTGCATTTCCAATCCCCAACCCTCCCTGCTCTGCTCTTGTCCTGGGAGGCAGACCCCTGTGGACTGCATTTGCCAGGTTCCCTTGTCACCTGGCTTCTGGCTGGGTTCAGCCAATGGCAAGAACCAGCAAAAGACTGTTGGGGGGAGGAAAGAAAGATCAGAGTGACACTACCTCCCCATACCCATCCCAGCTCTGACACTGTGACTCTAGGAAGCAAAACATAAAATCCTGCCCAGATCCTTCACCTCTACAGACTAAAGCCTTAAGTGACTAAGTGTGGGGCAGCAAACTCTGTTGCCCCCAAGGAACATGTGAAGATCCACTGTAGCTGGGGAAAGCATAAAAGAAAAAGAACGCTTCCCTGAGGGAAGGACAGGAAACAGTCCTGGGCCCAGGATACTATATCAATACAATTAAAGGAGAAGTAGGAAACTCCCTCCCACACAAGATCTGCCAGACATATAAGACAGGGTTTGTCTTCCTTGGAAAGGAGGAGTAGGATGACTGAATCTCCAACCTAAAATGCTGACACAGAAGACCTAAGACTAGAAATAGACCAGGATACAGAGGAAAAGTCCTGACTCCGCCCCCCACCAACTAGCAAGTACCAAGTAAGAAACAACCGTAGTCTACCACTTAGGGAAAAGAGCATGAAGAGAGACCCTTTGTGGCACAGGTGCACAAGGAAAGCAGAAAGCTAAAAGTAGAGCAGGAACATTGAGGAAAACTCTCTGGCACCACAGCTCCCACCCTAGGAAGCTTAACACCAGAGGAATTTGAAGCTGATGGTACTGATACATAGAACATAATAATAGCAACAACAGCACTTAAATTCAGCTCATCTCCTAACTAAACTGACTCATCCTTCCCAACTCACCCCCCGCAACACATACATACACTAATGGTCTAGCAGAAGAAATTGTGCGCCCATTTTCAGGCACAAATACTATATACCTCATGCTCTACTGATCTACATACAATGGGCAGCATTCAATAAAAAATTATGAGATATATATACACACAAGGGCAAGAAAAAACTCTACTGTCAAAAGACAAAGTAGTCAACAGAACCAAACCAAGAGGTGACCCAGACAGGGAATTAAAATTACTATGATTAATATTTTAAAGGCTCTAGTGGAAAAGCTAGACAGCATGCATGAACAAATGGAAAATTTTATCAGAGACATGGAAATGATAAGAATAATCAAATAAAAATACTTAGAAAGTAAACACACACACACACACACACACACACTCACAGTAACAGAAATCAAGAATGCCTTTGATGATATCATCAGTAGAATTGAGAGTCAAGGAAAGAAAAAGGTGAACTTAAAGGTAAGTCAGTAGCAATTACCCAAACTGAAACATACAGAAGAAAAAGAATGAAACAAGCAAACACAACAGAGCATCCAAGAGGTATGGGACTATATCAGTGATCATAGATAGATAGATAGATATAGATATATATTTAAAAATCCAGGAGAAGAGGAAATGAATATAATAGAAGAAATATTTGAAAAAAGAATGGCTAAGAATTTTTCAAAAATAATGAAATATATCATACCATAGGTCCAAAAATCTCAGAGAATTCCCAAGTAAGATAGACACGTCCCCAAAAGCACACAGACACATCATATTGAAACATATTGAACCAAACAGAAAAAGAAAATCTTGAAGGTAGCCAGAGAAAAAGGACATATTTCATGCAGGGAAACAAAGGTAAGAATTACAGAGACTTCTTGTCAGAAACTATGCAAGCCAAATGGAGATATATCTTTAAAGTACTGGGAGGAAAGCCCCTCAACCCAGAATTTTACAGCCAGCAAAATATCTTTCAAAAATAGAAGTAAAATAAAGACTTTTTTTCAGATAAAAAGTGAAAGAAAGTTCTGTTCTGAACATGAAAGATTCAAAATTAAATAAGAAAAAATCTCTGCCCTCAAAAGATCATGGAGCCAATTCAGCAAAATATACTGATAAAAAGAATTTAAATATAATGTTGCAAGTGATAGGGAAGATAATGAGTTCCATTTGAATGGCATCTGGGTCTGCTGGGTATCTAGTGAGTAGATGGAAATGTGGATCTGGAGTTCAGGAGAGAGGAAGAGCATCTGAGAGTCACCAACATATGATTAGTAAGTAGTTAATATCATGGAAACAAATGAAATCACTCTGCGAGAGTATGCAGTGATGGAAGAGAAAGAAGGTGGTCCAAAGATGGAACTGGAGAACACTGATACTAGAAAATACAAAGAGGGAGAGGTGTGCTGGGCCCCATTTTCATCTGCTTTCTTAAAATATCCATGTGCCTGGATGGACCTGGAGGGTATTATGCTTAGTGAAATAAGTCAGACAGAGAAAGACAAATACTGTATGATATCACTTATATGTGGAATCTAAAAAATAAAACTAATGAATGAATATAACAAAACAGAATCAGACCCACAGACATGGAGAACAAACTAGTGGTTACCAGTGGAGAGAGACAAGGGGGGAAGAGCAAGGTAGGGGTAGAAAATTAAGAGGTACAATAAAATAGATAAGCTACAGGGATATATTATACAGCACAATATATACATAAGTTGTATATATTATACATATATTATATATTGTGTATGTTGGGAATATAGCCAATATTTTGTAATAACTATGAATGAAGTATAATCTATAAAAATATTGAATCACTATGCTGTATGCCTGAAACTAATATAATATTGTAAATCAACTGTACTTCAATAAAAAAAATTTATATCCATGTGCCAAGAAACAGGGGGAGAGAGGCAGATGAAAGGGAGAGGAAAAAAACCCACTGATTGAGCTCTCAGTAATGCCAGGGATTGTTCTCAGTGCTTTACATGTATTATGTTATTTAATCCCCACAGCAGCCTTGCTTTTATTCCACTTAACAAATGAGGCACAGAGGTTAAATAATAACCCCAGTGTCACACAGTATAAGTGGTAAAGCTAAGATCCCAAGCCAGATGTTTGGCCCAAATTCCTTCTTCTTTCCACTATGCTGTATTACTTCCAAAGAAGGGAGGAAAAAATAACAACTGTATCCATAAACACTCATCCCTCAATCACAAGGGAAGTCTAAAACCTAAAGGAGCAATAGATGCCCCAACTTATTTAAGAGACTGGCAAACGTTCCAGATGGAGGGTTTGTGGCATTGACTTTTTATGCGATACAGGCACTCATGTGCACTGTGGGTGTCCAAGCCAGGCCCAGCTCCACGTTTGGTTTCCTTCTAAATGGCCACGCTGGCCCTAAGGTCATGTTTCCTCATTCAACAGCATCTTGGTGCATATCTATAGAATTCCCCTTACAGAGTAGTACAAGTAACCTAGGAAGATGGGATTATTCATAAAGCTTTAAAAAATAATATGTCATTTCTTTAGCCATAAACATAATTTCTATCCGTCATAGAGAGCAGAATTTGGCTCTAAAACACTGGTACTGAACAGACAGAGGAGAAAGTTTATAAAAGGAAACAGTAAAATATAATAAATTTAGGGTCTGTTTGGTGGGAAGAGGGACAGTCTTCTTAACAATGCTCTGTCTCAAAGATGTTTTTTCCTGCCAAAGATGATAGGATCAGTGTGCTGAGTGTGTAGAACTAAAGAATAAACAGAGCTTTATCTTTTTTTATTTTATTTTAACCACTACACAAGGGGAGACAGAGAACTGGTGTTTCACATACCAGAAATTAGAACATGGTTTTTAGAGTGTTGGAACAGGGAACTTAGCTTTTGGCGAGAACAGACTTTAAAACTCTTGGGAAGGTTTAAGTTCAGTTATATCCAAACTGACTAACAAGTACAGTTAGCCATTATTACCTCCTATACCAGTCATGTTTTGTGACTTCTTATAATTATCTAAAACATACTTCATGGTTCCTGAAGGGCACAAACACATGGTAAGTTTACATATCAGATGAGTAAGTTTGACATCAAGAGACTGCTTACCATTCTACACCGAATGACAAAGAACTACCACCTAGAATAGCAAAACCAAGTTTAGTCAAGACCTTGTCTCCATCTGAGTAATGAGTAAATATTTAGCTCTTGAAGGTAAAATATATATTGGATCCTTTGATTCTTCTTATCAGCAAACAGAAAAGAAAGCAATTTACAAGTGGTGCTGAAATAAATGGTTCGAGTGTTTCCTTCAGAGTTTTCCTATTTAAACTGATTTCCTTCTTAAAGGAAGACTCATATTCCTGTTTTCTATTTTTCTTTCTCAAAGACAGAACTTGTATTACTCTGTTTCCAGAGAAGATAAACATACCAACAGACAAGTGGGGAAAGGCAATTAGAATAAACTGTAGGTATATGACCAGAAGGGTAGGAAAAAGAATACAGATTCCCGATCAGTAGGTCTGAGTGTGACCTGAGATTCTGCATGACCAACAAGCTCCCAGGGGACGTCTACGGTGGTGGTCTGGGGCCCACCCTCAGAGTAGCAAGGGTATAGGCGGTGTGAGGCCAGAGCTGGCTGAGAGGCTAGGCTGAACGGAGTGGGACAGCAGAGCCCACTGCAGTCAGGGAGGTAAGCGGGACCAAAAAGAGCTAGGAAACCAGTACAGACATTAAGCTCATAGCTACGTGACCAAGGCAGGCTCGCCTAGAGCAGAAGATCCCTACAAGTGAACCCCAAGACACTGACCCCTCGGTCTTCAAGTGGCTGGAGCCCTGAGCTGGTCACCTGCACCCTCTGCAGCCTCCACTGGACTCCATATCTACACTGGGGAACAAAAATCTCATTTTCTTGGTGTTCTATGATTGGTAAAAGGTTGGGATATACTTCTTTAGAGATCCGAAGGCTGAAGATTTGGCTTTCATGAGCAGGTGCCTAAGAAAAAGCCTTCAGAGGCCATGCAGAGGGCAAAATATGGAAGAAAATGTGAGCAAAAGCAAGCCCAGAACGGGAAAGCCTGAGGCCAAGAAAAGACAAGGCCAGAGTAGCTGCATAAGAATGTGCTGCAGCATGGTGGCCTTGAGAGGTAAAAATCAGTGTGAAATTCTAGCAGTAAACACGGGCCAGGACCAGAAAGACAGGATTTGGAAAAAGTGGGCTAGAATCAGATTTGAGATTAGGCACTCATGGCTAGAAGGGTTTGCCAAAATCTTGAGAAGGAATTGATATTTAAGCAAAAACATCTGTAACGTATATTACATTTCTTATTCACATACATGTGAATGCTCTTTTTTTTTAAGCAGACTGTGTATCACTCACCCATAGCTATGTTTTTGTTCTCAGCTAATTCCTTTTGTTGTTTTCAAAGACTGGAGCATTAAAAAATGTCTTCAGATATCACAAACCAGTCCTAGGCAGTGAACCTTGGGCAAATCCAGCCAAGCACCTGGTGTTAATCTTGATGTCTTACGTAAGGACTCCCTTTAATTAGGTTAGCCACGTACCCAGTATTTACGAGGGATCTCAGTATCTGGTTGCCAGCAGCAAAAGAACTAAGTGCCAGCAGTTAGATTCTCCTTGCAGACCTTTCCTCAAAGTCCTCTACCAAATAGGATATTTATCAACCCACCAGTTCCTACTATGAAGATGGCGGCCTTGAGCCATGATCTATATTTGTTATGTTTAGTGTGACAATTCCATTCCCTAGAGAACCTCATCTTCACTCTCCCAGCAACATCAATTGGGCTCTTTCCAGGGGTTCAAGTTTATCTCCCTTCATTGCCTTACCTGGAATCCATTGCTTGTAACTCTTCAACTTAAAGAAGTCCCGGTACATGAGTTAAACCTGTTTGCTATTTTTCTGATATAGACAATTGTTCAAACCTGTAAGGTAAATTCATTCAATTCAACTCACTTAATATTTCAGTCTCTCCTTTCTTCCTCCTTTGTATGTTAAATAAGCACAAATTGAGTTGCAATCAAAACGCAACTTTATTTTTGTCACCCAATGACATTTTAAAATTAATTTCATGAGCATACTATTTCCCTGCCCCCGGATGAAAACTTTTTAATTCCTTATTGAGTTATACACTCTCCTAGTGTCCATAAATTGCAAATACAAATCAACTGAATGATTTGAATGTCCAGTCCAAGATATTAATTAAAACTTTTAACTTGATTCAGCATAAAATACACCAAATATACCTCTTCCCCCCGACACCCCCTAGTTCAAATCTATTTTCTTACGGTGGCAAAAAGCGATATGGTTGGTTTTGTCTCAGGATCATCATTTACAATTGTGCAAACTGGGTGATGAACAACGTTGGGGGGAGGGCCACCACTCACATTCATAGACTTTTCCCTAATTTTCACGAAGAAGCTGTTGGGCAGGGCACTTCTGGCTTCTTCTCTACCCCTCCTCCTGCACAGGGCGGAGGTGTGGTAGTGAACAGGAAATTGCTTCCTGAAACTGGCTCTTCCCTCAGCTAGACTGGCAGCTGTTTAACGCTGGTTCTTTCCTTTGGGGGGTCTTCTGAAGACTTGGGGAGGAGTCCCCCATGGACGACTGCAGTTGTAATCCCACAAGGTAAGGGATGCTGCTTTCCTCTATCTGGCAGCTTTCAGATCCCCTCGGCTTCTGCTTTCCTGGGGATCCACTCCACACATATCCGCACTGTTGGAGTGCCCTTCCTTCTGGCAAGAGCCATCTTGGGTAGGATTCAGGCAGATCCAAGCCAGCTCTTTCTCCCTGGTCCATGGGAATTCCTGCAAGTTCACCCCAGCACAACCACTTCAGTTCTGGGCCACAGCACTTGCGTTCTCTCGCTTGTGAACACAGATCCCTCCCCTATGTTTCTCTAGTGCAGGGAGAACAGGTCAAGCTCGCCAGTGGGTCCCATGGAAGCCCCTCGCTAGATTTGAAATGGAAGTACCTTCACTTCTCCCCGCAAAAGAGGGGGGCTCACAACAGAATAGCATTTCTCTCCAAAGAGATCCATCCATGGTACCTCCTCATTCCACTCCAACCCCTATTTATATCCTTAATCTAAAAGGCCCAAGCATCATGCAACAGTTCTGCAGAATTTCCTATCTTAATGCTGCGTATGGGGGATTGATCTTACATTCATTTTGGCATCTGATGGCCAGATCTGTGACCTTCTGAAATTAAGCCCCAGTTACATCCATTTTAGAGTCACTCCACTCTTCCCTTCCCTTCCTAACAAAAGCATTGAGACTAAACTTTCAGAGAAAACCATGATCCGCCTTCTAGATTCAATAGTAAAGACAACAGCAGAATTCACTGGGTAGTGAACTTTGTCCAGATCCCTACAGGACCTGGTGGTCAGCCAAGCTGAAGGTCAGTGTGGGATTCTCTCAGACAACAGCCCTATGAGAGGCAGGCTGCCTTCTGGTCCCGTCTGTGATGATTCTATCAAGTTGGTAATTGTCCCAGGGCTAAAGAACTAAGTGTTAATACATCAAGTTGGACAAAAAACACAAAAAAACAAAATCAAAAACCCTATGAATGAGAGACGCATACTCCAAGACATTTAACTATGCAATGAAAGTGAATTCTTAGAATTACATTTTTATTTCACATTTTTAAAAGTCCCGCTCAGACTCTCCCTGCTAGCCACAGAACTATCTCTAAAAAGTATCTCTTCTCTGGTGGGCCTAACTTCAGCATCAAAGGGCTCCAAAGAGTCCATCTGTGCTCAGAACACTGTGATCAACCTTCTTGGGTGGAACTGAGTTTACAGAGCAAAACTACCAGCTGTTCTCAATTTCAAGGGGGCTCTATAGGAAGGAGGGAGATCTCTGTGGCTACTGGAGTCCTGGCTACACCACTAGACAATGGACTGGGAAATCTAAAGTCAAAGACTTTGTGTTCCTGCCCTGAAAGGCTCTAATAAACTTAGCGTCCAGCATGTATTTAAATATCAGGATGTCCTAGTTTAGTTCTGACTGGAATCTGGGGTCTGGATCCTTGAAGAACTCATGGGTTAGGGTGTTTATCTGCACGGGTTGGTAGACCTAAGGGGCATTTGTGTGTGTGGTTGTTGTGTGTGTGTGTGAGAGAGAGAGAGAGAGAGACAGAGAGAGAGACAGAGAGAGAGAATATGTACCCAATCCCCAGGACTATTTTTAATCCCCTCTGAAGAAAAGTTTGAGGCAGATGCTGGTGGAACTGTTTTCATGAGGGAATTTGAAAGACATTATGCATACAGAGCACTGCTTTGGGACCTTGGTGATGAATAAGGTGCAAAGTTGGAGATGGAACTATTCTCCCCACCTCTGCATTAAGTCCAGAGCCAGGAGATGACACCGTGACACAGACACTGGTGTTTTCACACTGGGCACCACTGGAGTCTCTTGTTGAGTGGAGGACAGTGTCGGGGGGTGCCAGGGCCAGAGGGGAAGTGGCAGCAGACCCCTGTGGTGGCTGTGCCCAGATCATGAGCCACGAGAGGCCACCTTTGCCAGCCTCTCAAAATACCCGGGGCTGGGATTCCACAGGAACAGGTGAGGGCAAGAACAGGAAATTTGGAAGATTGACTTTAGTGGGGCTTCATTTGTGCCCACAAACTGACTCAGCCGTGATTTCCTGACAGCCAAGAAGGAGCATTTACAAAACAGGGGCATTTACAATAACAGCTGAGCCTGGTTACAACATGACTCATATTACATGGATTATTCTGGGGCAAATCCTGACGGGAATTAATCTAACACCTACTCAAATCTTGGGGTACATAACGAATTACTTGCAGATTCTCTCCAAGCATGTGAATTCTGGGCCCACCCCCAGAAAGTCTAAATGAGCAGATATAAGGTGGGGCCCAAGAATCTTCTAGCAGGTCCCTCAGGCACTTCCCAAGCCAGGGAAGTAAGGCCCGAGCTTTGACAAACACTGGCTTACAGTAATACACCACCAGGCTTGCACATATAGCCAAAAGTTGGGGATATTTTAACTTCCACGCTGAAAATAAATCTGCATGACTGCCAAGGCTCACTATCCAGGTCCCTCTCCTCACACAAGTCACCTCTGGTAGCAGGAATAACCTTTGAAGAAAATCTTACTGCTGCGAGTCTCAAAGGTAACAAAAGTTCCACCTTCTCACCTTCTCATCTGAGGGCTTCCGTAACTCTCCATATAGTTGCACTTTGATGAGAATGAGATCGGTAGCGAAAGGATCCTTGAGCAAATGAAGTAGGCAGATAAGCCAGGTGCCATCGCTCTGAGGGTTGGATGAAGAAAATGTGGGTTGCCCCATGACAGGGAAAACACAAAGGAACCATCTCCAGTGATGGGAATTTCAGTGCAATCATCTCCATGCGCTTGTAAGAGAGAACTAAATGTTCAAGATGCTGAGCCTCCAAGACTTCAGAGACCCAGAACCAAAATCTGGAGTGACAGGTGGGAGGAAGCTATCTAGAAAACAGTGTGACCAAACCGAGGTGGCTGGTACCTTCCTCAGCCTAGGAAAGAGCCAGAGTGCATGAAGGGCCAGGAAGAGGGAGAGGGGCTGAAGAGTGAGCCAGGCAGAGGCCCAGGAGCTCTAGGGGGCCGGGGCAGGGCCCAGGCAAACAGCCCAGCGGGCAGCCTTTGCCAAGATGCCAAGCTAAGCCGGGGCTGGCATTCTACGTGCAGCATGTCTGACTGTATTGCCACTGACTTATTTCCTGCCGTTATTTAGCTAATATTCCAACATTCTCTGACAGGCATAAATTACTGCTTTAACTCTATTCCATAGTTCAGTGGTTCTCAAACTTGGGTGTGCATCAGAACACCTGGAGGGCTTGTTAAAACACAGATCTACGGACCCCCACCCAGGTTTTCTGACTCAGTAAGGCCGGGCAGGGCCAGAGAATTTGTGTTCTCACAAGTTTCCAGGTAATGCTGTTGCTGCTCATCCAGCTGCCACACTTTAAGAACCACTGATAGAGCCCATCCTTCCCTCAAACAGGTGAAAAGAGGAGGACGGGAGGAAACTGGAGAAAGAAAGAGGAGAAAGGGGCCTGGCAAGACGCAATATGTGACAATGTGGGCAGGGCAGTTTACTCCGTGGATACTGTGATTTCAGTGGCCGTGGAAAAGTTAAGAATACAAAAAAAAGTTTGTACCAGCTGATGGATGCAATAAATTTCACATGCAGAATTTACTGCACTGATTTGAGAGTAAATACTTCTGAGAGAAAATACTCATAGGTCATCAGCCTTTTACACTTTATTCTGAACAAGTTTAAAAATTCATATCTATATGTAAAATTGTCAACTGAAAAAGAGATAGTTTCACTTCTTCCTTTCCAATTTGGACACATTTTATCTTTTTCTTGCCTAATTTCTTTTTCTTTTTCTTGCCTACTCTGGCCAGAACTTCCAGTACTATGATGAATAGCAGTGGTGTGAGTGGGCATCCTTATCTTGTTCCTGAGTTTGGGGGAAAGTTTTCTACTGAGTATGAGGTTAGCGGTGGGAAAATTCATAGTTGAGAAAGTTTGGAGGGTAAGGGGAGGTGAAAGGGCACCAAGGGTGGGGATTGCCTGAAATTTATTCATTTTACCCTTGGTGGACTGAAAGTTTTAAAAGCCAAGTTATCATGGAAGATTTAAAGTTAAAACTGATTGCGTAGGTCTACTTCCAGTTACTATTGCTCTAACTTGCAATAGCTGTGGAATCTTGGGCAAGGTTCTTGACTTTTCTGACCTTAGTTTCCTTCTCTATAAAATAAACCTGCAAGTGGTTATCCTGAGAGTAACACAGCTTTAAGGAAGGCCTGGCCTGACCACAGGAGAGTCGGCTACCACTTTAAACTATTTAACAATTAAAACTCCCCAAGACCAGCTCAGGCACAAACTGAGACCTGACTCCTGTCTCCACTCACCCAGTACTCTTCCCTTTGTACACCCAGCTCAGATCCGGGTTCCTTATTTTACTGAAGTGAACTGCTCACCTCATACTCTTTTAAACCTCAAATCAAAAGGCATCCCCATTTTACAGATAGGAAAACTGAGGTTCAGAGGGGTTTAAGCCACTCACCCAAGGTCACATGGCCAATAAATGGTAGAACTGAGATCTTTCTCATCTGTCTGACCATTGTATTTCATCTTTCCACTTTACTGCTCTCTGTGACTCCCAACCCAGTACTGTTTTCACTGTACCACATACTGGTGCCAAATGCACCTGCAGTATCTCCACCTGAGCCTCTGCCCCACCCCCTTCCACTCTCTCCTCAGGTACTGAGCCCGAAGCCAGGAAGGGGGCATTCCTTACCTGCCTGCCCCTTCCCACCCAGCATGAGCACGCACATCCACAGTCTCCCACTAGGCTGCTTGTGAAAGGTATGGGCTACAGGATAGAATAAGCCCTGTAATTTATTCCTGTCACAGGAAACTTGAATATTAGTTAAATCACAACAGGAAACCAGCCATTCAGGGGTAACACAATCAAACATTTCTCTCAGTCCAAACATACCTGTGGAAGGGAAAATGAATCCAGCTGTCTTTGAATCTGAAAGTATCCCTGAGCTCTTTGTATTCCAGGCACAAGCACCTTGTGTACTATTTTCAGAACAAAGGTTCTGGTTTGAACATTAAGCATTTCTAACATGGTCTCAGTTAAAAGGCAGTAGCACAGAGATCCCATCCACTGTGACCCCTCCTCAGGAAGGAGGGGTGCTGGGGTTCAGTCCTGAAATGAGAAGCAGGCAGGGCAGCCCAATAGCAGAACCCAAGAGTGCCTTGGACACCTTCTCTTGCCTTGCTGCCATGGGGAATTGGGAGTTGGGTGGACGGCAGGGTGAAGCCACAAGGAAGGCAGCTGGCTGCTCAGGGCTACTTTGTGTCCTCTGCCAAAAGGTGGAAAAGCCAAGCTGAACCAGGGCTGGGTGGGAATGGACATTTGTGAAGGATGCCAGAATTGCTGAAAAATGGACCTGGGTGTCTTAACATTTTTAAATGTTTTGTAAAGAATGTAATCAGAGTGAGAATACTGAAACCACGCTATGGGTGAGGGATGCACGATAAGAGGAGAAGGATAATGATCTCATTTTGAATTGTTTAAAAAAGGGGAGCATGTTTCAATTAAGATGCATTTGTTATAAGTAATAGAAGCCATGAGTAAGAATAGCCCAGGTAATCTTAGTACTTATTGTCTCATGGAATGGAAAACAGGAGGTAGGAGCTTCCAAGGCTGGTCTAGCCATGTAGCAGTATCTTCAAAACCCAGGCATCTTTTGCCTTTTACCTCTTCCCATCAACAGTATCTTGCCCTTTTTGTTTCTCCTCATGCTTGTTGCCTCATGGTCACAAGATGGCTGCCACTGATCCAAGGATTACATCCTCACACAACTCTTTGAAGGCAGGGCACAAAGGAGTATTTTTGGCAGAGATTTTCTTTTCATAAGACTCACACTCAGCAGAGAGGAAAACTTATTTCTCCATAAGACCCCAGCAGGTTTCCTTCATGTTTTATTAGCCAAACTGGGCCGCTTAGCCATGCCTAGCTACAAGGGAATCTGGGAAAGCAAGTGAGTGGCTTTCCCAACTTCTGTCATTGGAAATAGGCAAGGGTTGGGGATGGCTTTGGAGGTCACTGCTAAGCATATCTGCCATAGGAATAAATAGAAGTGTGGCCAAAACAAAAATAAAAACAAAAATTCCTCTTCTGAGGCCAAAGAAAAGGTTTTAGAATATATCTAGTTTTAGTAAAAAGAAAGTTTTATATATAAACATCTCTATTATTTTAAAGAAAAAAAAAAGACAGGCCTGTCTGTATGCATATTTTACGTCCATACATAGCTTTTTTAAAAATAGGACAGCTTCAGAATTCTGCAATCCTTGGACATAATTTGTCCCAGGGGAAAATCATGGAAACATATAAAGTTGTATATGGACGTGTCTATGCATGTGTGTGTGTGTGTGCGTGTGTATTTACAACAGCAAGAAGGTGGAACAACCAAGCACCCCCTTGCTCTGCCAGGCACCAAAGTTGATACAAGATGGCTTGGAAAGGGGAATGGACCTCTCCTCTTTGTATTATCCTTGGTGTGGTTTGTATCCCAACATGGGCAAGGTTCTGTGAAACCACCCTTTCAAACTCTAGCTTCACCCTTGTCCTACCTGGGAGGGTTTGCATAACGGCCTCTGTGTTACATTCAGAATCTCTGCCCCATCCAAGCGCTTGGGTCAAACCCATCAGATCTGTCTCCTCCTTGCCCCCGAGTTGATCCTCTCCCAGGAGACCCCATGCAAAGAAACTTCAGTTGAGCCACCACACCAGTTCTCTCAAAATACCAGCCATGCCTGAATCCTAGTGATGGGGCCTAGGCTCAAACTGAGGTCCCTACTGCAAACGAAAGCCAGTCTGAATCCCACCTTGTGCAATGAATGGCTTTAAAGGCAGAGGAGCCACAAACCTGGACCCTCAAGCTCTCAATCCATTGTGGGAACAGCAGGATAATATCTACTGGGATTGAAGTTTCTTCTTAGAGCCGTGGTGATATATTGTGGCACTACAGCTTCTTGACTTTGCTACCCGTAGAACCAAATGGGAATTACTCATTATGAAGGCTTGTGATATGTTCATTAGCCTTAAAAGGGAATGTTCGTAAAAACAGCAAAAAGCGATGTTAAACCTGTATAGATAATTAAAGTGAACTGAATTTCACTCGCTCCTAATGTTGTAGGCAGAGTAAAGCTGTCTTATTTGCTAAGGAAACACACACGTATATCTCCCAGCCAACTAAAATGCTAGATACTAAGACCATTTAGAAATTTATACTAAAAAATTGAAAAATCAGTCTGTAAGATGGAAATGAAACCTATACTATGATGAAATTGTTAGAGGTGACAAAGCCAGAGGCCCATAGCTCAGCCTTACAGAAACTATTGACTTTAAGGTCTCTCTAAACTAATGGGAATGTTCCAGGCATAGAGTTAGAATTTGAGTGCTAGGCAGAAGCTATAAGATAATAGCGTCAATTATTGAGCGCTTACTATGTGCTGAGTGCTCTTTCAAGTGTTCTGCATATTTATACAACAACACAAGAAGTCCACACTGTTTTTCTTCCCACTTTTACAGATAATGGCTTGCCAAAATCCAGCCAGTAAATGGTAGTGCCAAGATTTGAATCAAGTAGTTTGGCTCTAAAGCCTGTGCTCTCCCACATCTCACAATAGCAGTGTCCCACATTTTGAGGTACTTTCTGTGGGTTGCAAGTGAGTTAACTGGGTCAAGACAGCTTGAGGCTAGAGGGAGGATTCCACAATGGTACCTGCCAGTGGTGGGCTCCCAGGGGTGGCTGCCGCCAGTGTCTGGGTCCCCAGGGTGAGCTGCACTTGCCTCCTGCCTCTCCCCAACACTCTCCAAGACCAGCAGATACATACCCAGGAGTGGAATTTCCAAATGCAAATTCTTGAGCTCATCCACACCAGCAAATCAAACACTGTGAGGCCCAGCACTCTGTGTTTTAACAAGCCTGTAGCTGTGCAGCAGGTGTACAGTGTTGCCAGTGGGGCCCTGCTCTTCACAGGGAATAATAATACAGTACTGGACACAGATTCACTCCCAAGTAATAGACCGAAAGCCTCAAAAATAAAGGAATTGTTAAGGAAAAAAAAAGATTTAGGCTTCATAGGATGAAGCATCTTTTAATGGCCCCCAACTCCCAGGAAACCTGCTTCCCATTTCCGAATTGTGAAAATACCCCCATCCAGCCCTGACCACATAGATCACTCTCCTCAGACCAAGGCAGAGGAGAGCCGCAGGTATCCAGGGCCAAAGGAACTCACGTGACCTATTCAGGTACAATAGACAAGAGCTAGTACGTTCCCTCCATCCCCAGATCCTCCCAGAACAGACTAGAGGGTAAGTGCCACCTTTCTGACATTTCTGACCACCCCCCCTCCACCCTCCCCTCTCCTCTCTACCACACCCTCCCTCCAACTCATGGAGAAGCCAAAGGGACCCTGTGACTAGTCCGAGGCTCTGATGCCTCACAAGGGTGTGTGGTTTGTCAGTTGTTTCATAACTGCTTGGCATCGTTTATGGAAAGAGGATCTTCCTCTTTCAGTTGGCACTAAAATGCAGGGCTTCCTCTGTGGCACTGTCACCTAGACTTTCATCTCTATACAGCCAGCCAGGGGGCACGTTCCCTGTGGGCTCTTGCTGGGAGTTCGCCCTTCTAAAGGGCCAGTGCTGAGCGTGAATTCCTTCTGTGTTTCCAGAGGCCTCGCTCCGGCCAAGCAGCCCAAGTTGGGCTGGAAACAGTCGTCTTTCTTCAAAATCTAACTCCTCAGCTCCGCAGCGAAGGAGCAGCCTCTGGGCTGAGAGACCAGTGGCTCAAGGGCTCCACCATGAGGAAGTCAGGAAATGCGACCTCAGGCAAAACATTTCCAGGATCTTCCGGAGCAGGTACCACCTGCAGGAAGCCAAAGGCTTCCAGCAGTAGTAGGAATAGAAATTTGGGTACACTCGGTGAAAAAATGATGGGATTTAAAGCCATGACAGCTGGGTTGGAGTCCTGCCTCTAACTTTTACTCGTTGCATGGGCTTGGGCAAGTAACTTAACTTGTCTAAGCCTCAGATCCCTTATAAACTATTATTATGACACAGTAGTTCCTCATAAAATTAGGGAACCAATGAAATGATTGGAATAATGTGATTGCAAAAATCACCTTATTAAAATATTATTAAAATATTAAAATATTAAAATATTTTAATTTAATAATTTAAATTTTAAAATTTAATATTAAAATATTAAATATTAAAATATTATTTTATTGAGAATTAAATGTTCAAGATACAGTGAAGCACACATTTTTCCTCTTAGAACTTGGACACTACTGTTACTGGTGAGGCAATATCAAGAACATTCTCTTTGACCATTAGTCACACAAACTTGCGATGCTCTCTTTCCCTATGATGTGTAAACATGCCAACTTGGAGAAACGACCAGAGCACAGATGTGGTTGTGAGAGGTGGCGTACGGTGCAGAAAGCCCAGATGCACAAGTCACCTAAAAAGGCCACGTAAAACAAGGACAGCTGTTTTTTCATTGCAGGATGAGTGTGCAGACCACGGACACCACATTCTTCTGTAAAAACCCTGCTCTTCTGAGACTCACAACTCAGCTCTACCTCCCTCTCCTACTCTTCACCTTGTCCTCCAGAGAGTACTTCACTTTCACTGAAGATTCAAACACCCGGCTCTCAGGGTCCATCCAAGGTGCAAACCCTGGGCTCAAGGTGCAAACTCCAGGCTCTCAGCTCCTGGACTGATACACACATGAACACCCTGGTTCTTGCCAATCACTTTGTTTTTGTTTTGTTTCCAGGAACCAATTTCTGCTTTTAGGGTCTTTTTGGTTGCAAATCAAGAAACTTAACTTGAACTATCGTAGGCAAAAAAGTAGGCATTTATTACCTTGACGATGAAAGGTTGCAAAGAATTGGGATAAGATTGGATCTCAGGGGGAGTTAGAGGTAGGACACTTTCTCTAGTTTTGTTGTTAGAATAAAAGTGATCCTTTTCCTTTAGTTTCAGTTAGAAAACCTTAGGTAAGGACCTGGCCCCGCCTGGATCACATGCCTCACACTTGTGCCCAAACATACGAAGTACACATTGTGCAGATGAAGTAGCATTGGCAGCCCTGCAAGAACCACATGGTGGGAGTGGGAGCAACAGCTCCCAGAATTAAGTGGATGTTATTCCCAGAAGGGAGGGCAAAACAGATATTCTCCTTAATCACTCTCTGATTGTAATGACTGCACAGAACAGAAATCATGCATAGAAATTGGTATCTTGGATTCTACTGCCAAGTTCTTAGGTTCTAGATTTAGAACTCCTAAATTGTCAAAATTTTCTGCTGACTCTGAGAATCTCTCTTGTGTGCCCACAGTCCGAAAAGAAAAAAGAGATGATATAGGTTCCTCTTTGGGGAGTGAGGGTAGGAGCAGAGAGAGGAAACAGCGTGAAAAAGCAATTGAGGAGAATGGAGAACAAGTTTACCAGGAAATTGTAGTATGATTGTCAGACAATGCGGATGGAGGTGCTATAAACCAAATGTTTGTGTCCCATCAAAATTCATGTTGAAACCTAATCCCCCAATATGATGATATTTGGGGTGGGGCCTTTGGGAGGTGATTGGGTCATAAGGGCAGAGCCCTCGTGAATGGGATTAGTGCCCTCGTAAAAGAGCCCTCAGTGAGCTCCGTTACCACTCCCTCCATGTGGGGACACAGCCAGTAGACAGCTGTCTATAAACCAGGAAGCAAGGTTCACCAGACACTGAATCTGTCAGCACCTTGACCTCAGACTTCCTAGCCTTGAGAACTGTGAGAAATAAATGTCTTGTTTAAGCTACCCTCTCTACGGTAGTTTTTTAAAGCAGCCTGAATGGACTCAGACTCATGAATGTATAGTAGATCCAATTTGTCTTACATGACTTTTTCTCTAGCAGTATTTGGCTGGTGGGGTGCAAAGATGGAAAAACTGGATTGTGGCTTCATAACAGGGTGGAGGAATTTCTTTGAATTTTCTATGTAAGGTAGAAATGCAGATGAAGAACACAGTTCAGGGTATTGATAGAGAATGTTACGACTAGTAATAGGATAGATTGTAGAATCTCAGCTGGATACAAAGAGACACGAAGAAAGGCAGGCGCATGGATTGGGAGAAAGCAGATGAGAGAGAGCTGGGGGGGTTCCCACTTAGGTCAAAGAAGAGTGGTAGGAGGAATAGTTAAACATAGTAATACCAATATGTATTTATCTGTATACTCAAATAGAAAATATATACATTCCTTTACTAGGATAGCCTCTGCACTTACAAAGAAACATTCTTACTCAAAAAGGACATACACAAAATGATGTAGCTATGATACAGTTTATTCTAATGTACTAAACCAATAAAATAACAGAACAACTCATTTCTTTGGGAAAAAAAAAACCAAATTCTATATATGCAGGATTGGCTGGATTGACCATAATGTAAAATACATTAAAAATATTTAAGTACACCACACCTAATAAAGCTTTCTATGTAAACAGTAGATACTAGCTTTGCTAAATGACCAGACATTTGGAAAAATCAAAACACAGTTGTAAAACAGATACATAAGTTAAGGTTCCTGGAAACTTAGAAAAAGACTGAATTGTTATGTTTTTACCTGTACAAAAAAAAAATTCTTCAGCCTTTCATTTTCACCTATATTTTCTTTAACAGAATTAAGCCCCAAATTTAAAGGCTTCAATTCTTTTGTCCTAATGCCTCAGGAATATCAGATTTTCCTTCAAACCTGTTGCTGTCTAAAAAGGAGCAGCCCATTTAAAGGGCGGGAAAAACAAAGATATACAGATTTCACTTCTGTGCTACTCATGCAGATTTCTGCTGAGGAAGGGTTCCTGAGTTGGTTACCAGTTCACTCAATTTAGTTCAAAAATATAATAGCTGGTTACAGGATTAAACTGGCATTCTTGTAGCCCAGCAGCAGCTCTCTTTATCACCGAAAATCAGTTAGTGACATTGAGCCCTTAGCTTAATCTGCACAAATGCAATTTGGGAATTCTGTGGTATGACGTTAGCTTATGTAAATGTAAAATGCAAAATTCTGAATATGAAAGAATTTATTTTTTAAATATACAAGTTGTTGTGTTTTCTCTATAATTACGTTTTCCATGAACAAACGAAAAACAAAATGGCAAAAGGAGCTGAAAATTTTGAATGTTCCAAAATGAGAGAACTGGAAAAATTTCATATATAAAGACATGACTGAGGTAAGCTTATAGGGTAAGAATAATTGTTTTTTATTGTATGTAATTGAACAGCAAAACAGCCCTGTCTGAAAGCACTGGATCAGTCTTCCTGAGTCCTTCCAAGTCATGATTCTACATGGCTACAAGGAAATATTTTTAATAAATGCAATTTGTCATCAAACAACTAGTTTTTACATTCTTAAATAACCAACTTTACTATAGCAATGATTTAAATACATGTGCTGTTAAAACAAAAGTTATAAACATACTCTGAATTTTTTTCTTTGCCTGTGAGATAATATTAAAAAGAGATTCCACAACTTCCTGATTCCCTAAGAACTAAGAACCAAAACATGAAACATAATAAATAAATATGAAACCTGGAAGCCAGGAAAAGGGGATAGAATACTGAATATAATAAACCAGTGTATTAAAAATCCAGTATTTCAGTATTAAAACGTCATCTCAATACAGTTAGGTTTATTGCTACGATAAATAAGCTTCATATTAAGGCACCTGTAATTACCTATGAGAAAGATTTGGATTCAAAACAAAGGGAATATGCAATATAAAACTTTTTTTCTTGCATTCCCATGTCACTACCGATATTTTATCAATTTTAAATGTAAGTTTTTGTATGGCAGTAGATGAATGTCTTTGAACATATTTCCTGAATATAGTTAAAATGCTTATGATACTATGATACTTTCATTAATGTATATGGTACCTTAATTAAAGTATGTGACAGTTCAATGGAAAAATAGGCAAAACCAAGTGAAGATGGATGGCAAAGGACTAAATATCAGAAATATGATAACTTCTAAGAAAAAAAAATATATTGTCGGGTCGGTGACTATGAGCAGATCTTGGCCAAATCATTGAACTTTGCTGAGCCTCACTCTCTCCATCTATAAATTTCAATACTACCTACTTTGTCAAGCTCATGAGGCTGTTGTGAGATCAAATCAGGTGATGCAAAAACACTCGGCAAATTATGAAGCCTTGAACAAATAAATGGTATTATCATAGGCCAAAATAGCTCAAGTTTCTGACATCCTCTCTAACAGATAAAGTTATGGCCTGTTCCTTTTGCATCCACTTGGAAACTCCCAGTTTTAATCCATTAGATAGTTGTGGAATGAATGGAGCAAAAATTTATGCAAAGAGAAAATTTCTAAACCTTATTAACCAGAATTGTAGAAAATAATTTGCTGCGAGTGGGGAACCCCACTGCTTGCTTGGGCTCAGGCTACCTCTTGACAGTTCCCTACGATAGAGGGAGCAGACTTCTCAGATGCTGGCCTTTCCTCAGTCTCCCTAACCATCTGCTATCATGCAGCAAGCATCGTTCCATAAAAGAATTAAATCTCATAACAGCATATAAGAGTTGTAGGAGTATAAGAAATATAGCTGAGGTCAATCACAGGTACTTTACTCAGCTTGGCACAAAGTTGAAATGGTTCAATAACCCCTACCAGGTTCTCCCTTGCTTGGTCCACAAGCCCTTCCTCCATGTATAGAACGGTTACCTAGGCCGGCTTTTTCCAACCTATGTTCTGAGGAACAATAGTTAGGTGAGATGTTAACAGGTGAAGAACAGATCTTTGTTAAGTAGGTTTGGAATATGCAGGGGGAAATCAGTTTATGTACTGCAGAATTTCTCAGTCTTTGATGTACTGACTATACATTCTAAAGAGGAATGGAGTGTACAATATTTCCCAAACTCATTTGACCACAGAATCTCTCCCCATCACCCCACAAAATATCTAGAGGGGCTAACAGCTTTTACAATACTCTTTGGGAAATGTTATTCTAGCTAATTCACCCTGGTTTTAAACATTCCAGGGCTACGTCTGGCTAAAATTACCCTTTTAATTTCTGAAGGAGAATCATTTTGCTTACAAGGTCAACTATCATGATAACCTCCTAGATTCCACTCCATAAGTATCCTGCCCAAAGCAACTTAGAACTAAATTTCCTTAACTACACACTGAGAAATTCAAAGAAGTTATTCTCATGTTAATGAAAATTATAATCTTTTTAAGGAAATCTTTATGTTCTTCCTAAAACATTAAAAATACAAAGATCTAATTCTAGATCTTAGGACCTAGCATCACAATTACTTTGAGGAGATGGGAGTATTTTATCACATCACTGCAATTAATACTATTACTAACAACAATAATAATAGGAGGGGGAGATGGAAGGAGGAGGAGGCTGCAACAGCAGTATTGGCTAAGAACTTATTTTGCATCTTAATCCTCATACACACTTTATGAATTTAGGACCTACTATTACATTCATTTTAAAGATAAGTACACTGAGGTTTAGAGAGATTAACTGATTTACCAAGGGTCACACAAAGTAGGACAGAATCTCAAACTCTTATCTGACCCCTCACGCCATGCTCTTAACAAATATAATGCCATCTTTTATTTCAGTGATGAAACAAAAGCATTTAGAGGTCATACTCTGACTGTTAAACAGGAAGATTAAAGCATGTTTCTATAAATCCAACTTGATTGATATTTGGTTTTGGATTTCCTTTTGAGTAAACTCCTGTGCCCTAAAGAAGATATTTTAGGTGTTTTTTTTTTTTTTTAAGCAGAGAAAAGTAGACTGCTATTTACCAATGATAAGTTTAGATATGTATGGGGAGGGTTTTAAAAATCTGCATCTAAGGTGAAGACATTATCTGTAGTTTCCGCCATAACTGCAAAACGCTGATACTCTGAAACTCGTTTCTCAAAGAAATTTGTTTTCCCCTCTAAAGAAATGTTTTCCATAAAATCAAAGGGATTTTCTGCTTGAAAAACCTGAAAAGAAAAGAAATATTGTTAGACATTCTGAAGAAGCCAAATTATATCCCACAAGAAGAACAATAGATAACTCAGGTCTCCCAACACCTGTCTAGTCGCCTAAAGATCACACTATTCCCTAGGGTCCTGGAAGCACTCAAGGCTGATGATACATTTTAAGATGACTAAGATCACCTATTAACCTCTTAAAGAAACTATACGAGCATCTCTGGTATTCTAAGAAGCAGAAAGGAAAAAAAGACTATTTTAAAATGGAAATGAAAGATTTAATGCCAAACTAAAATGACTAAAATGTCTTCACAGCTTGAGAAATCTAAAACACCATAGATATTATAGGCATTTTTCACAGGTATTACCATTAGATAGTCACATATACATGATACTACAAAATATTAAATTACCAACAATGTACTGTGGACATAAATATGTTTCTTAGTTCATAAGAGAACATATAATCATCAAATTGATGTTAAGGGACCATGACTGGGGAAGACAGAATAAATGCTGTCCATAGTAACCCCAAACAAAAAGTGGCACATAAGTTGACAAAACTTTTTTACTGCTTCTGAATTCAAGAGGCAGGCTTGGAGATAATGCTTGATGGAAATGGAGACATTTCTATGATCCATGAAGAACAATAAAAGAGGATTTTTAAAAATTAGGAATATTCCAGCAGGAATTATGAATACCACAGATAAGAATATATTCAAATAACCCAATTAAAAATGGGCAAAGGATCTGAATGGACAAACATTCCTCTAAAAAAAGATATACAAAGGCCAATAAGCACATGAAAAGATGCTCAAAATCATTATCCATTAGGGAAATGCAAACCAAGGCTACAATGAGATACCATTTCACACCTACTAGGATGGCTGTAGTAAAAAAGACAACTTATTGTGGTCATCATTTCATGATGTATGTAAGTCAAATCATTATGCTGTACACCTTGAACTTATACAGTGCTGTATGTCAATTATATCTCAATAAAACCGGAAGGAAAAAAAGATAATAAGTGTTAGTGAGGATGTGGAGAAACTGGAACCCTCATATACTGCTGGTGTTAATGTAAAATGATGCAGTGGCTTTGGAAAACAGTATGGTAGTTCCTCTAATGATTAAAAACAGTCACTATATGACCCAGCAATTTCACTTCTAGTTATATATCCAAGGTAAATGAAGACATATGTTCACACAAAAACTTATACATGAATGTTCATAGCAGCATTATTCATAATTGCCAAAAATGCAAACCACCCAAATCTCCATCGACCGATAAATGGATAAATAAAATTTGGTATAATCATATAATGGAATATTATTTGGCCATAATAAGGAATAAAGCACTGATACATGCTAACATGAATGAAACTTGAAAACATTATACTGGCTTTGTATATACCATATACCAGTATATGCTATGTATCATATATTGTATGATTCCATTTATATGAAATGGGATTTATACAACAGGCAGATCTAAAGAGACAAAAATTAGTAATGCCTAGTGCTATGGTGGGGATGGAGGAAAAAGGAAATGACTGATTGTTAATGGGTATAGAGTCTCTTTGTGGGGTGATAAAAATATTCTCAAATTGTTGTGATAGCTGCACAACTCTGCAAATATACTAAAACCATTGAATTGTACATTTATTAATAGGTGAACTGCATGTTCTGTGCTTTATATCTTAAAAAAGCTATATGTATTTTTTTTTCCAAAAAAAGTTCATATGCTGGGTGTGGTTGAGTTGTGGAACTCTGTGAAATTGTCTGTCAGAAATAGTGTTAGAGGCAGTGAAAAGGTGAGTTATCACTCACAACAGGATACAGTGGAAAGAGCACAGAACAATAGTCATAGATTCACTGGATTTTAAAACTGGGTATCTTCCAAAAAATCTGATCCAAATCATTCATGGCATGGACAAAGTAACTACGACCAACCTAAATTAAGTAGCTTGGTTTTGACACATAGAAGTACTCAAATATTTATTGACTAATCCAAAACTAAAAGAAGAGTTGAAAACAACATTAATGTGGCTCCTATTTAGAATTCTGTATAAATGACAACCATTTGCTAATTTAAATAATCTCTTATTTTACCAAAAACTATCATTATAAGAATAATTCTTTTTGTAGTTCCTTGAGTTCAAAGTTTAGTTCATGTATTTTAAATTGTCTTGCTTTCTTAATAGACATTCAAGCCTACAAATTTTCCTCTGAGGATCTGTTTGGCTGCATTCTACAAGTTGTGATATATAGTAATCTTAATGTCATTTAGTTTATATTTTCTATTAGTTTATATTTTCATTTTTACTCTCATTTTAAAGGATATAGTCTCAACTTCTAAGTAGATGGAACTTTTTGGTAATCTTTTATTGTTAATTTCTAATTTTATTGCATTAAATCTAAGAGGTCAGTATAATTTCTGCTTTTTGGAATTTATTGAGATATTTTGAAGGTCTGTGGAGAAATAATGTTTTATACTACATCCAGATTTTCTTCTTAGGAGGCATGTTTTATATATCTACAGTTAGCAAGTTCCCAAAGGAAAAACTAGACCCAGGGGTGTGTAGTTTTCCAATAAGCAGGAGAATGTGGATGTCTGGGTGTGAGGATATGGTGGTGGGTTAAAGGATAGTGAGTTCACTTTAAGGTTTAAGTAAAAATTAACAAATTAACTTTCCTATAACAAATATATTGTATAACTTAGGAAAAAAAACAATTTCTTTTAATACATAGTTTATAAATTTCAGAGATCATATTAATGTAATTATAATCTTTATTTCTCTCATTAATGATCAGTAAAAAGAGAGGATCTTGCAACTAAAATATATAAATAGTGATATTTTACAGTTTATAATTACAAAAAATCTTTGCCCCATCTGACTTTTTCATCACAGTATTTTTGTAGTTACCAGAAAATAAATGTATTACCAAGAAAGGTAATGATTACCCCAGCATCATGGATTTCATAATTCTTCTCATTAATTTAAACTTCCATTTCCATGCTGAGAAATCAAAACCTATAATTTCTAATTAACATAGTATAGTACATAGTAAATTTCTGTGAATGTTCCATTTATGATGAATACAATGTGACCATTTAGTGTTCATTTACTATATGTCTGACACTATTTTAAGTGCTATAAGTATACCAACTCAGCAACAATAATTTGTAGTAAGGATTATTATTATTATCTTCACTCTACAGATGAGGAAACTGAGACAGTGGTTAAGCAACTTGCCTAAGGTCACATTGCTAGAAAGTGGTGGAATCAGGATTCAAACCCAGGTAGTCTGGCTGCAGCCTCCACCTCTTAAGTCATGTGAAAAGCACACCTGAAAATTCAGGTACATTATCTCTGATAAACAAATGACAGAAATAACGTAAAGACAACTGAGTTCAAAGAGTCAAATTATGACAGTTAATGTCTTCCTAATAATGATTTCCTATTTAAAAGCATTAACCCCCAAATTATAACATAGACACATGGGGATTTATCTGAGGGTAAACATATATTTGCATATTAAATCCAATTACTTAAAGATAGTCCTGTTAAATAGATACCTACAATTATGTATTACAATGTAATTTATTGAGCTTATTAGTTCTAAGATTTATCAGCATGTACTTCTGTTATGAATTTCATTTAAGTTTCATTTAAGGATTTTGTAAAATCAATTTGTTGATGCAAAACAAGGCTGTCGTGGACAATTAAAAAAAACAGACTAGTACGTTACAAAAGCTTTCAGTGAAATATAGTATGTATTTTAGAGGTCTTACCTGACTGTAACGTTTTAGCTAGCAGTAATACGTTTTAAACACCTTACCTTTGAGAATCCAAGTTCTGAAAGCAATCTGTCAGCTACAAATTCAATATACTGTTTCATCAAAACACAATTCATTCCGATGAGGCCAACTGGCAAGGCTTCTGTTAAAAACTCCTGAGATATAAAGAAAAACAGAATAAAGTAGAAAGAAAGAACAATAAAGTGTATGTGTTTTCCAAATAAAAAGAGGGTTCTAATTTTATTAATCTGCTAAGTCACTGATCTTGTTCAAGGAAAGTACACTAGGATAAATTCTTTCAACATGGCAAACAATGCTCATTTGCTTAAAAATGTTTGGGGTGTTACTATTCACTTACTATTTCACATTCTCATATAGCCAAAGTAAATTGAAACTATTACACTACCGGTATTTTTTAAAGTAGCATTTGTAGGACCTGAATTTATATGCTTTCTCAATAGAAAAAAAGGAGATACTTTGTTCTGAAATACCCAGAAAAAGATTAACATGACTATGAAAGGGAACTGGGAAAGACAGAAAGCTCAATTAACAGAGAAAATGAGAAAGAAATAGAAATGGATCTGGGAATTGGGAGATAAACTGAACTCCAATTATACTGAAACACAGTGGTAAAGTTTTAACAAAGAAAAAATAAAACATATTAACCATTTGGATTTAGTTCTAAAAGTGATTCAAGATACCAAAATGCATCTTATGCCTTTTCTCTCTTCCCAATATGAAAACTATGGCTGTTAAAGTATGCACTATTAAAAAGAAGTTTAAAAACTTATTTTACTTTTCAACTAGTTCTTTAAAATGATAAAAGTACATTCTAAGTGAAGCATCCAGGTCTTTCTAGTTAGAGATCTTTACATGCCCTAAATCATACTTTACTATTCACTAATTCATTTATTTATTCATTCTGTGAACATTTGATGCATGCTTCAAGCTAGATACCCTGTTAGTTTAAGAATACAAAACAAGAAACCATCACTGCCCTCTAGCAGCTAAAAATCTAGAGAGCTAAGATAATTAAAATAGTTTGTTATGGCATGAAATTTGACAGATCAATGAGACAAAAAAATAGTCCTGAAACAAATTATAGTATACATAAAATCTTAATATATAATAAAGACTGACTTATAAACCAAATTATAAGTTGACATAATAACTGCAATACATCAACCTGGTACTGCCAGGTTGACCATATAATATTGCTGATACCTATTTTGACCTACAAAATGGCAATTCCATATGTGTCAACCTAATGAAATAATGGTACAAACATCAAAGAAAGAGAGATGTGCTAATTATGTAAGCTTCCCTGCTTACCTGCTCAATTTCAACAGCATTAACAATGATCTCCCTAACCCTTTCTTCTGAAGGCTTATTTACTAAGTATTGAAACATCAGGCAAGCAAAGTCACAGTGAAGCCCCTAAAATAGAAGAAAAATATCACTGTCAAAGGATGTTTAATCAGTTATTTTCACACAGTGATGTATCAGGCATTATATAGTAGTTAGGTAGTTCGGAATGCAACACTGTACTTCTGGAAGACAGAAGAAGGATTAACAGGGCCAGGAACTTCTTTTCTTCAAATCTTATTAAAATGCCAATTATAATAACCTATAATGAAAAATTTTCAATGCCAGCAAATCTCAGTTCATTAACATGAAAGATTAATTAACAACAACAACAAATCTGCAACCAAAAGCATTTTGGAAAGGAAAACAAAGCAAGAAGAACCAAAATGCAAATTCGCTCATTTTTAGTGTTTTTTAAAAAATTAAGAAATGATTGAAAAACAATTAAGTATTTAAAGAACAGGTGAAACTCAGAGATTTCAAAAACACAAGTTATATTAAACAAGAATGGCTCAAGATGAAAATAAATTCAGTGTAATGAAAATGGAAACTGAAGAATTAAGGATACCATCTGAAGCTGTATAAAGCAGAAATGACATTGCAGATAACTCAACGACAAAAGAAAGCAAAATTGTGAAATACCTTGAGAACAGAATAGTTATGCAAATATATGAAATGATATAGAAATTAAATAATTGGAGAATAGAGCAAGGAGATTCAACCTACAATAATCGGGATTTCAAAACACAGAACAGATGGTATAAAACTGAAAACAACAGACGAAAATTTCAAAAAAAAAAAAAAAAAGAGAAAGGTCAGAGACATAGAAAGATGATGGAGTTCTAAACAAAATTAACAATTAGAGACTGACAACAAGGCAGAGTCAGTTAACATTTCTAAACTACAAAGAAAAAGAAATGAATCTGTAAGCGGACAAGGGAGGAGAAGGTGGAAGGAATACACACTTTAGAGGATTACAAATCAGAGCTGCTTAGCTTTTTCTAAATGAACCAACAAAAACCCAGACAATTGAAAGATAAGACTCAAATCAAGGGTTGTATTCCAAGGATTATGTACCTAGTTAAATTGTCATTCCCAGAAGAAACCATTAGAAAAAGACCTCTTTAAATAGCTAATCTTAGAAAATTTACTAGTGAAACATACCCCCTCCACTTGACTAAAGAGGATATTTCAAATTACCAAAGGCTGAATTTCAAATGAACTGCTGAAAGGTGGCAACGTAGTGTTGATTAGAAACGATAGCTAGCTACCTACTACAGAGATGAGTAAGTCAAAGGCAGGCACTCGTAATTGTTAAATCAATAAGGGAATAAAATTAATTTCGAGGTTTAAAGCGACTCTAATCAAAATCCTAGTGGGGTTGTTTTTAAGTTAAAAAATTAATCTGGAAGGCTAAATGGGCAGAATCTTTTAAGAACACTTTTAAAATAAAAGTTATGAGATTTAGCCTACTAATTATCAAAACATAAAAAACTACAATAATTAAAATAGTTTATTATGGCATGATATTGACATATAGGTTAATGAAAAAGAAAAAGCCCTGAAACAGATTTTAGTATACTTGAAGTCTTAATATATAATGAAGAAGACATCACAAGTCAATGGAGAAGGAAGGATTACTTAAAGGGAATTGGAAAAACTTCCCAAGTGTGTGAAATAAAATTAAGTTACATTCTAACTTATCCTATGCTTTATTTATATTACATTCCATACTTGTACTAAACAAATTTCAATGGCATTAAAGAGTTAAATGTTCAAAAGCCAAAAACAAAATATGTTTGACTATTTAACTCATCTCTGAAAGTAGATCCCACGAATTTCAGGGTTTTGTACATTAAAAGAACAAACAGGGGACACACAATTTTTGAGGGCAGGAGCCCACTGTGTCCCCCTTTGCCTGGCAAAGTAATAGAGCTATCCTTTTCTACTTCACCCAAAACTCTGTCCCCTGAGATTCGATTTGGCACCGGTATACAGAGAGGCCAAGCTTTCGGTAACAATTTTGGTGATCACCAAGGGACCACCTCGGGGACGGTCCGGGGTGGGGGGGGGCAGGTGTCCCTAGAGGCCAGATCACCTGGGACCCTTGTCTGGAGGCCAAGCCCCCAGGCATACGCCATCTGCCAGCCTGGCAGCTGGAACTCTGAGGTGGGAATAGACGGAGGAAGAGGGACCCCCCTAGCAACTGCTGAGGCCCTTTTTGCCTTGAGGACATTCCTCTCTTCCTCCTGCCTGGACCGCCCTGGACTTCCTATTCCTAGGAATTGTTTTGGCAAAGCAGAAAAGATAGCGTCTGATGTCGTGACACCTCTGCCAGAATCTGGGTAAGTCCCTGGAAGTGCACTCCCAGGCTCCTTCAATTTTGTCCCTATGAAGAACTTTTGGTTCCATCTGGGGAACGTTTGGTTCCCATCTGGGGATTTTCTGTTTCAGAAATCCCATCTGTAAGGCGCTGCTTAGACTAAGGTCATGGGATAAGTAGGACTTGGAAGCAGCCACTCTGAGCTTTGTGCTGTCTGTTTTTTTCTGGCATAAGGCTTCCGTCTGCTGGCGAGGGTTCTGATTTGTTTTCAGTCCGCTCGTGAGTGTTCTATCAATCAAGTATAGGAAGTGCTCCTTCTCCTTCTTCTTTTTCTTCTCCTTCTTCTTTTCCTTCTCCTCCTTCTTCCTCCTCTCCTTCTTCTTTTTCTTTCTTTCTCCTTCTCCTTCTTCTTCTTCCTCTTCCTCTTTCCCTTCCCCTCCTTCTCCTTCTCCTTCTTTTCCTTCTCCTTCTCCTTCCCCACCTTCCCCTCCTCCTCCTCCTCTTTCTCCATTTGATAGCCCCCTGGGGAAAATCTTGGCAGACTCATCGACCTATATAGTTCTAAACCTATAACTGGGAAAAAAATGAAATTCTATTGTAATTCTGTTTGGCCAACGTACATTCTTGAAAATGAGGAGAGATGGTCTTTGAATGGTAGCCTAAATTATTATACAATTCTCCAGCTAGAGCTGTTTTGTCACAGGAATAGAAAGACAGGAGAAATTCCGTATGTTCAAGCATTCACGCAGTTACATAATAAAAATGAGCAGCTAGGTAACAAGCTGACGGTACAAAGAGAAAGGAAAGTCACTTTGCCTAGAGCTGGTCGTTTCTGAAGGGAAAGGGAAATAAGGGAGACTGAGAAAAGAGTTGTACATGTTTTGTTTGTGGGACCATGTTTGTTGTATGTATGTATGCATGTCAGTACTTACACTGACCGGTTGAGACGTCTTTGAATAACAGGGCTCACTAACAGGGCTCACGTGTGACAACACCAGGGAATCCGTCCTATGGTGTCTGGGTTTGCCTGTGGCAGAACGCTGGTTGGGATTTTCCCTTTTGGACTAGCCTCGTTATGGGTGATCAGAGCTCTTCCATCTTATAACACCCCACCCAGGGTATTTTTACAAAATTGGGAGATCTTCAGCTATTCCCCCATGAAAAGAAATTGTTATTTCTCTCCCCCTGTGCCTGGGCCCGCCAGAACACTTATTTTATCTAGACCATCTCTAGTTCCTGAGACTGAAGAAAAAGGCAGGGAAAGAAGGCCTTTTTAAACTCAAGCAAAAAAACTGAGACCTCTGGTTCAGTCTTTATGTAAAAGTTAACTTGTAAATGAGCTCTATCTAACTGACTTAAAAGTAAGCACTTACAAATTAAATCTAAATGTCTAGAAAATTGGCCAAGGTAAATTTTAGGACCACATGATCTGGGAAATATTCAGTACTGAATTAGTATCTGCTATTGAAGGTGGCTTAAGCGTGTTGGTTTGATTAATATAGACATGTCTTTAGAGTCATCAATGTTAAGTAATGCAAGTGAGATAAGAGCTTTTGGGTAAACTCTTTAGGAATAATTCTCCATAAGAAAGCCCATGTTTTTAAAGTTGTGCATAATCAGGATTTTCAAAGATTGGATTAAATCTAGTTGGGTAAATGGATTTTGTTGGGAGTGGGCTAGGGCAAGACCAGATTCCTATTTGCCCTTGAAATCTTTTCACTTTGGTAAAATGAGTAAGTATTGTTTGGCAGTTTCTAAAGGTTCTTTTGACCTCCAGCTAACTTTCAGATTCTTCAGAGGGCCCCTGAGGCATCTCAGAAAGAAATAGTTAACTAGGATTATTTGGTATGTTAAACTAAATGTAATCAGTCAAGTTAAATGTAATCCTGGTTATTGTAACCAAGTTTCTTTACCAACTACATTGCAGTCAGATGCTTAACTGAGCCCTTTTAAGTCTTTCTGTTGCTGTACTCTGATGCTTTTGCAAAGGTGCTTCATCTTCAGGAAGACTTACGTGAAGGGCCCCTTTTGACAAATACAGGTCTCTGATAAATTTCATATCATACAGCTGAGCTGGTTAATAAATTTAAAAATCTTAATGGAGAATCTGATGGCTTCATAAAAAGTTAGCAAAAGGATTAGTTACCAAGTGGGCTGGTAAAAAATGTTTATGGTTTTCCCAGACATAGGGAAGCCCTTCCCCTCAAGCTACTTATAACTTAGAACAATTGGGTAAATTACACCTCTGTAGGAAAAATTGAAATATTCTTTTATCTCTGCCTGGTCCCTCCAGAAGTTGGAGACTCTTGGGTTATGAAAATGAGGGTATTTTAGAGAAAAGAATTATGTTTCAATAGATACGAAATTCTAGTTCCGTTAACTGAAGTTTGAATTTATGAAAGTTATTGTGTTAGCCACACTTTTGCCCTGATGTTTAGGAGGAAAGGGAAACTACCTAGTGAAGGTATCAGAGTGTAATTACTCATCATGTACCACTGCTTGTTTTAGGTCTATTGCTGAAAGCACATGTACAATGCTTGTGTGACAATTGGGTATAAATGATAAAATGCATAGCCTATAAAGCATATCCTCATTAACATACCTCTGTGCTTGTTCACTATACCTGATCAGTTTTCCCCCAATGTGGATTGACTAGGCAAATACAAAGGAGGCCTAGCACCAAGGGACATGATCTACACCTGGGGCAAACAGCTGAATCACCCTGGCACCAAGGGACAGATATTTTGATCATCAATGTCTTCTACTGAAAGACTTGCAATCAAAAGGGGAAATGAAAGAAAAAAATCTGCACATATTGAGGTATGAGGAAGTCACTCTGGCCTATATATGGTTTAACTTTAAAAAGCGGTAAAAAGTGGCCTGTTTTGTGGCCTTTCAGACATGCATTGTATATCTGCTTTAACATTGACATGGGGAATGCATTTGAGAGTCAAAATGGAGTAATTATGATAAAACTACATGACCATTGTGGATGTGATTTCAGACACATTCATTCCTATATTGTCGCAAACTTGGAATTTTCTGAGCTATGTCAAACTCAAGGATGCCACAAGGATTTAAAAATTCCCCCACCCTCTTCAATGAGATTTTGGCTAAAAATTTAAGAGGATTACACCTGGATCAAGGTTGAGTAGAGGCTTTTCCAGCCAGAAGGGAAAAAGTAGCAACAGTAAAAAAGAGAAACATCTCTAACACAGGAAGAAAAAAATTAAACAGTATGTACAACAGATTGGTCAATTGTTAACTGTATGCATGGATGAGTTTATGTTCCATAGGTCTCCCCCTCACCTGGAAGCTCTCTTGTATCCCCTCAGAGCAGGAGACCAGGTGCTGCTGAAAGTATGGAAAGAGCAAGGACCTAAGCAGCAGCTTAAAGAGAAACAGAAGGGATCCTAGGAAGGGATCCTATGACATTCTTCTTACTACTCACGTCTCTCTAAAACTGGATGGAGTAAAACCATGGGTACATCACACCAGAGTAAGAAAATTACCAGAGACTGACCAGCCAAGCCTGCCTATAGCCAGCGAGCCGACTCCCGAGAAGCGGACATCTAACCCTTTGGGAAACTTAAGTATTTGTTCCGACAAGCGGAATGAAAATTCTGTTTTCTTAGCCTTTCTCATACCTCGTACCTATAGATTCATATGCTGATTCTTTTTGATAGTTCTAACTGCTAGATATGTGGTCAACTTCCTATTTCCAGGTCTTCAGGATTGCTTTGATGGGTTTTCCCCATACAAGGAATGGTTTGGAAACAATTGGCTACAACAAGTCTCTCCTAAGTACCAGTTCCAAACTGGCCTTCAGACCTATTCTCCTGAATTCCTAAGGGAATGAGATCCGTTCTGTCTACTAAAGTTCCAGTCGTCACTCTTACCTCTAACGGGACCAAGGAATTGAGATCTTAATCATATAAGACTTGGATCCAGGACGTGGAACTCAAATATTTTTAATTCGGTATCTATTCCCCCCAAATTAGGCAGGACTATGCCCCATCTGAACAGGAAGTAGTCAGAACAGTCATTGCCCACTTCCCTGAAAGATTTGGGGAAAGATAAAAACCGAAGTGAGGATTATAACCAAGTCTCCCTAAAACAGGGTTCCTCCGTTTATGATTAACATCTCTATCCAAAATGATTGTTCCCTTTCTTGTCCAATATCTGTCCTCAAGATTGAGGAGTATCAAAGAAGAGGGTGGAGTGAAACTGAGTGAGGCCCTGTGGGGCTCCCGGGCTTGGAGGCCCTTTTGTCCCCCATTTATTGTAGGCAAGACTCCAGCCTCCATGACCTTCCCTGAGTTCCAAAGGGCAGATTCGAACAGAGAAACGTAGTTTTTTTTGAGGTCAGGAGCCCACTGTGTCCCCCTTTGCCTGGCAAAGAAATAAAGCTATCCTTTTCTACTTCACCCCCCCCAAAAAAAAAAGAACAAACAAAATTAAAAAGCAAAGGACAAACTGGGACAATATTTGCAGTAAATATAACAAAATTCATGTTTTATATTATATTCATGTGATAAATATAATAAACTCAATAAACAAATACTTATTGAAAGAGCCCAATCAGTTACTGTGCATTGGGAATATATACCAATGGGAATAAAAGCAAAAGACCAGAACAGGTAACTACAGAAAAAAAGACAAATGACTAGTATCACTATGAAAACAATGTTCAATCTAAGCAGTAATCAAATAAATGCAACTAAAACTAATAATGAGATACTAACTACTCCTATCAAATTTATCCAATATTTAACAAGTAAATCTGATAAGGGTATAGTAAGAAAAGACATGTTCATACATTGTTAGGTGGGGCTACAAATTGTTATCAGATTTCTGGAAAGAAATCTGCAAGTAAGTATGATGGCCTTTAAAATGTTCATGCCTTATACTCTAGTAGTTTTATTTGTAGGGAATCTAGCTTAGGAAAATAGTATGAAATTGAGACAAAGCTTATATACAAAGATAGTCATTTTGCATTATAGCAAAACAAATAAACAAACAAAAAACCAGGAAACAACTTAAATTTCTAATTATAGTCAAATAAATGATACATGTACTCATTAGGATATGTAATATATATCTAACAAAACTGTTTCCAAAAAATGCTTAATGTCATAGAATAATGTTCATAATATTCTGCTTAGTGAAAAAAGATGATCTTAGCTCAAAAAAATATGAAAAAAGCAGAATATCTCAAATTATAAAAATATGTTTGTATATATTTACATAGGTTTAAATGTAGGAAATTGTCCAGAAGGAAATACCAAACATGAAAGGTGGCTATCTCTGTGTGTTGAGACTGAATGATTTTATTCTCTTAATTCTCTATAATAATCATATATGACATTAATAATAAAAATTATTAGAAATTGAAAGACACAAAACAACACAAAGTAATTATACAAAGCATTTTTTTTCTTTTGGCCACGCCACGTGGTTTGCAGGATCTTAGTTCCCCAACCACGGATTGAACCTGCTCCCCCTTAGCAGTGAAAGCATGGAGTCCTAATCACTGGACCATGAGGGAATTCCCAAAAAGTACTTTCATACATATTGTTTCACTGCATTTTAACAAAAGCCTGTTAAGGTGTATAGCTGAAGAAACTGAGGCTCAGAGAAGTTAAGTAACTTGACAAGGTCACTTTAGAAATAAGCTGAGGAGCCAGGATTAGTCAATCAATGTGACCCGAACGGCTATAATGGTCTAACACTGAGAACACAAAGATAAATGACAAGGTTTCTGCACTCAAGGAACTTGAGTCCAGTAGAGGAGAGAGACAAGAAGTGCAATACATGTTACGGACTCTAAGGTAGGGACAAGTTCAGGTTTCAAAGGAATAGAGCAAAGAGTGGTCAGTTTTACCTCATTGGGGTAGGAAAGTTTTAAGTGGCAACTTGTGAGAAGGTAATCAACAGATGAAAAAAAAAATGGTAGAAAAGATGGAAAGAGTGTTGCAGACAGAGGGAGACAAGATTTAGTTACTGATTGGATATAGCTGAAAAAAAAAAAAAAGAAGCACTCTAAAATGACTCCCAGATTTCAAATTCGTATGACTGGGTAGAAGGTAGAGGCACTCAATGAGACAGAGAAAACAGGAAGGAGAACACATTTCAGGAGAAAGATGATGAGCTTGATTTCTGAAATACTAGGTTTGAAATATCTATGGAGCCTTCCAGGAGAAAACGTCTAACATGCACTTGAATTTATGGGTTTGGAGCTCAGGAAAGAATAACCAGGCTGAAGATAAAGTTTTAGTTGTTATGAGCATCTAGGTGGCAGCTGATTCCATGGGAATAAATAAGATCAGCCAGGAGGTCATGTATAGGGAAGGAGAGCGACCAAAGTGGGAACCCAGGAGTACATTGGTACATAAGGATGGGCAGAGATTGAGGAGGAACAGTAAGAGAGGTAGGAAGAAAACACAGAGTCTTAAAATCCAAGGAAGAAATGATTTCCTGTTTTATTAATTAACAGGATATTTGTGTCACCATAAGCATTTTCAGCAGAAAGAAAAATAAATGAACAGCAGCTATGATTACAAATATAACTAGAAGAATACTTCATTCCTTACTTCATCTCTGCTGATGAGTTCATTGGAAAAAGTAAGTCCAGGCATAAGTCCTCTTTTCTTTAGCCAGAATATAGCAGCAAAAGATCCCGAGAAGAAAATTCCTTCTACAGCAGCAAAGGCCACCACCCTTTCCCCTGGGAGACGAAAAATAGTTTCACTTTCTGAAATATCATACACTGCAGACAATTTCAAGCTTATATATGTATAATATATACTTTTACATATATTTTTTAATAACAATGTCACAACTGTTTTGCCAAGAAACACAATCAACAAGTTAGTGCCACAGCCAAGTCTTCAGAGGAGGAAGTTTGCCACCTCTACCTACTAGAGCAGAAAGGTATGTCAGCTTCAGGTCTTATGTCCAACACTGGACTCCTGCAGGTCTTGGAATGTGGACAAAGGAGAGCCTTCCACACGCAAAAAAAGAGGTGATATATCTGTGCACCACACGTGCCTGTGAGTGCAGGTACGTGTTTGTGAATGCAATATGTACATACATGTATGTTTGTACACTATGCTCTGTTGACCCTTTTGAAAACAAAAATAGCTCTTTAGACTAGTGAGTTATTTGTTTTAGGATGGAGATTTATCATTAATTTAACATAGATTACTATATTTTCATCTTGCTATTAATAAGATAATAGGTATAATTGATTCATTTTTAATTGACATAAATGTGATGTCATGTGAATGTTCATCTATAAGGCAACTAGACTATAATTTTATACAAACTGTGAATAAGAGGAACATTGTCATTTTAACTATTCTATGCATTCACATGAATGCTACAGAATGAAAATCATAACAGAAATAATTATAGAAGGCTATTCTTTTTGGAGAGGATTAAAGGATTATGAGGGGTAAATTTTACAAATTTTCAAGAATAGATGTGAGCTACAAATGTTCCAGAACACTTCTTCTAAAAGCTATAATGAATTGTAAAGGCCTCATGATTTTAGAGATAGGAAAGTAGGATGTATTTTTAAGATACAGCTAACCTCTATGATGCAATGCAATAAGATTGTGTAACTCATACTTTTTTTGATGTTTGAAATGTAATTTCATTACGTATATTAAGGTTGAATCTATATATTTAATGTTTTAAAGTTCTTTAAAGATATTTTAAAAAACTAAGCAGTATATCTCACTTTTTAAAAAACTAAGCAGATTGTCGCAGGATGACTGCCACCCTCCTCTATTTTCTCTATTTCTAGGTTACTTCTTTGGTAGTATCATGAAAGACATGCTTTCTGTGAGCCTGTCCATCATTTTCTATCCACACTAATCTTTTCAGTGCATATTGAACACCTTGATGTTTCCCTTTGTTTTTCTCTAAAGCCAATGTCTCTCAAAATGTGCTTCTCAATCCACTTGTGAGAAAATCAGCTGGGTATAAAATGCAGATCACTCTCTGGTGATGACCAGGAATCAGCAGGATTTTTCCACAAATTCTCCAGATGACTTTATGCACACTGAGAACCACTGCTTTTCTCATTCTTGAAATGAACTGAAAGCAATGCAGACATATATGTTTCTTCCCTGATACACTACATGCTTGCCCATATCTTACACTACATCACTGGTTCTCAACGTGTGGTCCAGGGATCCCTGGAGATCCACAGACCCAGGAGGTCTGTGAAGTCAAAACTATTTTCATAGTAATAATAAGGCACTATTTATCTTTTTTACCATCATTCTCTTATGAATATACAGTGGTGTTTTCCAGAGGCTACACAACATATTCACAACCATCTGAAAAATCTGATAAAGTACTTCTCCCTTTTCTAACTACATATCTGAAGGAGGTTGGAGTTTTTTAAAATACTTCAACCAAAAAAACATTCTGCAACAAATTGAATGCAGAAGCAGATATAATCCAGCTATCCTCCTATTAAGTTAGACATTAAAGAGATTTGCAAAAATAAAAAACTAGGCCATTCTCATTCCAGTGAGAATGGAATGGCCAAAACTAGGCCATTCCAATTTTTGGGGAAAATACAGTGTTTCTTTTCATAAATATACATTATTTATTTCAAAATGCAATGGGTTATTACTGTTAATTTAATATGCATTAATAAGTAAATATTTTTAAAGTTTCTTGGCTTTAATTTCTAATATGAAAATATCAATAGATATAACCAGCCCTCAATAATTTTTAAGAGTGCAAAGGAGTACTTAGACCAAAAATTTTGAGACCTCTTTCCCCACATCATGAATAAAACCAGAAAGTAAAGACAACCAATTGTGAAATAAATAAGAATAAGAAAGGGGCTTCCCTGGTGGCGCAGTGGTTGAGAATCTGCCTGCCAATGCAGGGGACACGGGTTCAAGCCCTGGTCTGGGAAGATCCCACATGCCGTGGAGCAACTAGGCCCGTGAGCCACAATTACTGAGCCTGCGCGTCTGGAGCCTGTGCTCCACAACAGGAGAGGCCGCCATAGTGAGAGGCCCGCGCACCGTGATGAAGAGTGGCCCCCACTTGCCACAACCGGAGAAAGCCCTCGCACAGAAACGAAGACCCAACACAGCCATAAATAAATAAATAAATATGTTAATATAAATGTTTCAGACATTACATGAAATTTCTAAAAATCTTATATTTGTATTTGTATGGAAATATGTATGGAAATATGTTAATATAAATGTTTCAGACATTACATGAAATTTCTAAAAATCTTATATGTTCTGGTATAATGTTATAAGTAATAATCCTAGTTATTACTTTAAAATGTATATCTCAGAAAAAACTAATTTTCTTGTCAACTGCATTATTATGAACTTTCATCAAATCTTTAACTGTGGTCATTTTTAAGTCTTTTGTCATTTACAGACAGTTCTGGGTGTACTCTGATGCTTTTGCAAATATGTTCCTATAAAAGGGTTTCATCTTCAAGAAATTCATGGAAAAGACTCTGACAAGTACAGGTTTCTGGTAACTGACTGTACTGCTGAACTGAATGAATAAGCATTTTCAGAACTCTAATGAAAAACTGATGAACTCATAATAGTGCTAACAAAAGATCAAGATGAAAAAAAAATTAATTACATGGGACTGAGTGAACTGATGAGGATGAGTATAATTTTTGTGACTTTCTGTCTGAATTAAAAAAAAAAAAAATCCCACAATGACTCAGAGGCAAAGAATATACAAATCAATTTTCACTGCAAAGTAAAGGAGCTGTTACAGTGGAGGATTACTGGACTGAATGTCAATATTATGACATAGTATGAGTGTGTTTCATGTTTGGTAATTGCAATCATTGTTGCTTTTGTTGTGGTCATCCATGTACAATGCTTGGTGTCAGTCTATTTATCTCTTGTAAAAATAAAATACAGTGTGTGTGTGTGAAAAAATAAAAATAAAAAAATAAAAATAAAAATGAAAATAAATAAATAAATAAATAAATAAATAAAATTAAAAACTTAAAAAAAAAAAGACAGGGAATTTGATTTAAAAAAAAAGAATAAGAAGGGTACTTAGAGCTATTTAAATTAAATATCTGAATATTTTAATTAAATGTAATAAATATTTATTAACCAACTACTATATTATAAGAGACAATGTTAATCGCTTCCTTAAAAAAATGTTATTGGGTCTCAACTCACCCAAAAGGGTGTCTGCATTTAACTTATCTGTGAAAAAGAAGCCTGCTATTGCAAGCTGTTTCTTGCCTTAGTTGAGTGCACTAATTTAGATATTTGTTCCCTGAAAAATGTTAAGACTTTGACTTGCTTTATTTTAGGGAAAATAAACATTACTGAAAGCATATAGTCTTGCTCTAATATTCTTGTCAGAGTCTACGTGACTGATTCTTATTTACCTGTAATTATGCACTGACATTTAACCTTTCAACTTTCAATTTAATAAACAGAATAGATAACAGATTTAGATTACTTTTTCACCAGTTTCTAATTAATTCTTAGGAATAGTGATACTACACCATGTAAAATAGCATTGTATAACCCAAGGCAAATTTGATCATATATAAATTAAAGCTACATACCAAAAGTAGATTTTCTATCTGCTATCCAGCGCAAGGCCCAATCTGCTTTTTTCTTAACATATGGCATTGTTTCAATTGCATTAAATAAAAATTCCCTGTAAAAACAAAAGAATTAATGGCAAAGTTATTCACTTGGTTTTTTGGGGATTTTTTTTGTTTTTATCTTTGGCTGTGCCACACGGCTTGCAGGATCTTAGTTCCCCAACCAGGGATTGAACCCGGGCCCTCGGCAGTGAAAGTGCCGAGTCCTAACCACTGGACCACCAGGGAATCTCCAATTCACTTGTTTTTAATCAGACTATATTTGATTCTGTGCAATTCTATGGTATGCAACAGACCTGTAGTTTTTCTGTATTTTTGCATGTCCATAAAATATAGACGTGAAAGTAAAACTCAAATTAGTGCTTTGGATCTGGTCTCATACAAAACTGACTAAATTAGAATATTTAATTTCTAAACAGAATGTGCGAACAGTTTTTTAAGATATAATATCCAAAGATTTACTGGTCCTATACGAGTTATTTTTAATCTAACACATTATTAAGCAATAGAAAATATGGTACTCCTAAACTTCCATATTTGAATAATCTTTCCCTAATATTTAGTTCCCTAATATTAACATAATCAAGCAATAGGATAAACCTTTGTAAATAAAATCCCAGCAGTAATACCTTTTCTTAGGATCTCTGATGTAAGTGTCTATTAGCAAACTGTACATCTCTGAGTGAACATTTTCGATGAGAATTTGAAAGCCATAGAAACAGCGAGCCTCTGGAACCTGCACCTCCTGACTAAAGCGCTCCACCTAAGAAGATAAGGGAAACAAATATATCCAATTCTATGGGCTCTCATTAAACACTGCAAATCAGAATCTGGACATCAGAATGATCACTTAAAAATCACCTGTCATGCCACAGACAGGTCAGAAAGACCTTATGAATTATTTTAAGCAGTATTGCTTAATCCATCAACCCTCCACAATTAGTTGCATACTATATTCTTAAGCAATTAAATAAGCTGACCTATTAGGTGGAGATACTGCCTATAAAGCCAAATAAATTTTAGAACATCTACCAAAAATAATTATTTTGCTTTGTAGAATTGACCTTAAGTAGATCTACTGAAGCCCCTACAAGCTTATAATGAAAGTTTGCATCTTCCCATTCTTTTTAATAAGAAAGCATGCCTTCTAACCAACCATAATAGAAGTTTAAAATGGGAAGCCAGACCCAGTGCTCTATTGCAGAGCTCTGGAAAGATTATTAAGGTGCAGGTTCTCTATTAGGATTACTATCTAAGGGTAAAATCAAACTCATGCTTATGCCTTGTAAGTAGTTTTGATTGGTACAATATGCTTGATTTCATGATATTTTGGGGGGTCAAATAACAGAAATGTATCCTTGCCTCTGACACTTCATCAGAAAAAATTTTTCAAGAGTTAAGTTCATTTCTTAGACATCATTTTTCAGGCTCAGTCTGATTATCTTACCACCATTACTACCATTTAACTGCTGAATTGAGAACAAAAGTGGAAACAAAAATCTTACCAAATTTTCATTCACAATTCCGTCACTGGCTGCAAAAAAGGCTAAGATGTGAGAGATAAAATACTTCTCTTCTGATTTAAGCTTGTTCCAGTGAGGGAGATCCTTTGATAAATCAACCTGAAATAAAAAGATTTTCCAAAGTTTTAACTTAAATTCTTCTCAAAGTATGGAAAACTGACTTCCATTTCAAAGTTAAGGTGGGACATCTCATTAGCAGTAAAATGTGAAAAAGAAAAAAATGTTATCATTCTTGCTATAGACTGAGTATTTGTGTCCCTGCAAAGTCCATATTGAAACCTAATCCTCAATGTGATGATATTTGGAGGTGGAGCCTTTAGGAAGTGATTAGGTCACCCTCATGAATGGCATTAGTGCCCTTACAAAGAGACCTCAGAGAGCTCCTTTGCCCCTTCTGCCATGTGAGGACATAGCAAGAAGACAGCTGTCTATGAAACAGGAAGCAAGCCTTCACCAGATATCAAATCTGCAGGCACCTTGATCTTAGAATCACCAGCCTCCAAAACTGTGAGAAATAAAATTCTGTTGTTTGCAAGCTACCTACTCTATATTATTATGGCAGCTCAAACTAAGACAATTACAAAGGAAAAGAACAAAATTAAAACATTATGAAGACATGTATCTTCTAGCTAATTGAGAAGCTGGCCAGGATGTCCTTTTAAAATATTAAAATTAACCTATTCTCACCACAAAAAAGAAATGGTAACTATGTGATGGGACACAGGTGTTAGCTTATACTATGGTGGTAATCATTTTACCATACATAAGTGTATCAAAGCAATACGTTGTACACTTTATACCTACACAATGTTATATGTCAACTATATCAATAAAGCTGGGGGAAAGTCAAAATCTGGAAGCAATTAAGGAAGGGGCAAAATGGGAAGAGAGAGTAGAAACAGTCAAGAAGGAACTGAGGTGAATAAACTAATGCCTTTCAGCAGCCATTTCTTTAGCATTTTATACATATTTACCATTGTGTTAGACAGATAACTAGGCACTTGTTAAGCAATTGTAGCTGCTACCTTACTGTTGACTAATCTACTTTTATACCCAGAAGTAATGCCGGGCACGTAACAATCTGGGTTTTAAAACAGTTTATAGATATGGCTTCCTCTGGAAATAGAAATATTTTGGAAAATGTCTATTAGAACTAGTCCTTGGAATTAATAGAAATGTACTCTAGAGTTTGGTGAAATTTACAATTTTAAAATAGTCTTTAAATGTACCTTGTAGATATCATTTTGTCTCAGGAAGATCTCTTAAGTATGTTTCATAATAACCTCATAAACATTTGAAATATGTAATTGTCTTTTGTCCTTCTTTTATTTATTCTAACAAAGCCCTAATCTCTTTCACCATTCCAAAAAATGACTAAAGTTTCATCCTTTCAATCATTTGTGTTCTTTTCCAAAGTCCTTTTTCTCATTACTTTATTTTTAAAATGTTTACTGAGCACCAACTACATGCCAGACACTGTGCTAAATGTTGGGGATACAAAGGAGCAGAGAGGAAATATTTGTATACGTCTTTTAAAATATGTAAGCTAAAAATCAGGTCCTATTCTATTAAGAGTTCACTCGGGTTTAACTGACATCTTCCTGGTTTTTGTGTATTATACTCCTGATACTAAATTTTAATATTACAATATGCTCTCTAATATTAAACTTATCTACATTAGTCATTTTCCATTCCTAAAAGGTAAAAGTTTTCACCCAGCTTTATCTCATTTGAATAAATTCTCAATTTTACAATCTAAAGATTGATTACAAACTACTGGTTAACAGAACGGCCTGGGTAGCTTTGAAAAAAAACCCAAACACCAGAACTTTATCTTCTGAATCAAGGCTTCGATGATCAGGCATATTTAGGAATAAAGCTAAATCACTGATAAAACAATGAAATCTAGAGCTGATTAAACTGTAACTTACATAATTTGTTTAAATGAATAATATGTGGAACTAAAAATGTGTTTGACTTCCCAATTAATTATGTATTTGAATCTTCCTATAAGCTGTCTATAAAATATGTACCAACTTTATATTTTAATTTTTAAAAATTAGTGTTTTTTAAGTCATAGTACTACATATATTACATTTCCTAAAAGATGTAAGAAATTTTTTGATGAATTTAAAAAACCCAGGTATCACAAGTACTTTTTTAACATGGTGAATGAAAAAGCCACCTATGTACTCCGTTTGTTCTCTTAACCACATCTCACAAAAAACTTTCTAAAAACCACAGTCAGAGACAGTCAGGTGTGTCTAGCACTATGGCCCAATTTGAAAATGCTGGGTTTGGCTTTGGGTTGGTTTTTTGCTCTACATGCTAACTACAATATAACAAAGATGTTAATAACGTTAACAAATATAAAATAACAAAGATGGGTAGGTGGGTAAAATCAGTGTAACAGAAGCTTTAAAAACTGGTGGCTTCTGATTTCTAGTATAAATCTCCCCCATTCTGTGTAAAATAATAGCTTACGTTTATTTGGTGCTTGCTAAATGCCAAGTAACATTCTACACATCTAATTAATCCTAACAACCAGAACTAGGTAATATTAGCCCAATTTACTGATGAGGATACACAGAGAGGTTTCACAGAGCAACTTTGCCAGTGGCACTGCTAGTACGTGGTAGAGCCAGGATTTGTACCTAGGCGGCCTGGTTCCAGAGTCTGCATTCTCAACAGCATATGTAAAGAGTCAATTTCTCAAAAAATAGGTAAATAAACAGACAGATCCAAATGTATCTAAACAAATAGATACATCTATCTGTATAGATAAATATGCACACACAGAGAACAGAGTGCTATACAGGGATCATCCATCGTATTCAAAAATGAAGACAATGATTATTTGCAGACTATGGAGCAACCGCTTGCATGACCAACTGCCCTTACCAAACCAGCGAGGATCTTCTGATTTGCTGTGTTCAACTCATTTCCTAGGCGGAAATTGCCACACTACAAGAAAACATTCCACAGCTGTCCTGTCTGTTGGCACAGCTGTGCCAGGTTTGATGTGGCTGAGGGCAGGGCCAGACTGAGAGGAGCACTGTGAATTCAGGCCAGCACCTCAGAAGCGAGTGCCCTGCCCAGGCAAACTCCCCATGCGACAGCTCCTTCTGCACCATCAGATAAGCCTCTCATCTGAAAGGAGGGTCTCTAAGGCTTTCACTATTTCATGCTTTAGCTATGGCTGCAATTTTATTTATTCCACTAACCATAAGTAAAGACTAGTCTTATTTGGTCACAGCAAACCAAAACTGTTTAAAAATGGAAAATGTTCTGAAATATATTGGAGGTAAAAATCTGGCAGACTGAGATGACATTTTTGCAGCAGAAAACATGTTTATAGACAGTAATCTAAACACAAAACATTGGAGAATCCTGTATTTAGTCTCAGGAATTTCAAACATTATCTTATACAACTGATCTTATTCAATGTACCTTATAATGTAAGTTAAACATTTTTAATGTCCTGCAACAGAAAATGTGAACACTGCACTAGAGAACATGTTTGCTGATGACGGTGCTGTTACTTACCTCTTCTGCTGTCCAGAAGGATGCCTGTGCCTGTTTATACATTTTCCAAATGTCAGGGTACTGGATTGGAAAGATGACAAATCGGCGAGAACTCCTTCTTAGGAGTGGCTCTTCATTTGACTTTGCTTCATTTTCGTTGGTATCTGAAGATAACCTCTTTGAAAAATAAAGTACAAGCACCCATTTTATGGACAGATTTCCTCTTTATTCACATCTAAACACACATCTGGGGAAGTTCGGGAGACAGCATCGTTTTGGGAGCCAGTCTCCCCAGCTTGAATCCTTACTGTTATCTGGTAGCTGGTTAATGGTGTTTGCTTAGTTGTGTGGCTATAGGAAGTTCCTTAACTTCTCTGAGCCTTGGTTTCCTCATCAGTAAAATAATACCTACCTTAGAGGTTAATTGTGATGATTAAAAGTGCTTTAAACAGAGCCTGGTGCATAGTAATCTCTCAAAATATTGTCATTATTGTTACTTTGAGGATAAGTATAAAATTAGACCCATAAACGTCACGGTGGGCAAATTTCTAAAGTTGTGGACAAAATGCCCCTTCAGTGCCTCTCGCAGAGACAGAATGCTGGCACGAATAGGCTACTGTTATGAGCTACTTTTTAAATTTTAATGTTTTCTTTTCTAATATTAACTGAAATTATAATACTTATCTGAAAACTCCTTACCAAAAACTTAGCAGCCTTTGTTTGTCTGACCCTTCCCACGTACCAATTGGTTTTTGCTATTTACATGTTAACATTCCTTTACTGCATATGGTCTCACTGGGGCTGTCTCAGAGCTCTATGGGATAAAGTAAGAAACACATACCTAAATACATACTGCTTGGAAAGAGGATGGCACTCTAAAAGGGGACAGTGCCATATATATGTGTGTGTGTGTGTGTGTGTGTATATATATATATATTTTTTTTTTTAAATAATCAGCAAGAGAACAGAGACCAGTTTTTATATATTGTGGTGTTCCCAGAGTACTGTGTCAAGTGTAACATCAATAAACATTAGCTAAGTAAGTGAATGGGCTGTTAATTTCTCTTTACCTTGTGCTCAGATTACCGCATACCTTTAGATTTTTAAAAATTTAACATAAGACCACAATACATTAGTGAAAATAACCTAATAACCACTCAAGGCAAGCCTCCTCTGAGTGCCCTCACATCTCCTCCTCCCCCCACTACACCAAAGGCCTGGATTAGGTGCCTAACATAGCACATAGCTCACTGCAATTTAATTCCCTGTTAATTCTCTACAGTCTCTTCTAGACCATGCTTCTTAACAGCAAAAACCAACTTTACACTTGTGGAATCCCTAGAGCCTAGCATAGTACCTGGCACTTACTCAATATTCATTCCACAAATATTTAAGCAAATTTTTAGAACGGAAGTGGTCAAGTTTTTTGTTTGTGTTGCCATTGAGGGCTCTGCCATCTCAAAAGAGCCGTAAGATCCTGACACTGCAGTTCCAGGCTCTAGAACAGGAGATACACATTAGAGCATGTCCTCTGGGTCTGGCATTGAGGCTGCTTTTGAACTGTCACCACACAGATGCTTTATATACCTTATTCTGCTTAATCTGTACAAGTCAGTCAAATAGTAACAGTATTCCCATTTTACAGATGGGACAACTAGGTCTTGAAGTACGTAAATAACATACCCAGGACCCCACAAGTGGTAAGTGGCAGAAATAAGATTAGAACTGAGATAGGTCTGAACTCAAAGCCTTGCCTTAAACTACATCTCTGTATGTATGGATGGCAGCTAGTAGGGCCAGCCTACATCTAAAAACCAGAATTCAAAACAGTGAGATAAACTAAAGTTAAAAAGAGTATACACTACAATTAACCCTTGAACAACACAGGTTTGAATTGCACAGGTCCACTTACATGTGAATTTTTTCCAATAAAAACTACAATACTATTCCATCCACAGTTGGTTGACAATCAGTGGGTGCAGAACCATGGATACAGAGCGCCAACTGAAAAGTTATATGGGGATTTTCAACCGCACCAAGGGTCAGTACCCCTAACCCCCAGGTTATTCAAGGGCCAACTGTAATATCTCCTACTAAGCAAAATTAATTGAACAAATGGTACTGATGTAACCAGTGAAATGACAGGAGGAGGACATCACCAAATTTGATTTTAGGAAAAAGCAAGAAAAATAAAAATGATTTCTTTATAAATAAAGTTGAAAGAACCAAAGTGATTCTTTGGTTCTTACCAGCCAAACTGATAAGGCTTAAAGCAGTGATTTTTAACTAGTGCAAGTTTCAAAATCTCAGAGTAAAACTTTCTCAAAATGCATTCGCCTTCCCCTTTACCAGGTTAAAATCACTATGTATAATGAGATCATGAAGTGTGTTGTTGATGAGGATATATTTCACAGGTGAATGATAAGACAGTAAAGATAAGATTGAAAATCAACATTTTGGAAATTGCCGCCTCTATGGCAGAATGTGAAGTGAACCAAATGACCATATTTCACTCTACACTCTTCATTAAAGGACAAAATTGTGTTCACTTACAATAAGCACGGAGTATTATTCATGTCTTTAGGCAAGTCATTTAATCTGATCATCATCACTTGTAAATTAAAGACAGTAACACTTGCCATACGTATTTAAAAGGAATGTTATAAAGATCAGAGGAGCTAATACAAATAAAAGTACTTTGCACACTCTCAAGTGTTATGAACTTTTAAAATTATTACCGTGTTATTATTGACTGTTGGGATGTTTCTGGTTGGCCTTTTCTATAGGCTGTCCCTATACTTCAAAGAACTGATAAAAGAGCTATCACAGTGGTTAATTATTTGATCAATCAATACCTTCTATGACTGCTGTCAGGGAATGTTCATTCATGAAATAATTAGAAAACTGCTGGAAAGGCTTAAAAAGTGAGATATTCAAATTCCAATTTAAAAGGCTGAGGTCTGCAGTCAACAAATATTTCTAACTTGTCTTGGCCCACATTGTTCTTCCTTTAGTTCTTCTAGATTGTGCTTGCTTTTATCATTACTACGTAGAACTTTGATATGATTCTACATTTTTCTTTTTGTTATATATTTTGTCCCTGGGGTACAGGTATATATTCAGAGCTGGAATTCTTTACTTTCACTATATTTGCTGTGTGGGCCATCTTGCAAGTTGGGAAGGACATGATAAGCAGCAACCCTTTGGCACCAAGCACCCTTGCCCCGAATGGAGTTTGAAAATGCTGATAAATAACTGATCAATGTCAGGATCTATGAAAACTGCTGCAGAATGAAAGTCACATTTGGATACTTATATTCTTCCTGTTCCATCCTGATAAGATGTGGGTTGTTAAGAAAAGAAGCTGAATTAGGAGGGTATTATGAAAGATACTGCCATGTAAAGAGAGGGGTTTTCACGAACATAGACTTTTGAACTGGGTTAAAGATGACATATTGCTTATTTTCCTGATGCTAAGAAAAATCCACACACATTTTAAAACAATGTCAGGAGAACCACACATCCCAAAGTTCTAGGCTCTGCAGGGTTCTCTGTGGATGTGGGCTAAGAACCCATATTTTAGAAGAAAAAAACAATATGAAAAAAGGCATGATGGCATATGACATTTTTAAGAATTGGAAGTAACTTTCTATATCTGGACTTTATGGTATGTGGAGAACGACAGAAGAAGATAAACCAGAAAGGCAGAAAACACTTCACAATGACTTTCCCAAGTGTGCTCTGAAGAACTATGTGGTCCCTCTAATGTCACAAACATTAGATTTAAAATTTCACTCTAAAATGTGTTTTTACAAGGACCTACTGTATAGCATAGGGAACGCTACTCAATCTCTTGTAATAACCTATAATGGAAAAGAATCTGAAAAAGAATATATATACATGTATAACTGAATCACTTTGTTGTACCCTTGAAACTAACACATTGTAAATTAACTATACTTCAATTAAAAAATAATAAATGTTTTTAATCATTTAAAACAGTAAAAGTAACTGACAGAAATGTTTTATACCATACAGAAAGGTAACCACTAATGCATGGACTTGTGTTTCCAGGTTGTCCTTTTTTTTTTTTTGGATGAACTCAGATGAAAGTTTCTCTAGCTATCTCTGCTTAACTGAACAATAACACGAGATTAAAGACAGGCAGTTAAAAACAACAACAACAAAAACCCGGTAACCATTTGTCTCTATTTTTCAGGCGTGACCCAAGATTTTTTTTTCCAAAACCAAACAAAAAGGAAAAAAACAATAATGCTAATAGTAACAATAATATAATAGAAGCTCTCTTGTTCGAAGTTAAGAACTGTTAGTTGAAAGCTGGTTAAATTAAGGAATCACAAGAAAAGTATATATGCCTTAAACTATTTGATTTCACTTAAAACAAACATTTACATTTATTTGCTAATCTTCTGCTATAAGGCCAAAATGTTGTCGTTGTCACACTGATTGGAGTCCCAAGACTTTCTGACATTAAAACAGCATAACGCGGAAGGGCGGAGTTCTAGTCTTTCACAGCCGCGCGCGCAAGCCTTCCTGCGGTTGCGGGGACGAACGCGTATTGCCTGTGGACCCCACGCGAGGCGCCGCAGCCACAACTACGTGCGTTCGCTACGAGGATTGCCCGCTTCCATCCAGTGTATAATGAATCACAGTATGAAGCAGAAACAAGAAGGAATCCAAGAGAATGTAAAGAGTAGTCCTGTTCCAAGAAGAACTCTGAAGATGATTCAGCCTTCTACGGCTGGATCGCTAGTCGGAAGAGAAAATGAGTTGGTTAAAAGCTTGTCCAAACGGAAACACTGGAATGACCAGTTAATATCTAAGACTTCCAGCTCTGGAGTTCTTACTGACCCAGAACATAGTGAAAATAAAAATCTTGGAGGCGTCACCCAAGAAGCATTTGATCTTATGATTACAGAAAATCCATCCTCTCAATATTGGAAAGAAGTGGCGGAAAAACGGAGGAAGGCTCTCTATGAAGCACTTAAGGAAAATGAGAAACTTCATAAAGAAATTGAACAAAAGGACAATGAAATTGCCCGCCTGAAGAAGGAGAATAAGGAATTGGCAGAAGTAGCAGAACATGTACAGTATATGGCAGAGATAATAGACTGAATCAAGAACCTCTGGATAACTTTGAATCACCGGATAGTCAGGAATTTGATTCTGAAGAGGAAACTGGTGAGGATTCTGAAGTAGAAGAGTCAGAAATTGGTACATGTGCTGAAGAAGTTGTCTCTCCCTCTACAGATGCAAAACCGTGTGTGTGAAATTCAGTAATACTGACTCTTGAGAAATATACTGCCAACATTCACCTCCACTGTAGTTCTTTGTAGCAGAGCAAATAACTTTATAATGAAAACTTGGACTCAGACTTCCTTGTTTGTATCCTGGGGCCCTATTATTGTATTAAAATACAAAATAAAAAATAAAAAAAAAAAAACAGCGTAACGCAACACCTATACTTTCTAGTTTTAACACACTTAGGGTAGCACAATCTGAGTGCAAAATCCTTATCTCTTTTATCATTCTCCCCAATCTTTTCATACTTGTTTGCTTACATCTAATTCTACAGAATTTGTTAACAATTCATGTTTATTGAACTTTCCAAAGCTCTCAGTTTAAGTTTTCATAGAAACAACTTTCTTTTCATACTCACATATTACTAGTTTCCACATATTTAATTAAATTACAGTCACTACAGTACTTCCCTGGTGGTCCAGTGGTTAAGAATCCACCTTCCAATGCAAGGGACACTGGTTCGATCCCTGGTCAAGGAACTAAGATCCCACATGCTGCGGGGCAACTAAGCCCATGCACCACAACTACTGAGCCCACATCCAGCAAACTACAGAGCCCAAGCGCTGCAACTAGAGAGAAGCCCGCATGCCACAATGAAGAGCCCACGCGCCAAAACAAAAGATCCTGTGTTCTGCAACTAAGACCAGGTGCAGCCAAAAATAAAATAAATAAATAAAAATTTAGAAAATGAATAAATTAATTAAAGTCATTACAATAAAAGTACTACTGGTACAAACAGCACTGGAAATAAAGACAACTGATCCTGGTGGCAACAGAAGTACGTGAGTGCATCAGACAGCAGCATACTAGCCATATGCATTTTGAATGCTACGGGTATCCACATATTTTAAAGGGTTGATAAATCCACAGAATTGGCCAGTAGTGAATTAAGAGAACTTCTGAAAAATATGCGAGGTAATTCTTTACTAAGTTTGATATAAATCTTCAACTATCATCTATATCCCAATTTAAAATGATGGGTTCATCAAAACAGACTTACTATTCCACTGATTTTATAAGTAATGTTATATATATTAACTTAAAAAAATTATACTAATAAAATAGACAAAAGTCAATTTTATCAATTAGTGTTGTACTTATGATTTTGTTTGGAAAATTGGCCCAGGTTTTAAACCATGCAAGGGTCTTGAATGTAAATATATATGAATTTTGCCATAGCTATTTTCCTATCGCCATTTGATACAACTATTTTGACAATTTCTTTTTTACTCAGTGTCATCATTTTGACGAAAAGAAACAAACAAAACATTTTTTAACTTTCAGTTTTTAAAATACGTACTCCATCTCCAAGCTTTACCTGAGGTTAAGGGGGATATGCCTATTTTTTGCATTTTAAATGGATATTAAGATGTTGATTTTATTGAAAATGTTGGAGCAGGTCAAAGTGGTCTGCTTTGATATATAACACTTCGGCATCTGGCCTTAGCATGCAGTCTATTGGGAGCCATTGAAAGTTTTTAATCAGGTAAGGAACAGAATCAGATTTGTTTTATGATCACTTTTGGAGAAATGTGGTTCGATTAGAAGAGAAACTGGAGGTGGAGATAACAATTAACAGATTATTGCACTATCCATCTCTTGCCTGAACGAGGATATCAGCTGCAGAAACACAAAAGACTGATTTAAGGAATATTCAAAAGTAGATTTAATAATTCCTGCTAAAATTTGGATTCTGGACCACAGGATAAGGAAGAGTTGAAGATGCCCTTGAGGTTTCCAGCTCCAACAACTGGATGATCAAAATGAGAAATAAGAGACTCAGAAAGTGCTCAGCACCTGGAGAATAACTGAATCAGACAAAAACTCTCACTTCTCACATTAGATGTTTAACAAAAGCTTAATTTGAATTAACTCCCCCCACCAACCCAAGCCATAACAAGTTACAAACACAAAAGCCTTTTAAAAATCACTTGGGTCAATAAAAATAATAATAATAATAATGGGTTCAGTTTCAAGATATCCAGAAGGCAGCTGAAAATATAACACTATGGTAGTAGGCAGAGGCACTACCTCCCTCCTTCCTAATGGAGTGGAGATCCTATGAGTAGTCGCCAAGAGGATGGATGTGATTATTCAGGGAGAACAGGTAGAGCAGCAGCCGCACAGCTGAGAATGCAGACTCGAGAATGCCGGTATTTCTCTTCACAGAAAAAGGGCAGATGGAAGAAGAAGAGCCAGCTGGGATTAAAACTGGCTGAAATGGATGTAAAGCAAAGGCAGAAGTGACCTGACTTGGCTAAAGCAAGGATCAACAGATGAGACAGAAAGGATCTACACTGTGGATATCAACTGGGCTAAGATGCTTGGAGTTTTCAGGGCTAAAGATTTTCAAATATCTGGGGGGCTGGGAGGCTCAGACTTCAACTCTCCTCACAGGCATTCATTGTGGAGCACAGTTTAAAATCATTCCTGGGAATTCCCTGGCGGTCAGTGGTCAAGACTTTCACTGCTGAGGGCTCGGGTTCGATCCCTGGCTGGGGAATTAAGATCCCACAAGCCCCGCGGCATGGCCAGAAAAAAAAAATCATTCCTATGGAGAGTCATGGAGAGTTTCTGGGTAGGAATTAACATGAATTGGGATGCCATGAGAAAGATAAATTGGACATCCCTGTGTAGTTAAATTAGAAAAGAAAAAACATAGATTTTGGTAGCAACTATAGCGTCCATTTCAGAGGTAGAAATGACAGCCTGAATTAAGATGTGGCAGTTAGCGTGAAAAAGCTGCTTGAACAGGACTTTGCCAGTCTGAGGAGCTGAGCAGGTTTTGGTGGGAATTGAGACCCTTTTGGGAGTATTTATTTGCGGGGAGTGACATGGAGGCACAGGTTTAATGATGGATTAATTTGGCAGTGGTAAACAGGATTGGACAGCAGGTAAGACTGCAAGTAGACAACTAAATTTGTTGTAACTGCGTAAGTGTTAAGTGAGAACGTGAAATAGCTTCTCATCGTCATTCCTTGGCAACATTCCACCGTGTTTTTCAGAATGGTGCTTCCTGTTTCTGGTCACCTGGTCCCAAGAGGTACTAGGACATGCTAGGGCACCCATCTAGATCAAGATTCCCCAGCTAGCACTCACCCTGCTCTGATCTAGGCTGGCATTCTACACAGACCCTCCCTCCCATCCACCTCCAATTTCACCACTTTCATTTGCTTGCCTTCACCTCTCTCCTACTCTTTGGGTGAAGTAGAAAATTTGGATGCTGTCAGAGCTATACACTATTTGTAGGTGTTTTCATTTTCTTATTCCCACCAAATCTAATAAAACAGATGGAATACTGGCCTAGGAATGAGATCTTGGTTTTAAAACTAGCTCTGCTACTGAGTTGTGTGGTCCTGGGCATATCATTTCATCTTTTCTGGCCTAAACTTTCTTACCTTGAAAATAGGGACTATCAATTAGATTAATGATAGTTAATTTTGAGAAACTATAAAAAGTTTGAACTCCCTTTCTCAGGAGATTCACAGCTGCACATACAAAATCTACAAACTTCAGGAGAGTCATAAACCCCCTTCAAGGTATAAACTCTTCAAGGCAGTGTTCTTAAAATATGTGTACAAGGATCACCTGCAGTGCTTGTTAAAAATGCAGTCCCAGACCCATCCCAAGAGATTTTGATTCACTACATCTGGGGCACAGGCCCAGTAATTTACATTTTTTACAACGTTTTCCAGGTGATTCTGATGCAGGTGGCCCATGCTGCACCAATATATCTAGAGGAACAAAGCGCTTAAGGCACCCTTGCGTTTCGAATTAAAAACTGTGGAACAGGTGCTCACTAAAATTCTTTCTAGATCCAAAGTACTGCCTCTGCCTCTGCCTTTGTGGGTCTGTATCAAGATAGGGATAATAAATAAAAATTAACTTCCAGGTCTTAAATCTCAATAAGTGTTGGTGCTACTAGCACAAACAAAAATATCTGAGTTGTCCCATTAGAGTGGGGAAATTGGTACTAAATGTATTTGTTTCAAGAGGGGAAGAAAAAGTTTGAGGGCTATTTACAATGTTAACTAGCTATTAAATGTTTACAAAGTCAAAATAAAATAAAATAAAATCCCAAATCTGTAATCTACAACTTTCTGAAGAAATGTAGGGCTAAGCAAGTGTCTTTGTGAACTGAAACTCTATTAAAATAATCAAAGATACCACACACAGCAACAGGTTTAGAAGTATTTACAGAATAACAGGGTATGAAAATTATAGTGCAACAATTTGAACTACCCTACAACCCTACAATCTAATGAATCCCAGCTTATTTACTGTTGTTATGTACCTCTACTAATATAGAAGCAGAAAAAATGAACACGTTAACTAAGGTTTTTATTAAGCACCCACAACTTCCGTGGCACTTTGCATAAAGCATTTTACTTAATTCTCTGTGAAGGAAGTATCACTTCCACCATATAAACGAAGAAAGTGATACCCCAAAGATTCATAGCTAGTTTAGCCGGGTCTGAGAAAACTGGCCTCCTAACCTGATTATTTCATTGTTATGAGGATTTCCCGACGCCATTCTACTTATCATCTCCACCCCATCCACCTGTGTCAATTTCCACAGGCATCCTTCCAAGTCCTTTTACCGATCCCAGAGATGGCATGCATTTCTCCAGTAGAGCCACCAGTTCTCGGCCCTTGCCTCAATTTCCCCCGCTAGGGCTCCAGAACAGGGAAGGATGGGAGGGGGGTGCGCCTTGCCCCGGTCTGAAGTCTCAGAGCATTGCCTTTGGGTAGCTCCGGAACAGAGCACTGGAGCAGAAACCCGGCTCCCTCCTCACCCCTCCCCGGGGACGGCCTCCCGGGAGCTCGAAAAGATGAAACCCTTCCGCACCGAGGACTCGAAGCCGGGCCTACACCGGGTTTCAGAAGGCAATGAATAAAATTTCCCACAGCGCTCCTGCGCCTTGCAGGTCCCCGCCACAACCCGCAATCTAGAGGCCAGGCGTGACTGTGGGGCGGGAGAGGAAGCAGCAGCAATATTTACCTCCTCCTGCTCGGGCCTGGCCGCTTCCGGCCTTTCCGGGTCTCCCATCGCGCAGACTCCGCCAGAGCTACGAGAGCAGACGGAACCAAGTGCCTCAAGCCACCTCCAACTGGGAACCTAGTGGCTGGCGGGTCCTGAGTCGGCCCCGACCCCTCCTACTCCTGCCGGCCCCGCCCCGCTCCACTCTCGACCTCGCTTTCTCGCCTGCCTATTGAGGGACTGGCCCAGCTCTGGCCTGGCCCCGCCTCCCCGGCCTCAGGGACCCGCCTGCTCCGGCCGGCCCCGCCCCACTCCGCTGCGCCGGCCCCACCTCCCGCCTGCCCAGTGAGTGTCTCCCTGCGCCTTCTGGCCCCGCCTCCTACGCCTCCAGGCCCTGCCTCCTCCGGCAGGCCCCGCCCCCACGCCGGCCCCGCCCCCTGCTTGCTCCCTGAGGAACTTGCCCAGAGGGGGCCCCCCCCCGCCACGCCCCCCCAGTCAGTGGCCTGAGGGATTCGGCTTTCGGCCCTTCCCGCGAGGCCGTCCTTTAGTCGCGCGGTGCAGGAGGTGCCCGGACCTGCCAGGTCGTCTCTCCTGGTCGAGACTCTCCAGCTAGCTCTCGCCGTGCCTCAGGAACACGGTATGTCGCGCTAACTCGGCCTGAGAGACCGCCAGGTAGCGGTCTGACCACACACAGGAGGAGCTAAAGAGGAGAGAGCGCTCTTCGCGTGTGGAACGGTAGTGAGGAGAAGCCACGCTCTCGGTGAGAAAAGAGGGCCGCACCGTTACACCACTGGTGAGGAGAGAAGGCTGCCCTGCTTTGTTCTTAAGCGACCGAGAAGAGGTCGGCGGAAGGTGTGCGGGAACAGGTCGGTGGGGCGTCGGGGTGAGGAGGGGGGCGAATGACGGAAGGCGGGGACGGGGTTTGAAGGCTCTGTGGAACTGGTTCAGCAAACTAAGCTTGTAGTGACACTTGCTCTTAGCAAGTGCCGGGCGCCGTACCGCGCTGTGAACCGAGCGGCGGGGTCCCGGGACGCCCCTGTGCCGTAGACAGCGATGCCCCTCCGCTTACGGACCAGGAACTCGGGCTTGGGATAAACCACTGAGGTTACCTAGCCCGAAGGCAGTAGGCTTGCAGGCTCCCTGCGAAACACTCTTTTCGAGGCCGAAAGTCAGAGTGTGGAGGGGGGAACGACTCCGGGGCTGCCGAGGGCCCCGCCTCTCAGGGGAGCTATCTAAAGATAACTGCCCACAGAAAGAAAAAATAGTCGGGTCCAAAAACTGGGAATGAGGTGAAAGAGAGATTTCCTTAAGTATTTTGAAGCTGAAATATTGAGGGAACCTTGTCATGCCTTGAACAACATGCACCTGTTCTGTGATTAGCTGAGGGAAGTGTGGTTAAAACAGGGTAGAAAATTAAGCTTTGAAAACGATGAAAGCTCTTTCTCAAACCTGTCCTAGAGTTGGGGGATGAGAGAGAGCCTTTCTTACTTAGGCAACTGCTAGGGGCCAAGTGCTGAGTAAAAACTTTTTCAAATAGTAACTTTAAATAATAGTTAAATAAGTACTGTGAGGAAACTGAATCTTAAAGAAGTTAGATAATTAATCGTAGGCCATGTGGCAAATAAACTAAGAGCAAGGATTCTACCATTTAATTAAAGTCATAAAACAGTATGTCTGCTGTATGTCAGGCATCATATTCGTATTGAAGATGCAAAAGTGAATGAGACTAGTGGAAAAGAACGTGGATCCTGGAGCCATATCATCGTGGGCCTGATTTCTAGCTCCCTTGTTTATTAGCTGTGCTACTTTGGACAAGTTACTTAGCCTCTCTGAGACTCAGTTTCCTCAATTGCTTCCTCATAAGATTGTTGTGTGGATTTACTAATATATTACTTATAAAGCACCCAGTAGGGTGGAAAATTACATTGGTAGCTTCCAAGTACACTAGTAATCAGGCCATCCTAGAGGTCATGGAACAGAAAGGCTCAAGTGAGTCACTTGAATCACACGTTTTATTAAATTAATTGAAAACATACATTAAGGGGAAAGAGATGGAGTGCCTAACCTATTTAAGATAGGATGTGGGGAGGGGAGGGAGTGGAAGGACCATACTATTCAAATGTTAATCAGTATTCATATATCCTGTCTTCGCTGCATCAGCCTTCCTGGCTGGTGGTATAGTTACAAAGGCCAGAGTTGAGGATGAGCATGGGGTTCTCAGCAGTGGAGCCAACATACACTTGCTCTTTTGGAGGGATGCAGGAGCAAGTAGGCCTGGTCACAGCTGTAACTTGCCTAAATTAGCCTGCTGAGCAGCAATGAGTTTTATCTGTGTTTCTTGGGAAGAGCTTTTGTGAGGCCAGAATAGATGTCACCAATTAGTGGTTGATTTAGGAGTAACATAGTTGTCAATCTGGAAGTGACATGATCCTTAAAGTATGAATGTTTAAGAATTACTTGGTCCTTGCAGCCCTTTCTATCTGTGACACTCTCATTTGTTCCATTATTTTTGTCTATGTTCAACACATTTATGTTCTGTTTATTCTATCTTTAACATGCCTCACAGGTTAATAACTTGTTTACCATTTATACTTAACATGTCTTATGAATCTCCTTATGTCTTGCAAGCTATTTGCTCCCATACTTAGTTTCTTTCAATTTTTATATTAGAATTGAATAATCTTAATACAGCAGAAACACATTTCAGTGCTTATTATATTGCCTGAAGCGTAGTAGGCAGTATGTATTAGTTTCCCTCAAGAAGTTTAAAGTTAACAGGAAGAGCAAATGTAAAATATTAAATGTGTAACTGAAAGATCTCTGGGAGTAGGAGGATTCTACATCTTCATAGATTCTGTGGCATATTATATTTTCCTAATATATTTGGAAACATTTCTCATCCCAAACACTGTTCCCATCAAAAGGTGGAGTCTTATTCCCCTTCTGCTGTGTTCTGAACATTTGTGTCCCCCAAAATTCTTATGTTGAAAACCTAGTGCCCAAGGTGATATTTAGGAGGTGAGGCCTTTGAAAGGTGATTAGGTCATGAGAGTAGAGCCTTCATGAATGAGATTAGTGCCCTTATATTGGATTGTTTGTTTTTCACTACTGAGTTTGTATGGGTTCCTTATATGTATTTTGGATATTAACCCCTTACCACATGTATGATTTGCAAATATTTTCTCCCGTTCAGTAAGTTGCCTTTCCATTCTGTTGATGGATTTCTTTGCTATGCAGAAACTTTTTAGTTTGATATAGTCCCACTTGTTTATTTTTGCTCTTGTCTTTGCTCTTGGTGTGAAATCTAAAAAGTTATTGTCAAGACCAATGTTAAAGAGCTTACTGCCTCTGTTTTTTATGATTTGAAATCTTATTTGAAATCTTCAAGTCTTCAATATATTTTGAGTTAATTTTTGTATATGATGTAAGATAGTGGTCCAGTTTCATTCTTTTGCATGTGGCTGTCCAGTTTTCCCAACACCATGTATTGAAGTGACTGTTGTTTCTTCATTAAATATTCTTGGCTCCTTTGTCAAATTAATTGATGAAATACGTGTGGGTTTATTTCTGGGCTCTCTATTCTGTTTCATTGATATATGTGTCTTTTTTTTTTTGTAATGAATCCTAGATATTTATTCACATCTGCATTAGTTTGCTAGGGCTACCATAACAAAATCACAGACAGGGTGGCTTAAACAACGGAAATTCATTTTTTCACAGTTCTAGAGGCTAGAAGTCCAAGATCATAGTGTTGACAGGTTTGGTTTCTTTTTTTTTTTTTTTTTTTTAGTTGTTTTGTTTGTTTTTTTATACTGCAGGTTCTTATTAGGCATCAATTTTATACTATGTGTCTGTTTTTATGCCATACCACAATGTTTTGATTATGATAGTTTTGTAATGTAGTTTGAAATCAGGGAGCATGATACCTCCAGCTTCATTGTTCTTTCTCAAGATTGCTTTGGCTATTTGGGGTATTTTGTGGTTTCACATAAATTTAGGATTGTTTATTTTATTTCTGTGAAAAATGCCATTGGAATTTTGATAGGAATTACATTGAATCTGTAGATTGCTTTGGGTAGTATGTACATTTTAACAATATTAATTTTTCCAGTTCATGAGCATGGAATATCTTTCCATTTATTTGTGTTCTCTTCACTTTCTTTCATTAATGTCTTACAGTTTTTAGTGTTCAGGTTTTTTACCTCCTTGGTTAAATTTATTTCTAGATATTTTTCTTTTTAATGCAATTGTAAATGAGATTGTTTTCTTAATTTCTCTTTCTGATAGTTCATTGTTAGTGTATAGAAACACAGCAGATTTTTGTATACTGACTTTGTATCCTGAAAATTTACTGAACTCATTTACTCTGAGGTTTTTTGGTGGAGTCTTTTGGGTTTTCTGTATATAATATCATATTGTATGTAAATAGTGACAGTTTTACTTCTTCCTTTCCAATTTGAATGCCTTTTATTTCTTTTTTATTGTCTGATTGCTCTTGCTAGGAATTTCAATATTATGTTGAATAAGAGTGGTGAGAATGGGCATCCTTGTCTTGTTCCTGATCTTAGACAAAAAGCTTTCAGCTTTTCACTGCTGAGTATGATGTTAGCTGTGGGCTTGTCATATATGGCCTTTGTTATGTTGAGGTACGTTCCCTCTATACCCATTTTGTTGAGCGTTTTTTTATCATAAATGGATGTTGAATTTTGTTGAATGCTTTTCCTGGATCTATTGAGATGATTATGTGGTTTTTATACTTCATTTTGTTAATGTGATATAATCACATTGATTTGCAGATGTTGAGCCATTCTTGCATCCCTGGAATTGATCCCACTTGATCATGGTATGTGATCCTTTTAATATATTGTTGAATTCAGTTTGCTTATATTTTGTTGTGGATTTTTGCATCTATGTTTATCAGTGATATTGGCCTGTAATTTTCTTTTCTTGTGGCATACTTGCCTGGTTTTGGTATCAAGGTAATGCTTTGAATGTTGGGTAGAATTCACCAGTGAAGCCATCTGGTACTGGACTTTTGTTTGTTGAGAGGTTTTTCATTACTGATTCAATTGCCTTACTAGCAATTGGAAATAGATTTTCTATTTCTTCATGATTCAGTCATGGTAGGTTGTGTTTCTACATTTATACATTTCTTATAGATTGTCAAATTTGTTGGCAGATAATTGTTCATAGCAGTCTCTTATGATCCTTTATATTTCTCGAGTATTAGTTATATGTCTCCTCTTTCATTTGAGTTTGAATCCTCTCTTTTTTTTTCTTGGTGAGCCTAGCTAGAAGTTTGTCAATTTTGTTTATCTTTTCAGAGAACCAGCTTTTAGTTCCATTGATCTTTTCTCTTGCCTTTTTAGTCTCTGTTTCATTTCTTTTCACTCTGATCTTTGTTATTTCCTTCCTTCAACTAATTTTGGGCTTCACTTGTTCCCCTTTTTCTAGTTCCTTGAGGTATAAAGTTATGTTATTTGAGATTTTTCTTGTGCCTTGATGTAGGCATTTATTGCTATGAACTTCCCTCTTAGAACTGCTTTTGTTGCATCCCATAAGTTTTGGTATTTCCATTTTCATTTGTCTCAAGGTATATTTTTAAAATTTCTCTTTTGATTTCTTCTTTGACCCATTGGTTGTTCAAAAGCATGTTGTTTAATCTCTACATATTCAGGAATTTTCCAGTTTTCTACTTGTAATTCATTTCTAGTTTCATGCCATTATGGTCAGAAAAGGTGCTTAATATAATTTCAGTCTTCTTAAATTTGTTAAAACTTGTTTTGTGGCCTAACATATAATCTGTTCTGGAGACTGTTCCATGTGCACTTGAGGAGAATGTGTATTCTGTATGGAATCTTTTATATATATATGATATATATATATATATATATATATATATATATATATATATGTAAGATCTATATATATCATATATATATCATTTACATATATTTTATATATATTCATCCATATGCTATAACATGCCATTTAAGGCCAATGTTTCCTTATTGATTTTTCTGACCCAATGATCCATCCGTTGATGTAAGTAGGGTATTAACATTCCCTACCATTATTTATTTATTATAAATTTATTTATTTATTTTTGGCTGTGTTGGGTCTTCGTTGCTGCACGCGGGCTTTCTCTAGTTGTGGCAAGTGGGGGCTACTGTTCGTTGCAGTGTGTGGGCTTCTCATTGTGGTGGCTTCTCTTGTTGCAGAGCACAGACTTTAGGCGCGCGGGCTTCAGTAGTTGTGGCATGAGGGCTCAGTAGTTGTAGCTCATGGGCTCTAGAGTGCAGGCTCAGTGTTTGTGGTGTATGAGCTTAGTTGCTCTGTGGCATGTGGGATCTTCCCGGACCATGGCTCGAACCTGTGTCCCCTCCATTGGCAGGTAGATTCTTAACCACTGTACCACCAGGGAAGTCCCCCCCTACCATTATTTCATTGCTGTGTATTTCTCCCTTTAGGTCTGTTAGTATTTGCTTTATACATTTAGGTGCTCCTATGTTGGAGTGCATAAAAATTTACAAATGTTATATCTTCTTGTTGAATTGACCTCTTTATCATTATGAAATGCCCTTCATTGTCTCTTATTACAGTCTTTGTTTTAAAGTCTATTTTGAAGATGTTAAAAAAAAATAGCAATTATACTCCAATAAATATGTTAAAAAAAATTAAATAAAGTCTATTTTGTCTGGTATAATTAGAGCTATCCCAGCTTTCTTTTGGTTTCCATTTGCTTGGAATATCTTTTTCTATCCCTTCATTTTCAGTCTGCGTGTGTCCTTACATCTGAAGTGATTCTTTTGTAGGCTGCATATAGATGGGTCTTTTTTTTTTTTTAAATCTATTTAGCCATTCTGTGTCTTCTGATTAGAGAATACAGCATATTAGTGCCCTCATAAAAGGCTCCAAAGAGCTTCCTCGCCCTTACCGCCATGTGAGGATACAATAAGAAGTCTGTGACCCAGAAGAGGGCCTTCACTTGATCATGCTCAGACCCTGATCCCAGATTTTCAGCCTCCAGAACTGTGAGAAATAAATATTTATTCTTCATACGCCACCCAGTCTCTGGTAATTTGCTATAGCAACTGCAGTGGACTAAAATACCTCCCTTTGGGGACTTCCCTGGCAGTCCAATGCAGACTTCACCTTCCAATGCAGGGGGTGTGGGTTTGATCCCTGGTTGGGGAACTAAGATCCCACATGCCTTGCAGCCAAAAAAACCAAAAAACATAAAACAGAAGCAATATTGTAACAAATTCAATAAAGACTTTAAAAATGGTCCACATCAAAAAAAAAAAATCTTAAAAAAAAAAACCTTCCTTTGAATGTGAGCTATCCTTAGTGACTTACTTTTTTTAAATAATTAATTAATTAATTAATTAATTTTTGGGTGCTTTGGGTCTTCATTGCTGTGCACGGTATCTCTAGTTGCGGCAAGTGGGGGCTACTCTTTGTTGCGGTGCACAGGCTTCTCATTGCGGTGGCTTCCCTTGTTGTGGAGCACAGGCTCTAGGCATGTGGGCTTCAGTAGTTATGGCATGTGTGCTCAGTAGTTGTGGCTCGAGGGCTGTAGAGCGCAGGCTCAGTAGTTGTGGCACACAGGCTTAGTTGCTCCACAGCATGTGGGATCTTCCTGGACCAGGGTTCGAACACGTGTCCCCTGCATTGGTAGACAGATTCTTAACCACTGTGCCACCAGGGAAGCCCCATGACTTACTTTTTTTCCCCCAGTTTTATTGAGATATAATAGACATACAGCACAGTATAAGTTTAAGGTGTCCAGCAAAATGATTTGACTTATATAAATTGTGAAATGATTACCTCAAGTTTAGTTAACATTATAATCTCACATAGATACCAAGAAAAGAAAAAGAAAAACTTTCTTCTTTGTGATGAGAACTCTTAAGAGTTACTCTCAACTTTCCTATATATCATACAGTAGTGTTAACTGTAGTCATCATGTTGTACATTGCATCCCTAGTATTTTATCTTATAATTAGAAGTTTGTACCTTTTGACCATCTTCATTCAATTCCCTCTTCCCCCACTCCCCTGCCTTGGGTAACCACATATCTGATCTCTTTTTCCATGAGTTTGGTGGTGTTGGGTTTGGGGTTTTTTTCTGTTGCTTTGTTTGTTTGTTTTTATTCCACATATAAGTGAGGTCATACAGTATTTGTGTTACTCTGTCTGACTTAACTTATTTCGCTTAGCATAATGCCTTCAAGGTCCATACATGTTAAGCAAACATTTTTTTATGGCTGAATAATTATATGCCACAACTTCTTTATCCATTCATCTGGTAATGGATACTTAGGTTGTTTACATGTCTTGGTTATTGTAAATAATGCTGTTATGAACATGGGGTGCAGGTATCTCTTCAACAAAATGTTTTCATTTCCTTCATATATATGCCCAGGAGTGAAATTGTTACTGACCAGACTTGGGTCCACTTATTTGATGCACAGCAAAGCCAATCTACTGACACCAGGTTGTGGTGAAGGAAAGTACAGCATTTACTACAGGGCACCAAGCAAGGAGGATGGGCATCTCGTGCTCAAAAGACCCAAACTCCTCAATGGATTTTAGGGAAGGGTTTTAAAGGCAGTGTGAGGGAGAAGGTCATGGGGTGTGTGATCAGCTTGTGCACAGTTCTCTGATTGGTTGAGGGTGAGGTAACAAGGTGGTATTTCAGGGATCTCAATGATCAGTTTTCTGGCTCCAGCTAGTCTTGGGTCTAGTGCTGGTGGTCAGCATGTAGTTAACTTCCTCCACCTGGTGGAGATTTTACTATCTGCAGAATAACTAAAGGATATGGCTTAGGATATTATCTATAGCCCTTGAAAGGAATGAAAGGTCCTTGACTTTGTTTTATAGCCAAACTATTATTATTTTGTCTTGCTTGACTGCTTTTCTTTGTTTCTGCATTTTTTCACATCTCTGATTAAATTTGCTCTTTGGAACTCAGGGAAGGCTTAGGAGGCTAAAGCTTTTCTACAAACAAGAGTTGGGGGTCACAGGGGTTCTGTCCCTGGGAAGACCCTGTAGGGTCCTGCTTGGTTTCAGAATTGCTGGATCACATGGTAGATCTATTTTTAATTTTTTGAGGAACCTCCATACTGTTTTCCATAGTGGCTGTATCAGTTTACAATCCCACCAAAAATAGCACACAAGGGTTCTCTTTTCTCCGCATCCTTGCCAACATTTGTAATCTCTTGTCTTTTTGATGCTAGCCATTTTAACAGGCGTGAGTTGATATCTCGTGGTTTTGCTTTGCATTTCCCTAATGATTAGTGACGTTGAGCATCTTTTCATATACCTGTTGGCCATTTCTATATCTTCTTTGGAAAACTATCTATTCTGGTCCTTTGCCCAATTAAAAATCAGTTTATATGCTTTTTGGCTATTATATGAGTTCTTTACATATTTGGGGTGGTTTGCAGATACTGTTTTCACATTCTTTGGGTTATATTTTCATTTTGTTAATGACTTCTTTTGCTATGCAGAGCTTTTTAGTTTGATGTAGTCCCACTTGTTTATTTTTTATTTTTTTGCTTGTTCTTTAGGTGTCATATCTGAAAAATCATTGCCAAGATCCATATCAAGGAGCTTTTTTCCTATGTTTTCTTCTAGGAGTTTGATGGTTTCAGGTCTCATATTTAAGTCTTTACTCCATTTTGAGTTAATTTTTGTGAGTGGTGTAAGATAGGGGTCTAGTTTCATTCTTTTACATGTGAATATCCAATTTTCCCAGCACCATTTATTGAAGAGACTGTCTTTTCTCCATTCAGTATTCTTGGTTCCCTTGTCAGATGTTAGTTGACTGTATATGCATGGGTTTATTTCTGGGCTCTCAACTCTGTTCCATTGGAGTGACTGACTTTTAACAAATAGAATCCATGTCTTTCAAGTCTAGTTCATAAAGGACAATATAGACAGCTTTTGCCTGGTTTTCTTTCTCTCTTTTGGAAAGTTTGCCCTTAGAACTTAGGTACCATTCTACAGGAAGCCAAAAACTAGCCCACAAAGATGACATGGAGAAGCCTATGTGGGAAGGAACTGAGGCACCCAATCAACAGGTAGTATCAACTTCTCGATGTGTGAATGAACAAACCGTCCAAGGATTCCAGCTACCAGCCATCAAGTCTTCCTTCCACTTGAAACCCCCAGACATCATGGAGCAGAGACAAGCCATCATGATTGTGTCCTGTCCAAATTCCTAATGCACAGAATCTATGAGCATAATGAATGATTGTTTTATACCACTAAGCTTGGAGATAATTTGTTATGCAACCATAGTAACTGGAACAGCCTCCATTCCACTTACAGAAATTTGTGTGGTAATGACTGAAGAAGGCAACTTAGCTTATGGTACAGAAAACGTATAATTTCAAGCTACTGGTGGCTTATTGTGTACCAATAAGATGGATAAATCCTCATTTCTCAAACTTGAATGATGTCTCAAACTTTTTTTTTAAATTAATTAATTTATTTTTGGCTGTGTTGGGTCTTCATTGCTGCACACGGGCTTTCTCTAATTGCGGTGTACGGCTTCTTACTGTGGTGGCTTCTCTTGTTGTGGAGCATGGGCTCTAGGCGCACGGGCTTCAGTAGTTGCAGCACGCAGGCTCAGTAGTTGTGGCTCATGGGCTCTAGAGCACAGGCTCAGTAGTTGTGGTGCACGGGGTTAGTTGCTCGGCGGCATGTGGGATCTTCCCAGACCAGCGATTGAACCCATGTCCCCTGCACTGGCAGGTGGATTCTCAACCACTGCGCCACCAGGGAAGCCCCTCAAACTCTTTTAAAGAAAAAAAAATTTAGTATTGACTTAAACTGTATATATTGTTACATAAGTATGTACAAACGTAAGACCAATTATAAACTCCTTATTCTTAGAGCTTTATACAACTAAAAAATAAAAATAAACACAAAGAAGACTGTAGGAATGATAAAATTCAAATTTATGACAGTAAGCAATGGATGATGTTTTGCAAAAACTATATTGCATAGGCATGAATTTTATAATGACCATTAATGAAGCGTGTCCTTTTGCATTCCAGCCATGGGATAGATGACTCCATTTTCCCACAACAACAGCTCTCCTGTATATCACTTGCCTTTCATGAGGAACAAATGCATCATTTATATATTAAGTTTGCCTCTTTAGCTTTCAATCATTTAAAGGAATATTACTTGGCATCAGTGCCATCATAAATGGTCATCCTGATAATCCAAGATATATTTATTAAAAATAAAAATAAAACCCTTGCACAAAATTGGCAGATCCTAAACCCTAGTTTGAAAAGCACTGGAGTAGATGCTTCTATATTTGAGGCATTCATTTATCACGCAGGAAGACCTCCAATGTGGGGGGAAAGGGTAAATTTGGAGACGAGAAGATTAGTTTAAAGCCAGTTGAAATAGGCCAGGTGTAAGATAACACATGCTTGAAATAAGGCAGTGGGGAATGTAAGGAGGAGACATGCATGTGAATTAAGTAGGTATACTCAAGATGATTTGATCAGTGATTAGATATGGAGGGTACGTTAGAGGGATGATTCTAGGATGCCTACAAGTTTCTAGTAGAGAGAGAGATTAGGCAGTTAGCAATGCCTTTCACCAGTGAAGGTTTAGTAGGAAATTTTTCATGTCAGGTTTATATGTGTTGAGATCATGGTGCCTATGACAAATCCAACTGGAGGTGTGTAGTAATGCGGCCCAGAAGTGACTGGCTCAGCCGTAGATCTGATCTAGCTCTGCCACCCTCAAAGCCATACTGAGCTGTACTGCACATCCACCATAAATAAAGCATTTGTCACAAAAGAATTGGCAAGCAATGCAGTTTTTTTTTTTTAGGTTTCAAAGTACAAAAAAACTTTTTCTTCCCTTAACTATTTTAGGGTAAGTTGCTGCCATGTCTAAGCTAAATACAGAATAATGGAAGCAAGGCTGCTTTCTTTTACTCATTATAATAAGTGTGAGAGCACTGGAAGGACAGTAGTAGTTTTTTGGTCACAGAGTAGCATAGTATGACTTAAAATTTTAGAGGTGCAGAGCTCCAGGTGATGATAAAAATCAACAGTGAGGTTACAACAGTATTTTTCTAAACTGGATTAAAGTTGGTCACTGAAATTCATTTATTCATTCATTTAATAGATATAAACATACTGGGTACTAGAGAGGCAAAGGTAAGCGAGCCATGATTCTTACTCTTAAGGACCTTACAGACTAGAGGGGGAAATCAAGCAAGCATATGCTGTTCTGGGAGTACAGAGGAGGAGCATCTAAACCAGCTTTGTCAGGATGGAGGGAGAGCTTCTTGGAGAGGTGGCTAAACTGAATTTTTAAGTATGAGTAGAAATAAACCATTCCAAGATGAAGGGCCATGAAGAGAGGGCAGTAAGGTCAAGCATATCTGTACAGGCCTCAAGGTGACAGAGGACATACCCACAGGGGACTGCAAGTCTTTCAGTATAACAAGGGAGCAAGTAGAGATAAGGCTGTGAAGCAGGATGGCATTTGTGAAGGGTCTTATCTGTTGTGTTAAGGAGTCCTGGACTTTACCTTAAAGGCCATGGGAAATCAATATATTTTAAACAAGTGAGTGAGTGACAGGATTAATATGCATTTTAGAAAGATTGTTCCATCTACCTATCAAAGTGGAGCAAAACAACAGAGAAATCAGCTAGTAGGCTGTTGATGTAGGCAAGATGATGGTGACTTAAAGTTAGACAAGGACCTGGAGAGAAATAGGTGAATTCGAGAGATGAGGGTTTAATAATTAGAGGACTTTATGGCTAACTTGAATGTGGGGGTGAAGAAGTTAAGTATGATTCCATGTTTCCAACTTGGGAACTATATAATTTATTGATTCATAAATTATTTTTGAGCCAGGCACCATTCTAAGCACTGGGCTTAAAAGAAGTAAACAAGGATACAGTTTCTGATGGTCTCTGGTCTTGAGGTCACTGGAGAAGTTAGACAACAAGCGAGTGAACTAGTTTCAGATAATGCATGGACCAAAAATGGTGGGAATTGCACCTGTGCCTCTGAAGCTTTAAAGGTAAAGTCATAGCTGTAGGAAAGCAATGGCTAGGAGTTCTTTGTTATTCTCATGAGCTTTCATAAGTCTAAGGCATTGTGGTAGCGGAAAAGTGCAGAATGACAAAAATTGTATGAAAATCTTGGTTCTCCTCTTTCACTTTCCCAAATCACTTAAACCTTCAGCTGCTGTACCTTGAAATAATATCAGTAAGTTTTTGCCTCCCTTATTTAATGTTCCAAAGTAGTTCTGCTAAAATTTTATTTAAAAATTAATAGAATCTGTTTTACAATCTTTAAGATGCTTCCAGAAAGTTCATATGATCAAGAAAACTTACATACCTATCCAAGACAAGCTTTTCTCTATCTTGCTTTACTACCTCATTAATTGTAAATAATACAGTAGTTCCTTATCTATTAGAAGCCTTTAAGGAATAAATTATTTCTTTCATTCAACACATATGAGTGCTTACTTTGTTCCAGGCCCTGTATTTCAGGTTACAGAATTTCATTTGACATCCTAAACCTTATCAACTTTGATTGTATCTTTTAAAACAAAATGCATGCTTCTCTGCCGTTTTCCAGTGTATACAGAAGTTTTTAGTGAAATGAATAGTTATCCTGAGCTGAAGTATTGATAAATGTTAGTCTTGGGTGCTGTTTTTGAATTGGATGGGTCTCCTGCCATGTCATCTGTGTAGCAGATACATTGTTTGCAGTATTCAGATTTTCAGACCTGGTACTACCAAATGTTTCTACATTAAATGGCTCCATTCTACTTTTTGAATGTTTGCTAGCTTCCTTGATCCTAATTTGCCACTTCTAATCTGTCGTGAAGCAGAAACCCAATGATCAAACATTCTAGGAATCAAAGCCTCTGCTTTCATTATTGTACTTAGATTTTGGTGCCTGTTTTTTGACACAGCTGTTAGGACTATTTTTACTCACTCTTCCCCACCCCAATCCATTTCTTGGTAATTGAGAGGATTCTTATGGTTTTTAGGTGGGCAGAATTCTTAATGAAACATAACACAAATTTAGGTATTTGTTATTTAAAGGTACTAAATAAATGTGTAAAAAACGATCACATAAGCCTTCCATTTCTATAAGCAGTAAACAGATTTCATTACACAATCTGAAAATTTTTACCTGAGAGCTTGACACTTTGTTTACAAAGTTACTTTCCTAGGGCTAATTCGTAATACTCAAATGTAATCAGAACTATGCCATAATTTTGCAATAGACAGTGCATTTAATCTTCATAGTCAAATTTCATCTTCCCCTTGAAGAAAGCATTTCAAATACACAGCTTGCTCTTTTTCCTGAAGAGTTCCTGCATGTACCTACATGCACTACATAAAAATACAAACTATTGATTCAAAGAATCCAGTTCAGCAACTAGAAATAATCAAAAATACATTCTGAAAAAGATTCAGAAAATTATTTTACCCATGAAAGACATTTACTATTTTAGAGCAAGCAGCTTGTTACAACTCATGAGAAAACTTGCAGACAAGAAATTAGTTTTTCATTATGTATGGTGCTTTTCATTTTTGAAGACTTAAAAGTAGGTACCATGGTTGATTTTAGAAAATTCCCAGATCTTCAGAGTTCTTATTATCCTCAGGGGAAGTTACTAAAATACAAAAATGTTTTTCGTAGAAATCTTTAGCAAAAAATATATGAATCACTCTGCCTTTTCATAATCAGCCAGACTCTCATTGGAGTATTTCATTATTCTATGACTGTGATATTGTGATTTATAATAAGCAATACATATTTGGTCTTTATCCCTGTTTCTGGTGCAGAGCTCCCCAAACCCTCAGAATTTTCTAAGTGATGAGAACAATGTTGCTTTCGTTATGTTAATGAGGTGACTTTTGGACCACTCATAAGGATGGGGGCTGGTTGCCAGGGGAACCAACCTTGACTGGGTTGGAACTTTCAGACCCACCCCCGACCTCTATGCAGGGAGAGGGACTGGAGGTTGAATCAATCACCAGTGGTCAATGATTTAATCAATCATACCTGTGAAATGAGGCCTCCATAAAAACCCAGATAGGCAGGGTTCAGAGAGCTTCAGGGTTGGAGATGTGGGGAGAGGACATGGAAACTCCACACCCTTTCCCCATGCTTTGCCCAGTGTTTATCTTCCCTCTGGCTGTTCCTGAGTTACATCCTTTTATAATAAACCAGTGACCTAATAAGTAAAATGTTCGAGTTCTGTGAGCCGCTTCAGCAAATTAATCAAACCCAAGGAGAGTCATGGGAACCTCTATTTATATAGCCAGTCAGAAGTATAGGTAATAACTTGGGCTTGCAACTGGCTTCTTAAGTGGAGGGCAGGTCTTGTGGGACTGAGCCCTTTACCTGTGGAATCTGATGCTGTCTCCAGGTAGATAGCGTCAGAATTGAGTTGAACTGTGCATTGCTTGGTGGTATGGGGGAACCTCTCTCCATACACACACACCTACATACTGGAATTGGGTGCTCAGGACCTTTAATGACCAACTCAATTATAATCGTATCTTCCACAAAATAGTGTAGCCCAATGTTCAGGAATGCAAGCTCCAGAATGCCTGGAGACATCTCACTTCAGCACTTACCAGCTGTGTAACCTTGAGCAAAATTTTTAATCTGTGTCGAGTTTCCTATCTGTGAGGATGGTAATAGTGCCTATCTCATAGGATAAAATGAAATACAGTAAAGCACTTGACAAACTGCCTAGCACATAGTAAATACTCAATACAAGTAATTAGAGACTTCATGTTTGCAGTGATAACAATCCAGTAATTTTTTTTGAATCTCATGAGGTAACGTAAGATTCTTTGCTTATATTTAATCCAAGGTATTTTGAAATGAGTAAACACGTCACATTTAAAATACATTTCTACATTAATCAAATGATGTTTAGAGAAGAATTAATCTCTATGTTCATACCTACCTACTTAGGTTAATGTAAACATTGAAAATATTTTCAATCACTACCCAGGCACAGGAGGAAGAACCTAATCCAGGCGTAGATGATTAACAGAATTATCTTTCCATAGGTTTTAAAAAGGAAAGGTTTGGCTCTGGGGCGTTTACCAACAGGGGGCTTTATAGTCATGAAAAAAAGGAATGCTCTTTGGGCAGTGTTTCAGAATCACCTGGGATGCTGTTAAGAATCAAGATTTCTGTTCTCTACTTATGAGTTACTGAATCAGAATGTGATTGAGAGGATGAGCAAAGCTCATCTATTAACAAGCACAAGAGAATCACACATTCAGAAGCATAAGAACTACTGCCTCAAGGAAAGATCTCAGCTTGAGTTTAGACCTAGATATTGCTGACTACCTCTAAACACACAAAAATAATATCTTTAGGAGAGAAATCGTATCTTCAGGGGCAAGTACTAAATAGTGAAATTATGCTATTTAAAAATCCTCTCAAGTATGCCCCAGGAAGCCATTTATACTGGGTAGTCTTGATATTCAGATAATTCAGGGGAAAGAAATAAAAGTAGCAAAACTTTGAAAACCTTCAGTAAAGTTCATTCTTGGTCTTCTATTCCTAAATTTGTTTTCAAGTCTATTAGATTTAATCACTAAACAAGACCAAAAGAGAACTTTATTTTACATGACTTTATTTTACATTTAGAACCATTTTATGCTTTACTTAAAAAAAAAAAAAAAAAAAACTCTGATATTTCTAAAAGCATTTTAACCAAAATTTTGATTTAGGAAGACTTTAAGACATTGTGCATTATTTTAAATACTTTCATTCTTTCAATAACTATTAAAAATAAGTTCACAATTAGGGTTTCAAATGTCCTAATCATATCTAGTTTGTTTCCATTTAATATTTTATCAATTCCATCATGTGCATACAGAAGTTTTTATCTCTTTCAGACACATCGATGAAAATCAGCTCTTACTCTAATTACTATTTCATTTATTCAGAAATAGCATTTAGACATAAAAACCAATGTCTCATTTTGTAAAGTAAACTTTGGTTAATTTACACATCTCATACATCATATGTTGTGTATGTTTTAAGTAATACAATGAATTTCACTACTGTCACTTTAGTTTTTAATACTTATTTTGTCAGCAGGGCTGAAAATATCACATGGTTCAGTCTTCTGAAGGAAGTTATATATATATAACATATATATATATATATATATATATATATATATATAAAATAAAGCATAGTGCCTTTGAACATGAAAAACATCCCAAAGGCCAGGAGTCCTATAAAGGAACTGAAAGGTAGGAAAGACTCCAGAGAATTTCTTTCCTTGGTTTTCAGTATGTAAAGTGACTGGTTTAAGTCACTTTACTGAAGACATGGTGAAGAAAACAGTGTTCCTTATTATGCCATTGAATAAAGCTACTAAAACCACAAGAATTCAGAGATAATGGTCCTAAGCTACATAATTAATAGGTCATCAAAAAGAACCTCTCACTTAGTTATCAAATATAAGTGTAGTAACTTCCTATGCCAAGTAAGGCTCACTTTACTTCCCCCATTTGTAAAAAGAAAAAGTGGCCTGGCCAGTGCCATTCAGGATTCTCTGCTAACTGTAAAATGTGGACTGATTTCCTTCTGTTTCTTAGAGTCCATGTGTACATTCAGTTCTTTAAATCAAAATTTTTATGCACATAACCGTGTTGGTATATTGCCCTTAGTTTAAAAATGTACAACTACATAAATAAAAACTGTTTCTTCAGTATTACTTGACATTTCTTCTGTAATTTCTTTATTTAAAAAAGTAAATGTAACAAGATACTTAAAAAAGGCTAGATACAAAAGTAGTTAAGCTGCTCACGAACATTTAAAATTTTCCAAAATTTATCATCTTCAATAATCATGATCTTATAAAACATTTTACAGTTATCAGAAAGTGCCCAGGCTGAGTTTACATAACTGAAATGCCTTAGTACAAATGTCTAGTTAGAACTGAAGTGCAGTACACCTGACTGACTGCTCATTGAAATAGGGATACAAAGGAAAAAAGTTGATTGTGATAAAGTATTGTGCATTGGCCCCCATCATATGTACAAAAAAGTGCCCTCACTCAAATGAACAAATTACATGCAAAATATTAGTGATATCATTTAATATCCTAGAGCTCAATGCAGTCAAACCGCAATAAAAGTGGTTTTTATAGGTAAAAGTGATTTCATCTCTAAGATCTGAATGTTCAGAACTTTTTTTTTTTTACAAGTTCCATATACATGATACACAATTGCAGCCAACCACAAATTAAACACCATAAAAAAAGTTAAAATGAAAACACAGAACATACTTAATTTTTTATTTTGAAATTCCCTATTCCCTCTATACAAGAACCTTTGCTGAAACACTTTCCACAAAGGCAGCAGTGAATTTTCAGAACATTTTACATTTTTTCCCCTCAGCAAAAAGATAAATCACAGTGTAAATTATGTTGTTCTGCTGTCATCTTTGGCTGGGGTTAGACCCAGAAGTTGTTGACTAGCAAACCATTATAGTGAAATGTTGCTAGTGCTCCTCAGGCCTTTAAGCTACAAACTCAGCAAGGAATGTTTGTTTGCATTTAATCTCTTTAAGGTACCACCACGGGGTGTGACAGCATTAACTTTCATAAACTTTTATAGACAAATGGAAAAAAATCTACAAAATTAGCTAGTAATATTACACAGCAGTACACACTTTTTATACTCTACACAAAACCAAAATTCTTGGTCTTAATGGCGAGTAGCAATTTCTGTTTGAGAATCTGTTTAGAGGAATAGAGTGGGACGTAAAGTCGAGAAATGCAAGTATTTGCAGTAGGAAGATGTTGGTCATCTGGTGGTCTTATTGTGATGGAGGGCATAGGCTGAAATCCTTCTTCACTGGCTGGTAATGATGGACTTGATGTCCAAAAGTAAACCTAAACAGGAGTATAATAATTACAAGTTTGGCTTTTAAAAGATTAACATTCAACCCTTAACTCTGGCAATATATACATAGAGCCCCATTCTTGTGTTAAAACCTACGAAGGGGTATTATTTTGAACTGAGTTTTAAATTTCTTGTATTAAAAAGGAAAGCTTCAGGGTCAGAAGAGAAAAAAATGTCAGGTATGTAGAAAAGTGACTATGTTTCAATGCCTCAGTTTCTCATCTGTAACATGAGGCTATTGGACCAAATGCTCTCTAAGGGCCTTTCCAGTTTCTAAATTCCAGAGTATCTCTTAGTGGGAATAAGGTACAAGGTCTCCAAAAAAGGTTCAAAATTCACAGAGGTTATCAAAGTTATTTTGCATTTTATCTACTAGCAAAACAACCCAGTATTTTCAGTGGTCCATTGTGATACATAATAATTTTATAATAGTAATTAAGTGTTCAACAGCATCTATTGTACATCAAAATCCATGCAATAAGCCATGTTAACATTTTTAGGGTTTTTTTTTTTCTTTTAGATTTTTTTTTTTGGTCGGGGGGAGATGTGGACCATTTTTAAAGTCTTTATTGAATTTGTTACAATATTGCTTCTGCTTTATGTTTTGGTTTTTTGGCCCCGAGGCATGTGGGATCTTAGCTCCCCGACCAGGGATCGAATGTGCACCCCGCGCACTGGAAGGCAAAATCTTAACCACTGGACCGCCAGGGAAGTCCCAACATTGAGTTTTAAAATGCATCTAATTTGTGCAATATAGCATAAATTACTTTTTCTTTAAATATGATAACCAAAGATATACTTTCCTGAAATATTTTCATTAATACATACCATTCCTCACTGATAGTGCCTATCTCTTAAGGTAAAGCTTTTAAAATCTTGCATTTATAGTGTACAACTAAACAGACAAATATATTCATTATCCCAGAATGACTACGAAACCTAAACTATTCGTGAAGCATAGTTTTGTGAGAAATCTCATCTAGAATTCTATAGAAGGAGGCAGGAAAAAAAAACCTCTGTGTTTGTTAGGGTCTCCAAAATCTTCAAAGAACTATAAAAGAGCTGGAAGGTACTGTAGAGGTAAAGCTGGCCCAATCTACTCATTTTACAAGTAAAAAAAGAAACTTAATGTAAAGTGTTTCTTCAAGGATAAACGTGATTAACCAGACAGATGACTACATCGCTGGACCTCCAAGAAGTTAGAGGAAGAGAAATAAATACCAGAGGACTTCTCAGAACTTTTACTAGTGACCTGTGACTCTCCAAGAGGGAAATAAACCATGTAGTCTTACCCCACAATCCTGGGACTAATAATTCAAAGGAGAACAGTTTAGGAAACGCTGTTATATTCTGTCCTTGAGACACATAAGGAAAAACCCAACAATATGTGAAGGATAACCTCCCAAAAGGGGAAGGGGAAGAGGAGGAGGTAAAAGACACCTTGGTATAACAGGAGTTTAAAGAGTAAAGCTCACAAATTAAAGCTGCTGCTAAGACATTTTGAGGTCCCTACAGAGGGAGATTCTCTCTCACAAAAGACTGAATAGTTAACAGCTTTCTCTTCCAGTAGAAGGCAGAAGAAATGCAGTGAGATTTAACTTGACCGACTGCACTGAGGATGTATTGGTTTTGCTCTGAATCCAAAGATTGACTACAAGAACCCTAATACACTATCAGGTATTTCTAAAGCCAACAGGGACAGATATGGTGTTAGCATTAGTAGGGACTTTGGGGTTGGTCCACAAGATTGGGAAAGTCCAAGTACATGGAATTATATGGAATCAACCTAGGGAGCAACCTAGGAAACTACCATATGGCTAAGCCAAGAACAAAACCCAGCTGACAGCTAGGACTGCTGGACAACCTGTCTTGCTATAGTGGAGAAATACTGGAAGGAAGGCTCTTGGGGCCATGTAAAGATGAAGGAATGCTAAATGCACGACCCCTTCCCCCTCAAAAAATATCAGTAAGTTACTGCCTGAATTACAGGTAAATTGGAAACTGCAAGTTTTGTGCTTTCGTGCACAAGTAACTTATTTCTCCCTCTCAAATGAAACGGGGGGATATATCTAGAAATTGGATAATTTTTATACATTCCATAAGAGGTCTGGTTTAGAGTATTGAGAACTAAGGCTGCTTCAACAGGGGAAATGTCACAGGGAACTATGAGGAATATGAATAGAAAGGATCTCTGAGATTTTCTGGGTAAGGAATGTCCCTCAAATTTCTACAGGAAAGTCTAGACTGCCTTTCAAGGTTACTGGACAGGTTGACTTGGATATACTCAAGGTTGGACATAGGTTCCACAGACTTGATAGACTTTTCAATATAATCAAAGTTTATATCATCTAATTTATGATTCTAAGTTAATAATAAGTAATAAGGTTAAATCAGAGATGTAGTACCCATAATTAAGCTACTCTATTCATAGTATACAGAGCAGTTAAGATACTATTCAAAAATTTTGCAAAGGTTTGCTGCTAGTCAAAAGGATTAAGGATGTAGAAAAGAGGCTGCTAGCATATATAAGCACTATAGGGGGAAAAAACATGTCTCAACAATAAGCTGGTATTATCTTCTGGGACTAAGGATAGCATTTTAATAGCTAAGATGTATTTCACTCTGCTTACAGTTTTACTCATACTTCTGTTCTAGAGTAGAGAAACAAAACTGCCTTTTATTTCTGACCTTCAATAATTTTTTTAGCCAAAATTAAAATGACCAACCATTACAAATTGAAAACAAAACGCTGTCATACATAGTATTTAAGGTTTTTACATTTTCTTCTACAAATCTTGTGAAACTTAACTTACAAGATCTTGTCGTTCTGTCATGCTCATCTTCTCTACAATTGACCAGAACCAACGCTTGAACTGCAAGAGCTTCTCAGCATTTTCTCCTACAAATGAATATAAATTCAATAAATATACAATATCAGTTGTAAAGCAATTATACTCCAATAAAGATGTTAAAAAAATATATATATATACTATATCAGTTATATTTTTAGAATATTACTTCTTATAAAAGTAGGTATAAAATTAAAATTGGGGGGGGGCTAACCCTAACAGAGGAAGTTAGGACCACTTGCATAATGTGTGAAACCTCTAGAGTTCATTAATCAATCCTAATGACCAAGATGACCAAGACAAGAAAAATGAACCACCAGCCTCAAAAATCACATGACTTTAATCCCATCTGTAAGTCATGATTTTTCTCATGACCTTAAACCAGTGCTTCTCAAAGTTTAATGAGTTTACAAATCACTTGGATCGAGATCTTTTTAAAATGCAGATTCTCATTCACTAGGTATGGGGGAAGAAAGGGGAAAGGAACCGGAGATTCTGCATTTCTAAAAAGCTTCCAGATGATGCTGATGCTGCTGATCGGAGGATCATACTTGGAGTGTCTTTAGGTATTTTTTTCCCGCTTCTAAGTTTCTGGTTTGCAAATAAGCCAAGTTCTTATCTCACAGGTATTGAAAATTAATAAGTGGCACAGAAACTACTACGCAATGATCTATACGTTGCCAAGCATGAAGGAAAAACAAGAAAATTTATCCAAATTTAACTTACTATAATTTGGCTGAAGCTGTTTGCAAAATATGAAAAATAAAGGGGAAAAAACTGGTATCTTCACGTATGCAATAATCTTGGACTAGAGTTATAGTCCTCTCAGGAATTTCTTGGAGCTTCCAGTGTTTTATTGTGTAGTCACAGCTAAAAACTCTATTCCTAGAATATGGGACTTGAAAAGGAAGAGTTGCAAGAAATCAAGCACTAAAGATGAATGTTAGTCTAGGATTATCACTACCGCTTGTTATTCTCTCTAGATTCTCCATGTGTTTGTGTGCTCTTATGTCTTTCTAAGTGTGCTTTGGATCCTGTTCTACAAAGCAAACATCATGTAGTCAAATTCTTTAATTGGAGTTTAAGGAACATGAATAGGGAAAGGCCAACAGAATTGTCACATGGATTATTTTTTCTTAATTATTAATAGTTCATAAAAGTCCTTTTCACACAGTTGCTCACAAGGAATTTTTACTTGTATCATACTAAACCATACATTTATTAAAACCTAGAAAAATTAAACAATAAAAGAATTAAGAATGACCTAATGCTAAGCTATCATAGTTCAAACATATCTTAAAATATATATATAAAAACACCTGAGTAATACAGCATTTCCTAAGCCCCTGTAAATATGTAAGAACCAGAAACTCAGAAAACTGACTGACCAAATTATCTATGTAGTTTATTCCTTAAATAAACATTAAAAAAATTTCATACCTGATTCATCATTGAAAGAGGTGAAACTGATCAGCATTTGCACATTAACTTCACCACAGCCATTTACCAAAAGCCTAAAATCTTCTGCTGTTAAGTCTTCTAATGAATTTTTTGGAAGCACATCCAGTAGACCCTTCCTCATTGCCTAGAGGATTTCAAAAATAACCTGTTTATTACTATCATCAGTACTTTATTTTCTACATAGCATTTATTATTGTTAAAGCCCAATATCTAATTTTAGCAGCCTAAGAATACTAAATAATTCTAAATAATACTAAAAAATTAAGTTCTGTATTTTGAGTTTCTTATTAACAGATTCAAAAGAGTGGCAGAGGGAAAAAAGGGCTACAGGTTCAAAAGTGAAGGAGTACTGTTACATATCAGGAGTTAACAAAAATAATTTTTTAAATTATGTTAGTAACAGGCTAGTCATTAAGAATAGCTTCAATCTGTCGAACGTGCTATCCTGTCAACATCCTAGGAAGAGTATGATAATGACAAAAACAAACATCCCTGACACAAACCCAAAATCTAGAAGCTTACTGAGAAATTACCATGTGCCAAGAACTGTTCTAAGCACCTTACATATGTTAATTCATTTAATCCCATCCTCATTTTGCAGAGGAGGGAACCAAGGCACAAAATACTTAAGTAGTTTGCTAATGTCATACAGCTAGAGGGGGCTGCAGCCATGATTTGAACCCTGACAGTATGATTCCAGAGCCCACACAGTTATTCCCAGAACAGGGATCAGAAACACTTCATAAACATTCTTCAAGAGGAGAAAGAGTGGGCCTGATGTTGCCCTTTAGAAGAGCCTGATTGGAGGAATGAATGGTCCTTGGTTTTTAGAATTTTCCTTACATTACTAACTGATGTGGCTATTTTGAATGCCTGGGACAATAAACCCTGCTGTACCAGCTTGCCTAGATTATTTGTGCAAAGAAGGTGATTTATGATGAACACGTGTTTTTCCTCAGGGGGTCTGAACTGCTTACAGGACTGGCCCCCAATAAAAACCCTGGGCACTGTGACTCTTAAGCAGGCTTCCCTAAACACAAACACTGCACATGCATTGCTGTAGTTCACTGCTGGAGGAAGACGTATGTTCTTTGTGACAACTCATGCCCCCAGAGAGACAACTTTGGAGCCTGTATCTGGATTCCTCCAGACTCTGTCTGATGTACTTTTTTCCCCTTGTGAGAGTCCTTTTGCTATAATAAACCATACCTGTGAGTACAACTGCCTCCAAGTCCTAGGAGTTCTTCTAGTGAGTCACCAGAGAGAGGTATGGGTGGTTGCAGGACCCCCAAAACAGTAGTCATTTTAGTCCCACAAAGCATCCTTACCAAATCTACTTTCTGATGATTACATGGTTTTTCCAAGTAGTTTTACCCATAAGAAAGGTCTGGATTCATGTGTAATTTACACTGTATGTAAATTCATTTTGGTTTAAAATTTTTGACCTTTTATAAGCAAGCTGAATACACTGTGAGCTAGTTTAAAACACAAGACACAAATAGCCTCATCAGATCAAGTGACATTTTCCAGAAAACACTTACATGTAATGGCTGTTCTGCAACTACCAACATTCTGTGTTCAGCATACTTCCGCACATACTCGTACACATTCTGAGGAGTGACTGGTATATTTACACCATTAGGAATAAGTTCCACCTGTGAAAAATTTAGCAGTGCCATTTAAAAGCAATTTTGTCAAAGCAGTAATAAGTTAACAGTTCATAAAATAATTTCCTAAAAATTTAAAATCTAAAGACAATTCTGTATCTGACAAGTATCTAAGGAATGCAAACATTCTAGGCCTAAGTAACTATAAACTCTTCGACCTCTCAGTCTGTCTCACTCTCCATCTCCTACCGTGTCTTTTATCTCTCTCTCTCTCTCTCTCTGTGTGTGTGTGTCTTTCTTGGTCCCTATTTATCTAAATTGTTTTTCTATATGTCAGGCACAACAGACTAACCAAATTCTCCTGCCAGGATCAGAAAACCACACATTTGCTTTACCTGTCCTCCACCCTCTTCTTTACACAGGTCAATTGCAAATGCCAAATCCATCGCTGAGAAAACAGCATCAGCATCTGAACTCTGAGAAGCAAGTATTAGTTGCCGCAAACTCTCATACATCACAGGGTCAAAAAAAGCAAAATCATGCCAATTGACCTAAGAAAGTAATCATATGAAAATCAATTACGAAAGAAACCTCTTAACTGAATTCATTAGTAAGTTGAAATCTATGATAAAGAATTTTATCTAATTTGAAGATTATTCTTTATCAGTTTATCTTCCACTAAATATAACTGATCTAAAGAGGTAAAATTTTAATAAGTCTTTGGCTGTGATAAATACATTCAATTTTCAAAGCATGAAAAATATGCATTTTTAAAAAATTTAAAACCAGGAGTATACTAGTTTTTTTTTTAAGTTGTAAAGTAATTTATTTGTAGAAACCAGCACTAATTATTGCAAAGTGATTATGCCGAGCAACTAACTGGTCCTAAGCTAAATACACATCCTGTTTAGCCTTGACAATAATCATAAAATACAGGTTATTAATTCCAGATGATAAATCTGATGCTCAGAGGAATCCAGTAACTTGCTTTGCTGAAGGTCACATCATTGGGTTAAACTTGAGTCTATTTGATTCCATAATCTTTTCCATAAACCCTGTTAAAGGCTCAACATTTCTATGTTGCTGAGCTTTCAAGTCCAGTTCTTCTTTCTCTGCACAAGAACATTTTAGCTGGAACACTTTAAGAAGTCAACAGAGTCAGAGTTTTAAAAGAAAAAGAAGAGGAAAAGATATGTATCATAGTATGATATGCTGTAATAATAGAAAATAATATTCACCAATGGGTTTGAGTAAAGAAAGTTATTAACAGACCACAGCTTTAACAATGCTAATCATATCAGATGTGTGTTGTGCATCACTAGAAAAGACTGTAAAATATTTTGTTGTTTTGTGATTATAATTAGTATTATGCATTAATTTAAAGGATGTCGTTTCTCTCCCCCAACCCCGTCGTAAAGGAATGTACCAGCTGTCAAACTATCAAAACACATAAAGAAAATAAGCTAATTCTGTCACCCAGAGATAATTATCAAGCATGCTATGCTATATTTTCTTACATCCTTTTGTCCCCTCTACCCACCTACATCTTATGTATATTTTTGAAACTGGGAATGCTCCTTTCAATACAATACTACTTCTATTGCCACTACTTACTAGAACTTACTGAGCACTTACTATATGCCAGGCAGGCACTATACTGTTTTCTTTACCATTTTATAAACGGGGAAATATGCCATAAATGTCAAGGGATTTGTCTGCAACAGGATCCAGGTCTGTCAAACCCTCCAAACCCACCTGTGTGTCACCCATTCTTCTATGCTCTCTCCTCCATGTATTCAGATTTTCCCCATGTCATTAAATGTTTAAAAATGATTTATAATGGCTATAATGCTTTAAAATTTAATACTAATTTAATGCTATATATATAATTATTTTATAAAACAAATTTTTTGCAATTGTAAAAGCAGTTAGGTTCATTCAAATCACTTACTTTCCTACCAAGCAACACTTTAATCACATGTCTATTCAATGTGATAGGACATAGTTCATTCTGTAATAGACACAGTCCAAGAATCCTAAAAATAAAAAACAAGCAAATAGTATTTAAATTCAAAAATAATTCTAGAACACATAACACCCCACACATACGTAATATACATAAAATATGTTGAGAAATTTTTATAGTAGAGCATATACACATTTTACAAACTAATATATTTTAGAAAGTCTCATAAACTGAAATTTTTAAAAAATTCAAATACAAGATTATTTTACCTGCCAATGTTTCTGAAACAATTCAACCTTGCTTCTGTGTTTTTGCCAGGCCTTGGAGTATAAAATCCTCTTTTTCCAGGTTGGTAAAACAAAGGGGCATTGTCATCACCATCATCTGTGTCATCTAAATCCATATCTACTACACTTCGACTAGAACCATGACGCTTTCGGTTTTCCTAATAATAGAGTATCAGAGATTAAGCCCCAAGATTGATTTTATTTATTTGTTTGTTTATATTTTAGTATATGTGTCTACAAGAAAAGGATTATTTTTTATTAAAAAATGCCATTATAACTCTCTTTAAAATTAACAATAATAATCATCCAGATACCCCCTCCAAAAAAACTAACAGTAATATTTTTGACATTACCCAAGATTGATTTTTAACAGCAAAACATATGAACTGGTTCTCTAAATCACTTAAATATAAAGTTCGATAGGTAAAGCCACATTCATATTCAAATGTAAATAAATTTAATTCATTCTTTCAGAATTGTGATATACACAGCCTGTGCCTGTTAACTTCTCTATCCATTTAAGTAAAATTACTTAATGAAACTCTGGTAGCTTCTTTCACCTTGATTCCTTACATATATTTTCCTTGGATATAGAATTCTGGATTGACAATTCTAAAAGCACTTTAAGGATGATACTCTCTGTTGTCTTCTGGCCTTCACAGTTTCTGATAAGAAATCCACTGCCTTTCAAATCACTGTTTATCTATATGTAAGGCACTATTCTTTGCTTCCTTATTAGTTTTACAGCAGCTTGATTATGTATCTAGACACAGTTTTCTTTCAGTTTATCCTTTTTAGGGTTCACTGACCTCCTTGAATCTATAAATCTATGTCTTGCATCAAATTTGGGAAGTTTTCAGCTATTATTTATTTCTTCAAATATTTTCCTGTAACAATCTCGTTCTCCTCTTCTGGGTACTCCAAATGACATGCATGTTTGATATGGTCCAACAGGTCTCTGAAAACTGTTGTTTGTTTGACATCTTTTCTCCTTCTATTCTTCACAAGGGATCATTTCTATCTATCTTCAAACTGACTGATGAATTTTCCTCCGTCATCTTTGTTCTGCTATTGACCTATTCAGTGAATTTTTTCTTTCATACATTGTACTTTCTCAAATTTTCCCTTGGTTCTCTAGTTTCTATTTCTCTGTTGTGAACCTCTACCTTTCCATTCATTTGTGTTTATTTACCTTTATCTCACAGAACATGAGATAATGTCTCTGATAATTCCAACAAGTGGGTCATCTCAAGGCTAGCATCTATTGGTTCTTTTCCCAGGAGAATTAGTGAGTCTCTGTTGGTTCTTTGTATGTTGAATAATTCTGGAGTGTATCCTGGACATGTTGAATACTAAGTTGTGAAACTCTGGGTCTTGTTAAAATGATATGGAGAATGTTGATGTTTTTTGGCTTTGGTAGGCAATAACCTGGTTATGTTCAGCTTGGAAGTGTCATCTTCTGTGTGCAGTGGTTCCATTACCAATTAAGTTTTCAAAGCCTTTTAATTATATTATTGGGTCTGCCCCGCATATGCACCATATGGGATAGTCTGGGACTTGGACAGTGGATTATACTATAGTTTATTTCTTAAAGCATGTACTACCTTCCAGTTAAGACGGAGTAATGGGGACCAGTTTTACTGTCCTGCCTGAAACAACGCTTCAAAATAACAGTTTTTCAAATTTTGACTTCCCTCCAATCAGTGTGCTGTTGTTTACTTTTCAGAATCCTCAAGCAGTTCCTTTTTGTATTTTGTCCAGAGTCTTTAGTTGTAGTCAGTGAAAGAGATAAGATTATATCTTGGCTGGCACTGAAATTCTCAGGTAGCTTACAAATTGAAATACATCATGCACTTTTAAAAAAAGCCTTCTTACTGCTATACCGTATGTCACATTTTCTCTGGATCTCTGCTGCTTACTTGAGGAAGGAGACCTAGGAATCCATAGGACTGCTCTCCTTCTCTGATATTAATTAATGACATCTCTAATTTAAGCTTAATTCAGCCTGTGCTCAAGTGGAGGCAGCCAGTGAGTGGGGTTACACTGAACCCTATCTCAACCAGTCTTATTACTTGATTCTGTATATGACACCTTTATACTTATCTTTGCTTTTCCCTCTACTGTAATCAAGCGTTTTACTTACAAAGACATAGTTTCTTTGTAAATATGCTTTCCTCTCCCTTCTGTAACTTAAATTCCAAGTGCTTATTATTAGCACAGGTACAAAAACATCCCTTACCTGTACCTTTTCTGAGGAGTCTAATAACCCAAGATCCAGGATACTATCAGCTCCATTTTCCCTAAAAACAAACAAACAACCTTTCACATTTCAGATAACTGAAATTCTAGAATTTAGTGTAGAGAAAACCATATGCATTTAAATTTATAAGAATATATAAATATCTAGGACACTTACTAGTCTTAATGCAGTTCTAGGAACAGAAATGTCAATAATATACACAAAAACACAGGATGCTACATGTATGATCCAAGACAATGAACTAAAGGCTACCTGATTTAAGACAAAATAAATGCAGTCTTCATAGGGGTACTGAAACTTGAGCTCAGGGGAAGCATTGTAAAAGAACAGAAAAATGTTCAGAAAGCAACCACAATAGCAATCAAATGCTCTAGGGTATTTAATTATTCTAGAATACTAATAAATTCACTGTTCAATCCATAAAGCCAGGTGAAAGCAGTCAATATTATATATTCTTGCATTCAATAGAAAACACTTCTAAATTAGCAACCCTTACATATATTTACAAATATCTTTTTTATCAAAAACACACATTATTTGCAACTTTTCCTATAATGGGCTAAGCTATATCAGTGTGTTGATACTTCCAGAAACAGGGAAGAGGAATAAAGACATAGTACATGAAAGTCAAGAGAAGAAAAAATAGTAGTAACAGCAAAGAAAATAAACTTCTAGCAATAGTCTTTGGCTTGGACCATTCAAAGGCTCTGAGACAGGTAAATCGCTGGAATAGGTAAGTGGCTATTTAGTTTCAGGGCTTAACCTACCCACTTATCCATCTCTAGGACTATATCTAATCTAAGTTCCTCATTCAATAACATGACTAGGAGAAAAATAAACAGACATTTTCATCTAAAATAACACTTCAAAGCCTTAAACTGGATATTAGAGTAGCCCCAGTAGGGCACAGATTAAGTACGGCATATCTTCCTGTCACTTTTACCTGTCACCTGGGGAAAGGAAGGATAAGTAATTTAACTGTTAGATATTTTCAAGTTTAATATTAAAACAAATATACTACACAATAGAAAGCAAAAACTTGCATGATTTTTAAGATAAATCAGGAGGTCTAAAAGAAATTTCAAGTTTATTGCAAGGACTCAGGGATTACACCCAATTTCTTGAGGTATTTGGCCTCTGCCATTAGGGGTATTCACGTGGAGAATGAGATGTACTTCTTTATAAGTTAGTTTCTAAATAAGGTTCGTAAAAAATCTTCAGAACCTAAAGTGACTGCTAAAATTCTGCCCTTCTAATACATGTGAAAGCAGCTGTCTCACTCATGGATTTTAAGCCATCTCTTAAAAAGCCATTTAAAGTCTTGTACTATTTAGTATAAATTTTAAGATATGGTGACAGCCACATCCTAAAAATAAAGTAGCTGATGTTTAAACTAAAATGTCTTCCCAGTTGTATACATTACCGTCCATGTGCAATAATGAGTTCCATGGCTTCATCCACTCTTGCTCTCAGAGAATCTTCACTTGCTAGAAGAAGAAGAAGCTGAGCTGGGGATAATTCCAACAGCATGCCAGTGATTTTACTTGCAAATGCCTGTAAATGACAAACAAATGTTACTTGCCTCTACTCTCTGAAACCTCTTGTCTAAATCAGCAATCTTTTATCAGAAAAAAAAAAAGAAGAAGAAGAAAATGTAAGAAACTTGGATAACAAATAGAAAAAAAAAAAAAAATTCTGAACCAGTAATGGATTTTATTAAATTGGAAGCTTAATTATAGAAAACTCTGGTAGGGAATTAAATAGTCTATGCACTAGCAGTCTTATTAAAGCTAGTTTAATATTGGTTGATAAGCCTTTTTTAAAGGTTTTTGATACCCATGAGTAAACATAAAAATACTCAATTTTCATTTTTTTCCCTTCCTCATCAGAGAACTGGAAACATTTTTTTCATTTAGTGTAGCAAAAAAGAGGGAGGTAAGAAGTGAAGGAGGGAGAAGGAGAAAGAAAAAGATGCCTATATTTAAGGCTAAGGAGTCACTGAAATATAATTAATTGGTTGACTCTGTTTTACTATTCTTTTGCTATAACATGTACATATAGTTATGTATAAAGACAAAAAAACACAACTAGGTTATGTTTCATATTCCATGACAGAAACCTCTGACAGAACATTCAAAATAAAATCTTCCTGTCATACATATCAAGAGTAAAGTACATATAGCTGATTCACTTCATTGTACAGCAGAAACTAACACAACACTGTAAAGCAATTTTACTCCAAAAAAAAAAGAGTAAAATACACTATTTGCAATGTGTTCTAGCTGCAAAGTAACAATAATTTGTACAACTAAGGGTACAAATAAATACAATGCACAGATAATTCCTTAGCACACAAGGAAATTACTAGGTAGAATGCCAACCTGGCACAGGTAGTAAAAACAACATCAAGCTATATACAATTACTCTCCAGTTAGTCCTGCTTCTTTCCCTCCCTAAGCTTCCTTTTTATTGCAGTCCTCAACCACATGGCTTTCCAGCAGCTGGCAACTTTTTAAAATACCAGCCTTAACTGGAAACCAAAAATGGCACAGCCAGTTAAGAGGCAGCTAAGTACACCATACATACTGGTTGCATTGCTTGCACACGGGGATAAAGTCTCTCTCCGAGCGCCTGACGATGTGCTGGCAGAGGATCAGGATCATCGCTAGGATTTCCTTCAGAGGCTGGTCTGAAGGGCCTGGTGTCGATGGAAAGCTGTCTTCTAAAATCCCTGAAAGGTGAACAGAGCTATTACGACTTCATTTCCCTTGTCTGCAAAATGAAAATATCAGTGCAACTAGTAATAAAGTTGGAAAACCAGAGCATACAGTTAGCTCCAGTTATGGTACCAGGGTGGAAGAATGCCTAAAGAATGATGGTGGGGAAATAAAGATTATCTAGATTTTGTCACTTGAAAATCTATAAATCTGCAATGCATAGGTTAATTTGATTCTAAGGGAACAGGACCTTAAAATACCAGAAATCAAGAGCCCACCCATATTTACTGGAAATTTTAGTCAAAAGTAAAATGCTACCCATCCTAACACGTGAAAAATTAGAGGTTTAAATAACACAATTGCCACAATTAAAATTTTAAAACAAATTTAGGAAAGCATGATATGAAGTTAATAAAAATTTCAAAAAATTAGGAACTTGAGCGGGATAAATAAAAAGCCAATATAATTTCAACTGCCTCTGGGTTTTTAAAGCAGAATATTTTAATAACAGTTGGTTAGACTTTTTTAGTTACAATACATATATCCAATTATTAAAACTTTCATTTTTTAGAAGTCCATAATTGAGACTCTTATTTACAGGCCTACCTCCAAAAAGATGGTACTCAATAAAAGACGCAAAATTATCTCACCTATCCCGATCTCTCCGAGAACCTGCTCGCAAGCCACTACTTCTCCTCATCTCCCTTTCTCTCTCTCTTTCCCGATCCCTCTCTCCTCTGTTCCTTAATCTCTGCATTAAACCTGGAAAAAAATATGAAATACACTTTGTTTAGATGAATGTAAATGCAGCTACTTTAAATGTTAAAGTCAATGTGAGGACATGAGACAAACATAGTAAGAACATGACAACTGTAGATCATCTTCCTTATCATCTGTGTAAGTGCCTTTCTGTCACTCTCCGTATGGTTTTGAGGGTTGGGGGTGATTCTGTAGAATGAACCTCGTAGGTAATAAATGTTCACTCAGTATTTGTTTAATGAATTTATCCCCTTGTCATGTCAAAGCTGTGAAATAATATGTAGCAACTGGGGCTATGTTAGTTCCACCATAAATAATGCTGAGATTTCTTACATATTTGAGTATCATCTTCTCTATTCTTAGTTTTTGGCATTAAAGGCATTATAGCCACCCAGCTATTATTATTCTTAAAACCTTAAGCATAAACCAGGGTATGGTTTCCTAAAGAGTATGCAGAAAAGTTATTTCTGAAACGTCATGACTTCCCGGGTTTCCTCATTCACATTTGACAATTTCTTTTTATTATAGGACTATAGAAAGTCAAATGGTGAAACTAATGATGAAAGGCTGAGGTACTCTCCCCATCTTCTCATCCTCAGTTCTTTCCAGAGCTCATTCAGCTTTTTTCCAGACCTCAGTCAGCTTTTACGGTGGCAGTTTACAGAACCCCAGTAAGATACAGCTAGGTAAAACACAGGATTTTGTTAGTAACTCCTTCTCCCGCAATTACTATATCCATCCACCTACAAGACTGACGATCTTCTGCCCCTACCTTACATGAGCCCCCTGTTTCAACCTTTTGTAGTTTTCACACATTTTTTAATATGCTAACTGTAATCCTGAAAATTAGGTAAGAATCCTAACCCCAAAGTGCTGATCCTCAAGGAGGCAGAGCTTACACCAGGATGTTAATACAGAAAACCTTATTACCAAAAAACAAAGTCTTGCTAAATTAAACAGTGAAGTTGGTGACACAGCCAACTTACATTTGGTTGCAAGCTCCATCTCACTGGAGACTGGAGCAACTCTGCAAATTATACTTTGAAAAGCACTGTTCTAGACAATAGCATTTTCTTCTAAGTATCTCTACTTATTAAATACAGGGATTGGGGAAATCCTGCAGTTTGCTCTTTGAATTTTTATATTACCATAGATCTTAAACCTCTCACTCCCCAGACATTGTAATTTGAGATGGAAAAAAATAGTACAATCACAGCCATTTATGAAAATAAGTGTGGCAGTAACAGAGCAAACTGGTAAATTGTCAATTATAGTAGTTTAAACAAGATTAAATCATTAATCTAGAATAAAATAGTATAAAAGTATAAATATACATTAACATTCTCCCACTGTAAACATATATAACTGTGATTATCATTGTTTCCATTCAACAAGGAAAGAATTTGTATGTGGTTGTTACCTGTAGAGTACTTACTTGTATGAGTGCCTTTGTTGGCATTTTGGATACAATCTAGATTTGGCAGTTTTTCATTGGACAAAAAAGCTTGTGCAATGGCTGTATAAAAACTTCGTGCTACACCACTGCCCTCTCCTGGTTCATCCTTAAATGTAACTTTCACCCTATGTACAGCCATAGGTGTAGTAGCACATCTTCGACCAAAGTGATTGTTAAGTTGCCTCATGGTCTGCTGAATAAGAAGATCTCGATCCCGATCAACCTATTAAAACACAACAAAAAGTAGTAAAATTCAGTGTTGGAAACCACCTTGAAATTTTTCTATGTAAAATCTGAAAATCTAATTTTAGCTTTTCCTTGACAGCTGAAATAGCTATGAAGTATTTGGGTTCTCAAAAGCTTATATTCCAAATAACACTCTGAATCATACAAGAATATCTTACATTAAATCAGGATAATGGAATTTAACTCAATTATAACATTTTCTTAAAAGGTCTACCAATTTGGAAATATAGCAGGATAAATTACAAGTAGATCAAAGTGTAAATTTTTTTTTTTTAAATAGTGAATCCTAGAAAAAAATCATAGGCTATTCCTTTGGTGGCAGAATACCATAGCAAAAGCAAAGTAAAAGAAAAATGACAAACGGGGAAAAACATTTGCACCTTCTATTACCGACAAAGATTCATGCGTAGTGTATATATACACTTAGCATTTCTAAAAAAATTGAGGAAAAAACCCTTTAATAGGAAAAATGGGCAAGAAATATCAACAAACAGTTCCCAGAAAAAGAAGCAGCCATAATATATGAAATATATGAAACAAAGTTTAACTTTGCTCATAATAAGAGAAATACAAATTTAAATTATACTGCCTATCAGATTGGCAAAAATCTAAAAATTTGACAACAAACTGCTGGCAAGACTTTGGAAAATCAGGCATTGTTGTGTTGATGTTGAAAGTGCAAAAATATACAGACATTATGTAGCGGTATCTGCCAATATTTGATGAAATTACATATACACATGCCCTTTGACCCATGTCTATCTATCTATCTCAAAGACACGCCAGCCAAATAGAGAAACACACATAAGGCTATTCATCACATCTCTATTTGTAACAGCAAAAGACTGGAAACAAACCCAAATGTCTATCAATAGGAAACCGGTTGAAAAAAACTGATACAGCCATAAAATGTGGTGCTAACACTAGGTAGCTGGAAAAAAAGAAGGCAGAACATCTCTCTCTCTATATAGCCATGGCTTTCTCTCTAGGATATACTGTTAACTGGGAAAAGCATGATGGAGTAAAATGTATAATAGCATGCTCAGGGTGGGAGTGGAGGAGAGAGATGCGTAACGAATACACACACACACAGGATTATATATTTTTTGAAAGTGGGAGGGAAATAAGCTAAAAACAAAAACAAACAAAAACCCGAAAGGGGGCAGGGGGAATACAAAGTAAGAGACAGGAATGGAAATTAGATTTCTCTGAATACAACCTTCTTCTACAGAGTTGACCTTGCAACTGTAGATATTTTACATTAATTATGAAACATAACAAAGTCAAAAAAAGGAGAGAGCAATCCCAAAAAAGTGAAAGCAAAATGAACTGAAAGGCCCTAATTGTGTGGAGATGAGATGGTAGGTAGCAAAGCCTCACAAAAGGAATTATTTCAAGTGACTTTAAACAATGTACTTTGACTGTACATCTCCAATTGGATATGCTCTAAGAACAAAAACTGCAAATAAATCTTAAGCTATTTTCAGTAATCATTTTGTTGGTAGTGGTGTTGATGTTATGATTCTAAGACTGTTGTATGCATGCTGTGGGATAAAAGCAAATGAGTAATTTTATCAGTGTTGCTGGGAAGCTGGATATTATTCAGTTCAGAAGAAAGGAAGTAAAGACTAAAAGGTGAAAATAAAACAAACTTGTGGTCCTAAATCTTGAATTTGAATTAGGAGTATCAGTATGAACTCATGAAATAATTTTCTTCTTCCTTTTTTGAAGGAGCATTTCCTACTAAAGGGCCTAGAAACGATGACAAACCCAACAGGCAGTGAGCAACCTAGAGCCCAGATTATAATCTCAAAATACAATTTCCTGCTAAAAGGAAGCAGGGCTTCTTGAAGAAATGGCTGATTTAAGGTCTGTGACAGAAAATAACAGAAAATGAGACATATCAAAAAGTAAGGAAGTTGTCAAAGATTGGACTCTCGCTAGCCACAGAAAAGATAATTTGAGCATCAATGAAATGAAGCACATCCAAACAGTTTTAATCCATGTGTTCATAATGATACTTAAACGAACAAACCCATTGCTCATCATTACAGGACATTGGGAAATCAACTGCCAGAGATAGCCATTACTATAAATTTGGTGATTGCCATTTATTTTCTTTAAATTTTTAATTACATAGTATATATCCCCCTAAACAAAACTGTTATTTGTTTTTAAATTTTATATAAATAGCATACTATATGTATAGGATAAGAAAATCTAAATACCTTTACCTCTAGTGATAAATCTCTTGACTGCTGATTTCTCAGTTTTTCCATTTCTCTACGGAATTTTGATTCTTTTACCTCAAAACCACCCAATTCAGTTAGGATCTTAAAAAAAACAACAACAACAAAACAAATGCATGACAGAATTATTCTCTGAAATATGTTCTTATCTGGCAGAATAGAATGTAAAGTGCTCAAAATACATACTGATCCAGGTTCTGCTCCAACATCTTCCATGAATACCCTGCCGAACAGTTCTAAAGAAAGGCGCCAACGTCCTAGCAGCATATCATGGGAAATGACCATTCCCATGAAGCTACATTGTGGCCTGTAAGAAGTTTAAGGGAAGAGGGGGAAGCAGTTTAGGCAACTCTAAAAATTTCCTGGTTTCTGGTCAATAACAGTAATTACTTGGTCTTTTAATATTCTGAGATCTTAAGTAATTCAAAACCACATCCTCTCTAATGGAGAACTTTTCTATAGCTACTCGTTCCTTGGAGAACTTCTTATTTTTACTCCATTATTCCTTCTGTCCTTTACGTAAGGATACACATCCCCTGGCTGGCTTCTCTCTTCATCTTTAATTTTACTTCCTCTCCTTAAAGTCCAATGTCGGTCTCCACTAGATGATTTCCAGACCCCTCTTTAGTTCACAATGGACCAGAATTTCATTGTGTGAAATATATCCACTTCAATCATACTTAACTCATACTCAACATGGTGAAACTGAATATGGCCTCTTCACCACAGTGACAATGCCTCCTGATTTCTTTCAATTGTACCACCTATTTTCCTACTGCACGGACTTGAACAGATTTTAATTTATTCTTCCCTTGGTCCCTCCAGAGTGATCAAGTCCTTCATAAGTTTTTTCCTAACCATGGTTTCCTTTTCATCCCCAAAGGCAATATTCTACTTCAGCCCCCTTTTTAACAACTAGCCAGAAGGAGTAATAGCTTGTCTCTCTACCTCTAATTCTTCTCTCCCTCAATCTATCTGCTTCTACACATTCGAACTATCTCAGCTCAAATCATATTGTCTCTAGGAAGCTTGGGCCATCCCAGTCCCTAATTCTTCCTTGCCTTTTATGGTTGTTAGACTGTGTACATAAGATGTATATAGTTGCCTAAACTAGTTTAACTCCTCCTAAGCAAACCAAAAAGAAAAAAAAAAAAAAATCTGACATTACATAACCAAAAATCATACAGCATAAAGCAGACACTCAACAAATCATTAGGTGATTAGCCATACTGAGTCACAGTATATACTAGGCAAATTTTTACTGGGAAAGCAAAGAACCTACCTCTTGCAAGAGATTTACTAAATGTGAACCTGGCAAAGGAGTGAGCCCAAACAAATGTGAAAGTCACAAATCTATAAAGCTCTTTTTTTTCACATGCATGTTCCCCTCCCATAGCTGAGCTCCTGCTAACAAGTGTATAATTGGCAATCTGACATGGATGTATACTTTAACTCAGTACTGAACGTTAAAAACAGCGTCAGAATTTCTTCAGTAAAAGGAGAAAATCAGAATGCCAATCAATGACAAAACAGTCACAAAAAAACAAAAATCCAGAAAACTCTAATATTTAAGTATCTGATTATAAACTAGAAAAACAAATAATATTTCATCCTATTATTTATATACAAAGAAAATACAAAGAAAATTATAAATTTTCTAAATAAAAACTCTTACAAAAATTATAATAGCCATAAAGTAATAGCATAGAAAAACTATCTTCACTTAGCAAGTACCTGAACGATGTAAGAGGTGGCCCTTCACTTTCAGTCAGTCCTATTTCTGCGAGTAAACTGCTTTTCAACTGTGCAGCGAGATCGTGAGCAGATGGCCCTGGTTTTGAACTCTCAGCTTCTTCTGGCACCACATTCTGTTCTTCCCCTTCCTTTTTTTGCCGATTTTGCATGTTCGTTACATTTTTCAAATTGGCAGCATAAGACATTTTAGTTGGAAGAACCTATGAATTTTTACATTTAAATGTTAGATATTAAAAAACAAACTGACTAGATTTCCTTTTCAACTTACTAATACTCCACAGAGATCACATGGCAGTTAAATAATTCCCTTTTGGCACTTCAACTACAAAGATGCAATCTATTTCTTGTCTATCTGATTCCCATGGATGAGCACCAATTCCACTGCATTTACCAGAGCAGCCTCAGAGAACTTTTATAAGTATCTTTATAATATCTATGGTTACTTAAGTGTCTTATGTACATAAAATTCTCCTTTATCACTTAGATAATAAAGAAAATTCTATTCAAGTACATGTCTTCTATATGCCTGCTCTTAAATGGTGTTATTACTTTTTCACTGGAGAAACAGTACAGTATCATTTCAGGCTCTCAAATCAGACTTTCATCTAAAAACTAGATCTGTCACTTCACTAGTTGTATAACAACAGACATTCCCACGTGAAATGTATGTAATCTCTCCAAGCCTTACCCATAAAATCAGGATAATAATGTTTTCTACCCAACATGGTTGTGAAGATTAATTGAGACAGTGCCCAGGAGATAGAATTATCCAACAAATGTTAGGCATCATCATTAATATTACTTTATTTATTCCCATTCTAGACTCAAAAAGAAAAGTTACAAGCCAATATTATATATGCTCATATGTACAAAAATTTAAATATTCAGCAGAATTACAACAATCAACTCCGGAACAGGCAAACACAGCAAGTTAGTCTCAAAGCAGACTAATGACAGTGTTGGAATTCCTTTAATTATGTCATAAGGCAAGAATTTCTGACACTTCTGTTATTTGGGTAAATATAATATTCTGAATGCATTTCCAAAAAACTAGATGCTGGGATAAGCATTCAACTCACAAATATTACATTGCGAAGATTTTTACTATCTTACCTCAAGGCAGTTTCTATCCACTGTAACTTCCATTAAGCATTTTCCACTACTGGCAGATGAAGAATAAAGACCCTGACTTGGACGGCCAAAAAGATCCTCCTTTCTAGCATTTGGCTGGAATTTTAATAAAAATATTACAGTTACATTGAACACTTTAAAAAAGTAAATTCAACCAAAAAGAAACCTTAAGGCTGGTTTATGTGAATCACCTGCAACAGATGTGGCTGATCAGCCAAGGGGATGGCTTCAGCTAGAGGCACTTCAAATGGATTTGGGGGTATACACCCAAGGAACGTCATGGAGTCGGAGCGTCGGAAAAATGGATGGTTTTGGCCAGTTTCTGCGGGAAGAGAGTCATCATCCTTATCATTCAAAGTAGCACCTAAACATAAAGAGATAAAATGTTTTTTTAAAAAATTAATTATTGGGGAAGGGTAAAAGGATCTACATCTGCTCAATCCAAAATTCCTGTTATCTCTTTATAAAATTTTAATGCCACTCGAAAACAAGTTGATAGTCCAAAATTTTGATATTTTAAAGTGGTAATTCAAAATACTGGTTTAAAATGGTTACAATGATAAATTTCATTTATGTGTATTTTAACACAATAAAAACTTGCAAAAACTATTAGCAGTAACAAATACTGTTCCATTTTGTATTGGACAGACACTACCCACATCCACCTCTTCTCTCTCTAGAGGCTTAGACCTGAATGTAGCTAGTTTCCTAAGCATGTTCAGGACCTGGCTCACTGATGACTCCAAAAAAGGGGCTAAAATTTGAGCATTTGCTTACTTGTAAGTTCTGATTCCTCTATAAGAAGATAAACAGAGAAATGTCTGGGCAGCTCATGCATCCCAACAGGAAATCAGCACACCAGCACCAACTCCCATTAATGGAATAAAACTTTTGTCAGTGCTTACAGTATGCTGTGAAAATAGCAGTGAGCTATGGCTGGGTTCTCAAAAAATACCAGTTAAAGTTAAGTTGTCTTTCCCAGGCCTAAACAAATTACTACGTGATAAAAAGAAACAGGCAAGCGGACTATCTGACCCCACTGGAAAAGTATTTTAATTCTACTTGAAATTATACCTGAAAGCTACAACTAAGAGTGTAGAAAATCCCCAAATTTCTTGAATTTGGAATATTTTCTCTCTTTTTTATTGCATTAACTGTTGAGTTTTGATGAAATAGGGAGTTATAACTGGTATTTTCCATTTTCTTGACTCAGTCTATTTTGCATCAAAATTAGCAAAGGTTCTGCTAAGACTTTATTCAAATGTACGTAGTACCAACACACTTAAGAATAAAGGTAAACATAAAATTAAGAGAAATGCAAAGGAGAGATACAACGTCAAAATAGAAAAATACTGACTGTTGAAAAGTTTATAATATTTCTTTAACTCATCCTTATTTATGAAGTAATTAACGCAAGGATATATAAGGAAAAATGGACAGAAAATGCAAGGAACGGGACATAGAAAAGAAAAGAGAAATTCCCACCCAGACAGAAAATAATGAAGTTAAAAAAGCTTGAAGGGGAAATACTGAGGCAGCCATTTCTTGAAGTAGATTAGCAGATTTTCTGTACACTAACTTTGATTGGTGTCATCATCATTTTCATGTTCTGAATCTTCATTATCAATACCCAGTTCCAAGAGTTCTCGTGTCCTTTAAAAAGACAAGTGAGTCATTTTACATGAAGTATTTTGTGCTATATGAACAGGAGCAAAGGTGATGCAAAAAATACTGGAAAGGTTAGTTTAGTATCTAACCAATTTCAAACACTGGGATAAAGTTTCAGACTCTGGGAATGGTAGACTAATCAGCCAAATGTAGTACAACTACAAAATAGGTTCAACAGAAGCAAAAGGCTAATCACACCAAGAAATAGTGAGTGCTTACACAAACTCTAATAGAAAACATGATAAAACAATCAGGACAAACTACCTCAAAGCATAAAGCTTAACTGGATTCTTAGGTTTCATGTTTTAAGTGAGGAGTAGCTATGGAGAGCGGCTGGATGGACTCAAGCCCACCTGCCCACATGAAATGTTCCTGTTTGCGATGTTCTCCTTACTCCAAAAATCAGACAATGTACTAATGGAGACCACAGCAAGTATTTCTTAAAACAATCTGACGGCAAGTATGGCTACCTTTTGCGTTCCAGCTGAGGTGTATCCAATGTTGTCTGCTGATTCATTGCTTTAATCCAATATATAAGGGCTTGAAAAACATATGCCACATGCTTCAATGAGCAAACATCCAAAACTGGAAGAACATCAGAATGCTCATCATTATGAGACCGCATTAAAGACAGAGCATAATTTAGGAAGTCGCCCCGAGCAGACATCATTCCTTGACGGGCACTAAGCAATGTGGCACGTCTATAGGAGTAAAAAGAAATGAAGATGTTTACAAAAAGAACACAAATGTGAAATTTACCACTGTTATAAATATGCAAAATTAGGAACTGAGACTATCCATAAATAAAAACTCATTACGCCTGGGCTCTGCCTTAGAAATATAACCATTGTATATTATTTACAGTACTGTATACATTTATAAAGGAGAGAAATTCCAGTGTCCTCTGGATTGGCAGAAGGTACTCCTTCCCTAGAGACAATGGTTCTCAAACTTCAGTGTCCACCAAAATCACCTGGAGGGCTTGTGAAAACAGGTTGTTGGACCCACCTCTATAGTTTCAGTAAGAATGGGTTAGGGTAGGACCCAAAATTTATATTTCTAACAAGCTCTTAGGTGACCTTGATGCTGCTATTCTGGGAACCACACTTTGAGAACCTAAAAGTGTGCCTAAAATGACACCAAAGGCACAAGCAACAAAAGAAAATAAAGAGCACTGGACTTCACCCAAATTAAAAAACGTATGTCCTTCAAACAACACCTTCAAGAAAATGAAAAGACAATCCACAGAATGGGGCATAATTGCTGCAAATCCTGTTATCTGAAAGGAACTTGTATCCAGACTATATAAAGAACTCATAAAATTCAATAATAAAAACAGAGGCCAATTAAAATGTGTAAAACATCTAAAAATAGACATTTCTCCAAAGATACACAAATGGCCAATAAGCACATGAAAAGATGCTCATTACCATCAGCCATTACAGAAATGTAAATCAAAACCACAATGAGAAACCACTTCATACCCACTAGGATGGCTATAATCCAAAAGACATATAATAACAGGTGTTGGCAAGGACGTGGAGAAATTAGAAACTTTATACTCTGCTATTGGGAATGTAAAATGGTGCAGTCACACTGGAAAACAGTCTGGCAGTTCCTCAAAAGGTTAAAGAGAGTTACCATATGATCCAGCAATTCCACAACTAGATATATATACCCAAGATAATTGAAAACACATTATCTACACAAAAAACTACACACAATCTGTTCACAGCAGCATTATTCATAATAGTCAAAAGGTGTAAACAACCCAAATGTCCATCAACTTATGAATGGAAAAACAAAATGTGACATGGAATACTAGGAAATAATGTATTGATACATGCTAAACATGGATGAACCTTAAAACCATTATGCTAGGTAAAAGAAACCACATATTGTATGATTCTATTATATGAAATGTCCAGAATAGGCAAATCTATAGAGACAGAGAGTAAATCAGTGGTTGCTTAGGATTAGAAAGTAGGGGAAAACTGGAGGTGACTGCTAATAGGTATGGGGCTTCTTGTGGAAACAAATAAAATATTCTAATATTAATTGTGATGATGGTTGCACAGCATACCCAAAACTGTGGACCTGTATACTTCAAATGGGTGAACTGTATGGTATATGAACTACATCTCAATAAAGCTATTAGAGTCAGTGGGAGCAAGACAGAAAAGGGAACCCTATCACCAATGAAAATCTATTACCAGAAATCTGTGTTCTTTGGCGTAGTGACTAGCCTAGTGAAGACAAGGCTTGTGTCTGCTGGTGGAGCAGGCTTCCTAGGACAGGAAAGCTGCTGCCTCTCAAGTCTTTATCTCTAATCCAGGTCTCTTTGCCAAGCATTCAATTTTGCATACTAAACATTTCCACTAAATCCTCTCCCAGTTCTCAGCATGTTCAAAAGCAGGTATGTCCACTCTACTCCTCTAGATTTTTCTTTTAATTTTCGTATTAGTTATTCAGAATCTACATTCAGAAGATGTAAATTCTGCCTCCTCCCTGCTCCATTCCCCAACACGGCCCTAAGTTCTGTTTGTATGATTTCAGCACTCTCTCCTCACTGGCCTTCACTGCCCTACTTCGGTAACTATTACTTCTCTTGTAGACTCCAACCATAGTCTTGTTAAATTTCCTAAGCAGTCTCCTAGACCCTTGTCTTTCCTCCATTTATGGTCCACCCAAAGTAGCAAGGTTGTTTAGCCTGAGCCAAAGCTAGAAACAAATTCTAGGACTTCGACTTCAGGGATGGGACGTTTTCACTATGTAGCACTGCCACTAATCTAGTTTCAATGTTTGGGCTAATTTCTAGTCCTGAAAAAGGTCATTTTATAACTGAATAGAAAGAACACAATAAATACATAAACAAATATACTTTAATTATGATTCAGCAGGCTGGAGGAGGTAGAAAAAGAAATTTGATTTTAGAAACCAAAGAGCAGCTTAGGTAATTACACAGACTTTCTCCTTTCCAAGTACAAAGTATATTCATATTTAATCATGGTCAAAATAAGTCTTTCTATGAATATATGCCTTTCAAGGGGGGAGGCCTGGGGAATGAGACAAGGCTGTAGACCAACTACTTCAAAAATGAGAAGAATTTAGTATCAGATTCCTACAACATGAATGAATTTTTAAAAGATAGCTTGGATTATAACTTATTTTGCTTCAACTACACAACAATTTAAAAGAAGTAATGCAAGGCACGTATTTCCTCCTTTACAACAGAGTGAGGTCTTATGTAATAGCAATCAAAAAGCTCTAAACTTCTAGGCTATAAGGGTTCTGTCTAAACATACAAGCATAAACAAAGAATTTCATACCGTCTGCCTTCAAGCGTTCGTAAACTAGCCTCTTCTCGTGCAGTCATCCTTTCTCTGCGAGCTGAGTTCTGAGAAGCATGAAGAGGATGATTGGGATGTCCCGGATCACCAGCAGATGCTAATGCAGAACCATAACGTAATTGAGCTTCAGTAGAATCCATAATACTGACCATCCAGTTCCAAGTGGGAATAAGCTTTTCTTCTACATAGTTCTACAAAGACCAAACTAAAACAGTTAAAACTATCCAGATAAAGTTAAGTTCGATAGAGTAGTATGATATAGACATTTAAGTACTTGCAACATTAATTCCCATTATACTGGAATTCTCATAACAGACAGCCAAAAAATATATTTGAATGAGTAACTTTGCAGTGGTTTCATACCTGTAAATTTACTGCATCTTGGTAAGTCAATTTCACAGCTGCTGGAATCTGAGAGTATACTAGGTGATTATACTTAGGAATAAGCCCCATCAAATCCGAGATTTGTCTGATGACAATGCTATAAGCCCTGGCTAAACTGCTTGCAGATGTTAAGTAGCTGCTGGCATTGCTAGCTTCCAAAGCAGCTGCTGCAGCTGCGGCACTCGTGCTGATGGTACCACTCCGGCGTAAGTTGGAAGGATCAATGTAAATCAAACCTGCTGAACTTGCTATAAGGGGAAAAAAAAAAGGACAACCACAATAAGCTAATGTTAGTTGCTAATTGTGTTTCACTAACACTATATATTTAAATAAACTAAAAGATCAATTACATTAGTAAATGTGGTAAATGAGCATTTTCTTAAACCACACTAATTTAGGGAAGAGAATTTTGTATTTGAACTCAGCAAATCAATGAAGAACTATTCTGAAATTATTTAATTTGTTCTCTAGAGGAACATGCATAATTTTTAAACCTTAGGAACACCAAGTTTACAGACTTGCCTGCTGGTGTGGATGTGCTAGAAGGGGCTGTGCTAGCTGCCCGCTGGTGCTGGGTGTTGCGGACAGCCCACTGCATGGAACGGGGAGCTTGGGCAGCACCGTTGGCATGGGAGCTATTCGTGGTTCTCTCTAATGGCTCATCAAGCATAAAGGTCTCCTGTTCTATGTCGTCACTCTGACTACTGCTGCTATCAGAATCACTCGAGTCATTTGATTGCGAATCATCTTCAGAAAAGAAGGCAGGAACACTGCTCGCACCTAAGTTTTTAATGTTTAAAACCAAAATCATTGTGAGTTTGTTGATATCTAAAATTACAGTGTACCCCCTCATTCAGGAAAATATACATATTAAACAGAATGCCAGACTGTATCCTATAGTCCACAAAACCCATCATTAAAATAGTTCAACTAGAACTCTTAAATGAACCTTAGAAATAATCTATTATTTAAAAACCAGAAAAGCAAAAAAAAAAAAAAAAAAAAGTCATTGAAATAATAATCTTCACTAATATCTATGGAGAAATGGATGAAGTTAATAAAAGGGTTAGCTACCCTACCCCTGTGCATATTATTCTGAGCACAGTTTAACCAATTCTACACACACAGCCTTAGTATAAGCAAGAAAGTTGCTAAGAGAAGGTAACATACCTGCTTCTGAGCCAGCAGTTGCTGCAGTGACAACACTTCTACGCCCACTAGCATTATCTTGGTTGCTATGGTTACTTTCACTGTCACTTTCTGTTTCAGCTGCTGCTAACAAGTCCAGCTCCATGTCACTCCCTAGCAAATATATTTAAATAATAAGAAAAGGTACAAACTCACTGTGGATCAAGTCAGGCTGATAAGCTAGAATATCGTGAGGGTGGGAACTGCGAGGGGTCGGGGGCGCAGAGAGAAGTGATAACTACTAGAGTATGCACGACTGCCCGCTTAGCAGAAGAATGACCAGGTAAACTATGGTACTCAGTAGACACAGATTCAAAATCTGGCCTGCAGAGCCTTAGGTAAAAAATGTTAGGCAGGAGGACTCCAGCCAGTGGACAGAGCTCTGGTAGCTCCACTGCTCCATTTCCATCTGCTTTACATACTGGGATTCCAAAAGGGGAAGGTTAAACATGTGTATCCTTCGTATTTCACATACACGTCAAAACATATTAAGTTATAAATTTTCAGTATGTGCAGTTTATTGTATGTCAATTATACCTCAATAAAGCTGATCCCCAAAAGTCCATCCTATGGCTACTAATAAGAATGGTTATGATGACTATGTAGCAAAAAGGCCAAAGTCAAAAAACAAAGTAAAAAAAATTTACACATACAATATCTAAAAGACATGCATGGGAATGGGGCAGTACAGGGGAGGACTGAAAGTGAAAATACGAACTGTTAGCATCTGGGTGGGATTATGGGTTATTTATTTTCCTTTTCTCTAATTTTCAAATGTTATGTGGTTATGATTATTTTAATTTCTAAAAGCCTTTTAAGAAGAAAGTGTAAACCAAAAGGTAAAAGGAAAGAGGATACATTATTTTCTACATGTAAATATATAAAAGTATATATATTTATGTCTACATATGTATATAGCTACCTCCTCAAATTCTGATACTACAGAATCCCCTAGCATAAATATGAACATTTCAGTACACATCAAATACACTTTTCTCTCTATTAGTATCTCTTAAAAGTACCCGACTTTCTCATACTGAATGATTTCTCAAATAACCTGCATACCGTCTTCATCATGCTCATCGTGTTGTCCCTCTGCCTCAGCATTTTCTTCCCCATGTTCTTCCTGTTCATCATGATGATCCTCTTCTCCAGCCACACCCTCCACCACCTCAACCTAAATCCAGATCTTATTTGTAGACCATCAAAGTACATAATAAACCCACATCTCTACCAGTACTTCTCCACGGCATTCAGTAAACTAAAATACAAAGATCCCTAACTATAGGGAATTGTAACACTAAGCAGTTTTCAAAATTTTCAGTTGCTAGTGATACTTTGGTATCAAAAATTATGCCCACATATCCCAAAGTTTATGATTACTGTCCATACACAGAACCTTAAAATTATAAGTATAAAAATTGTATTGGGAGTATATTTTTTTTAAACTTCTGCAATTATAAAATTTATATAATAAATATGCAGTACCCTGTCTACCTTCGAATACATTGCACAAAACTACTAAAACCTTTTTTAACATTGAGAATATCTTTTCTATGAACCCTTAAGTAGAACAGGTTTATGTTTCTAATTTTTTATTATCCAGTAAATCAAGGATTACTAACATATTTTAAGATGTATAACCACAAATGAGAACATATAACAAAAGTCTAAAAGGTGGAAGCATATAACATGTAAGCTATTATTATCAATAGTAGTTAAGCTATTATTAATAAACTTCTTGTGACTACTTTCCCCTTCCCTCCCAAATAAAAGCCTCTCATCTACCACAGTTAAAACAATTAAAACCACCTCTTCCACATCTGCCGAAACAATATCATCCTGTTCTTCATCTCTGCCCCGAACAGGCTGTGACTGGCTGATGCGCCTCTGCTGTGGATTCCGGATGATGTAGGATGACTGAGATTGACTGGAGCTGTAAGGAATCAGGTCATGAGCACACTGCTGCCACACCTCTGATACACAGCTCAGAACGTTTATGCTTCTCAGTGTTATTCAACGTGATTCACTTGCTAGGATGCTATTTTAAATCTGACCTAAAATTTCTTGGAAACCGACAATAATTAATCTATGGTATATCAGATAATATGAACCCCAAAGAAATCATTTTACCAGAGATTTAACTTATAAATCTCAGAATTGTTTTTACTTTTTTTAGTAAGGCATTTCAAATCTGTGTTAATGCACATACTTTTATGAGTCCTTCCCACTGAAGTATTTCTACGGGGAAAATTTTTCCTTTTCCAGTGCTAAACTTTTCAACTTCCAAAGGCTCTGAAAGCAGCATTCATCCACTAATGAAAGTGTGCTGTGACCTACTCTTTTTAAAAGACTTGACTGACATGACCTACTTTGCATCAGCTTATTAACCACTGACCTGCTGATGAGTATTGGGGAAAAAATAAGTTCAAAAGTATGATTTTAAAATAGAATCATAACAAAAGATGACTGGTGGCAAAATTTCACTTTCTTAAAAATGTGACTTGGAAACAGCCAAGAATGGACAGATGCCTCCGTTATAAAAGAGGAGAACCAGAGAATGCAGTTTAAAATGCAGGTCAGAGATCAGAAGATCATTGTTTAATAACCCTGTGACCTAACTATTATACTTTATTTACAGATTAAGAAACACAGTCTAAAAGAGATGAAAGGACCTTTAAGTGTTTACACTGATAGTGTTCTTTCCTCACCTCAGCGGCTCTGAGAAATGAAAATCAAACCAGTTACACGTGAAAAGTCAACTTAGACACTCTGCTTTCAAATAAACAGATTTGCTGTTTAATACTAGAAATTTAAGTAACTGGTAATTCAGACAGTGGATTGAAGAGGCTAAAAGAAAATCTGAAGAGATAACACATGGTAACTGGTCTTAATTCAGTGATCACTTTATAAAGTATAAATATATCAAAGCACTGTGTTGTATACCCAAAACTAATATTATATATTAATATTTTTGAAAAAGGGAAAATATAAATAGATAAGGATATTTCCAAGCACTAAGATTTCAACATTTTCAATATTAAAAAATAAAAGTTAACATTATGTCAAGCCACAGTCAATGAGTATTTCTTCTTTAAAAAAACAGCCTGGAACAAACATCCACAAGACCAATAGTATTCTCAAAGTAGTTACTTTAAGAAGTTATGAACTTAGTAGGTAGGATACCGCCAATACACAGAACATATTGTAACTCCCCATTTAGAAATGAGCTTCAGTTTTCTTCACACCATGATTTAATTTCTTCCCCACTTCCTGGCACAATGAAGCACCACAGTCCTGAAATCCAGTCCTAACAGAAGTTGTTAAAATACTTTCAAGTTTTGGGGACTCCTATTTCCAGCAGTTTGCCAGATTGTGCAGAGAAATCCCTCTTGCTACGGAACACCTAAAAATACTAAATAAAATATTTAAACAAAAACAAAGCACAACTATCCTAGTGATAATGGTGCCACCATTTACACCAGAGGTATCTGCTGATGTCTCTTAGGCTAGAGTTTCAGGAGCCATAGATTTCACAGGAAAAGGTCTGGGGTCTAAGCAAAGTAGAAGTTACGTCATAGAAATCCCCTCCTTTGTCCCCCCTCACATACATAAAGCCAAATATAAATCAAGAAAGAGCAACAGGTTTCAAGAGATTTACCTACATCAGCCATGGCTAGATGGGGACAGGAAAAAGTCTCTTCAGAGAACTTCTGATTACAAGGCGGCACCCGTGAGAGTTTAGGACTGCAATTTGTGCTATGATGTAGGGTGGGCTTCGGTATTGGTTAATCCAATGCATCAACACTATCAGTAAGCACAAAGCAGCAATTTCTCTCTCTACTCTGCCATCTAATATACAGGGATATAGGAAAAAGGAAAATATCTATCTAGAATTACCTCTAAATATCTCTAAACTTTAACAGCTGTGTTACAGCTGTTACCTTGAACAAATTATCTAACTGCTCTGAGCCTCAGTTTCCTCACTTCTAAAATTAGGATGATAGTGGGTATCTATTAGTTATTGGGAAAATTAAAAACAGATTTTAGATTAAATACATATATGATGCTTAAGAAAGTCCCTCGAGTTCATACTAAAATTTCAGTAACAGCTGTTATTATGAGATGTGGTTCTCTTTTTTTTTTTTAAGTTTTCATCTGTTTATTAAAACAAGATGTGTCTAGGAGTTTAAAATACACTGGACACCATTATCCTTTGTGAGTAATGCAAAGAGCCATTTAAAACGAAATCAACGTCACCATATTTTGTAACACTGGTCTATTAAGAGTGAATCCCTACCCACATTCCTAGACTGTAAACAATGGTAGAACACATTAGGGATCATACATAATAGACAAAACCCTTAAATTGTCATATTTGCTTTATATAATCAATGCATATTTAAGCAAAACTGAATTCCTTATTAAGCAAACATTTTTGCATAAGCTGCCTTCTCGTGATCTTTATCTTTCTGTGCGCCTTTATCTTTTGCTTGACTTTCAGCAATTCTGCCTGGATAGCTTTATCCTCTGGTGCTATCTCCTGAGCTTTCTTAAGATCAGCCAATGCTTGATCATATTTCTTTTAGTCCTTTCCATCCTTGGGCTCTACGGTACAGTGCTTTGGTATTTGCTGGATCTATTTCAAGGGCCTCCAAACAACTGTCGACTGCTCCCTGCCAATCGGACATCTTCAGTTTGCAAGCGCCGATATTCAGCACACAGCTCAAAGCGACAGGCTGCAGCTTTGCTCTACTTGTGTTCTCAGTAGCAGCCTTCGAGCCTTCCACATACCTTAAAACTTTTGTGTATTTTTTAATGGCCATCTCCCAGTTCTGGGATTTGAAGAAAGTATTTCCAATGTTTTTTAAGTCTTCCATTAATTAATAAAATTTTATCTACATCTTCTAAATCTATGTCTGCATCCTCGGGGAAGTCTGGATGACTGTCACCAGATCCATCCTTTGGGAATATTCCCCAATCATCCCCTCCCTTCAGTTCTCCACATTCTGCAATAACGCACCATTTGGCAGGTAGAGTAGAAACAGATTAATTAATAAGGACAGAAGAGTTTTAAAGAGGTGGAGGGAAGCAACATAAAAAAGCAAAGCTATTCAACTCAAGACTTTACACTCAATGGAGTGATATACACCAGCGGTCCCCAACCCCTGGGCCGAGCACCGCTCCTGGTCCGTGCGGCCCTTTAGGAACCGGGCCCGAACAGCAGGAGAGGAGCAGGGAGTAAGCAAAGCTTCATCTGGGGCTCCCCACTGCTGCTCGAATTACCGCCTGAACCATCCCCCCCAACCCCCCACTACCAGTCCGTAGAAAAACTGTCTTCCACGAAACCAGTGCCTGGTGCCAGAAAGGTTGGGGACCGCTGATATACACCATCTACCATCCAAGATATGGGAAATCCCAGAGACTGGTCAAGTGTGTACTTTTTAATACATTCTTGGAACACTGGTCAAAATACACTCTTATGAGGAGTGATTGTACTTTATTACAATGAAGGACTTCTATATTATATCAACAGTTGTAGAAAACATTAGCACTATTATCTCTTGATTATCATATGAGACCTTCTGGGAAGACATCAGAGATTGGCCAAAGAACCAACCAAGAAGAATGAAGAGGAAAGTTTAAGAGTGCACAGTATTTTAATAAAACGACTAAAAAGCAGGGCAAGCTGACAAAAAATCTTGAAAACAGTAGGAACAGGCTATGGGCATTGTTTATAGATGAGATGATCCCAAAATCTGTTCAACAGATAAAAATTTTTATGTTCTGGAACAAAACCAAGGGAAGGGTACAAAGAATTCACCAGGTGATACCACATAAGTAAATGGGGGGCTCGTCACAGGGCCTCAGGATCAGAAGCGTCACATGAACACACAGAGGTTCTGCTCGCAGAACCACTGCATAATGAGACATGTTCGGCAAGTCTGAAAACATACAGCTTGATTTATTACAGTTTTCAGCAAATCCTGGAAGTATATCAGTGACAAGGCTACCATTGGATAACTTCTATAGACAAACCTGGACTTTAGATTCCAGGGTGTCCTAGGAGACCAGACAATAAAGGCAAAGTTGGGAAACATACTGGCATCATATGGAGTAATAGTAATAATGAGAATAATGAGAGAGAGCAGACACTCAACAACAACACAGATGAAAACCAAAGAACAAGTCTTGGGAACTGGCCCAAATACTAAAGAAGGGCTTTATTAACACACAGTTGTTTTCCAGAAAAGAGGAATAAGGGTCTTCAGCTCCAAAAGATCCTTATTAAAACACTAGTAGCACATGCACACAGTAACAAAATCAGACTTGAGAAAACCAAATAAAATAAACAAGTATTTGCGAAAGATCTCTAAAACCTTGCAACTCAGAAGTGTGGCCCCTAAAGCAGAAGTATTGGCACTGTCCTACCTGAAGGTTCCTAAGAAATACAGAATCTCAGGCCCACGCAGACCTCCAGAATCAGCCTCTGCATTTTAGTAATATACCCAAGTGATTTGCATGCATATTAAAATTTGAGAAGCACTGTGATAAAAGACACCAGAACATTTTAGTTTCTAAACATTCTGACTCAGCAAACTTAGAGCCTAGTTAGGGAAACTATCAAACAAACGGAAAAATGAGATTTAAGAATATGTAATCTTATAACTAGAAACATTTTTATTATTGAATTGTTTTAGCCTTATCCTATATAATATGGTTGTAGAGAATATTTTTAAATGCCACCATTCTGGTTGTTATTTAGATTATGTAATAACAAGCTGCCTCCTAATCCAAGGCTTTGGACACAGAGAAAGTTAACAAGGCTTTCCATTCTTCAACTTGGCCTTATAGCAGGCTATATTTAAAGGTAAGAAAAACCAGAAAGTAATGAAGTACAGAAGTCTAAAGTAAACTTTCTTACCAGATTACTTTACTGGCATAAAAAAAATAGTGCTTTTCCAAACAAACAAACAAAAACCCCACAACTATAGATCTATTACTTTAGATGTGTAGACACATGTAGTTTTTAAAGTGCTTTTCACATGTTCCAAACTAAGTAAAATCTTTACCATTTGTTACACAAATGATCCTGTACAGGACCTGAGTGCTTATGCAAAGGTTTTAGTAACATTTGTGACATTTCCAGAGAAAGAATTAATCAGAATCTGTTACCAGACAGAAATTTACCTGCTAGACTGATCAGATGATGGTCGTGGTGGCAGTGGTTCCACTGAAAATAATTCCTCGCTGCCCTGCATGGCATCTATGCTGGTACTTGCCAGAGTAAAAGGTGCAGTTGGACGAGCAATACCCATTCTGACAGGAACAATCAGTGACTCTGCTACATTGCACAATTCTTCTACTGCGTAAGGTAACAGTGCTTGGAATACACGCTTACATTTTCCAATTGGTTGTGGAATAAAGTTGCTAGAGCAAAAAGGGAAATACGGGAATCTTCTGAATCCTTTCATATACAAAATTTTATCACTATCACAAAAAAATGTGAGCAAAATTATATAGAAGCCAAAATAAAAAAGAATGCCTTACTTTTTCTTTTTAGATGAAGCCATTTCCACACTAAGAATGACAAAAACTCTTGCAACCGATCGCAAAAACCTCATTGTCACAGCAATAGCTTCTTCTCTACGTCCCGGTGTGTATTTGTTTTGGAGTTCTTTCACTAGTGTACCTAGTAGAGTATCTAAAAGCTTTAAAAATAGTAATCCACTCTATTAATGTTGGGACATCTCGTAAGATGTTTAGACATTCATAAAGGAAAAAGTTCTAACACTTTTTGATATTAACATTTCATAACAAAAACATCAAAATAACCAAAACAATTACAATGTCAGTGATTAATTTATGCCACATGCCCACCATGACTACGCTTAACCTACAGTGGTTCTCAAATGTCTGATCTCTTGTTTTTTAGTCTCAAACTCCTATGAATATCAATTACTACTTAGCAGAACAATACCTAATATATCAAATCAGAGAAAGAATATATTTCACTCAGTACAGGGTACTTACCAAAACATCAGAGTAGACTCAAATATTTATATTAATATATTCATAATCCCATCCCTCTCACTTAACCATTACTTTCTAGTCGCATTTCTACACATGGTGTATCATAAAGTTACGAATTACAGAGAACACCCAATTCCACGTTGTTTTCCCTGTTGTTTTTTAAATGTTACTTAAAATAACCTTTATTTTTAAATCACTGCATTACATTTCAGTAAGTGGTTGACTTGAGTCAATAGTCCTCTATTATTGGATCCATAAGTGTTTCTGTTTTTCAATTTTGCATTATTCTGTGACACAATTTTTTTCTTTCTCATATTGTAGATTATTTCTTTATGAAAACTTCTGAGGGCAATGTTAGTTTTATGGCTCTTGACACTGACAAGTTGTTTTCCAAAGGAGTACCAAATGCAATGCCACCTCATCAGTGTCCAAGTCTCATCAGCACTGGGTTTTATAGTTTACATTCTTTTCTAATTTCACAGCAAAAAGAGATATTTAAAAAAAATTCGCACTGAGTTACTATTAATTTTGAACACTGCTTCATACATTTTTATACTGTTGTATTTTTAATACACTCTAGGATTTTATTTAGAATGAAAGAAGGAGCTTTCATTGATTGATCTAAAATGAGAAATTTAAATCACCCCCAAAATTCCATTCCCCTTAATGTACTATTTAATTAGAGCTTATTGGTACTTGGGAGCTTGGATTAGTAAAATTATGGGAAACTACAATAAAAAACATCCTTTTCATGTGCTTGTAAATAACTATTCAAAGGACTTACCAAAATATCTGCTGTACACTTGACTATAAGGCAGTGAGTGAAACAGTCCAACCGAATTGTGCCACTTTGCTGATTGAGGTATACTTGTTCTTCTGGCAAAAGATGGCCTATCCTGCTGCTGGCACTGAGACTTTAGGGGAAAGAAAGACAGAATGCACTGTAATCGCCTACACTAACGTGGGAAATAAATAACTCTAAAAAAATTTTAATGAATACATACGGGTCTTTATTCTCCTGTGACCCAAACATAATCATAGATTTCAAAGCATTCCAGTCCTGTAGAACACGCTCCAAGGCAAGCTGGGCAAATCTTGGGGGTTCTAAATCATGATCAGGCATATCTGAATCTAAAAAGAAAAAGAAAAGAAATAGTGGGTAAGGCAGAAATAAACATACTGCTTTTCCTATATGTCATAACTGTCAAATTAATTCACCTTCAGGATTGGCTGTTTTTCGGTTACGATCCTCCCTGATTCGAGGAGGTCTGTACTGGCAATGCTCTACTGTCTGCCTCGCAACTGTCTGCACTAAAAAGAGTAAGAGGTGCTCTCCCCTGCAAAACAGCACATTGTTATCAGGAGGGGGAGAGGCTACTTACCTATGCTGTGCTTTTGCAACTCTATTTATGTCCTAAAAATCCCACTACTTGCCTGCTATTTGGCAGAGTGACCAAATTAGTAGCAGTGAGCAGGCGATAAAGTAGATCAAGCCGAGCAGATTTCTGTCCAGCAATTAGAGTTTTACATTTACATTTCTCCCAGCAATCACAATAGGCTGTTGGTGATGTCCGTTTGAGTCTAGAAAGAATTCATACACAAGTACAAAAACAGAAATTTTAAAAAAAATACAAAGGTCTATATACAGAGGCATAACTCATTAAAACTCAACAGAACCTTTGTTAACTTTTAAATGCAAAGTGTAACTGTTAATGCAACAAGAAGGATTACTTTAGTGGTGTAAAGTCTGTAAAGCAACACATGAGAAGAGGTATCTTAACTGTCTTGTCAAACACCATTGTAGCATCTAGCACGGTGAGTGCACCTAGTAAGCATTCAGTAAGTAAGGTGATTCTCACTTTTAGATATTTAAAACAAGGAAGACAAACTTATTATTCAAAATTCAAGATGGCGGAGGAGTACGACGTGGAGATCACCTTCCTCCCCACAAATACATCAGAAATACATCTACACGTGGAACAACTCCTACAGAACACCTCCTGAACGTTGGCAGAAGACCTCAGACCTCCCAAAAGGCAAGAAACTCCCCACGTACCTGGGTAGGGCAAAAGGGAAAAGGAAAAACAGAGACAAAAGAATAGGGACAGGACCTGCACCAGTGGGAGGGAGCCGTGAAGGAGGAAAGGTTTCCACACACCAGGAAGCCCCTTCGCGGGCGGAGACTGCAGGTGGAGGAGGGGGGAAGCTTCGGAGCCACGGAGGAGAGCGCAGCAACAGCGGAGCAGAGGGCAAAGTGGAGAGATTCCCGCACAGAGGATCGGTGCCGCCCAGCACTCACCAGCCCGAGAGGCTTGTCTGCTCACCCGCCAGGGTGGGCGGGGGCTGGGAGCTGAGGCTCGGGCTTCGGAGGTCAGATCCCAGGGAGAGGACTGGGGTTGGCAGCGTGACCACAGCCTGAAGGGGGCTAGAGCGCCACAGCTAGCCGGGAGGGAGTCCAGGAAAAAGGCTGGAACTGCGTAAGAGGCAAGAGACCATTGTTTCGTGGTGCGCGAGGAGACGGGATTCAGAGCACCGCCTAAACAAGCTTCAGAGAAGGGCGCGAACCACAGCTATCAGCGCGGACACCAGAGACGGGCATGAGACGCAAAGGCTGCTGCCTGCAGCCACCAAGAAGCCTGTGTGCAAGCCCAGGTCACTATCCACACCTCCCCTCCCGGGAGCCTGTGCAGCCTGCCACTGCCAGGGTCCTGTGATCCAGGGACAACTTCCCCAGGAGAACACACGGCGCACCTCAGGCTGTTACAATGTCACCCCGGCCTCTGCCGCTGCAGGCTCGCCCCGCACTCCGTACCCCTCCCTCTCCCCGGACTGAGTGAGCCACAGCCCCCAATCAGCTGTTCCTTTAACCTCGTCCTGTCTGAGCGAAGAACAGACGCCCTCAGGCTACCTACACGCAGAGGCGGGGCCAAATCCAAAGCTGAACCCCAGGAACTGTGCGAAAAAAGAAGAGAAAGGGAAATCTCTCCCAGCAGCCTCCAGAGCAGCAGATTAAATCTCCACAATCAACTTGATGTACCTGCATCTCTGGAATACCTGAATAGACAACGAATCATCCCAAATTGAGGCGGTGGACTTTGGAAGCAATGATATATATATTTTTTTCCCTTTTTCTCTTTTTGTGAGTGTGTATGTGTATGCACCTTTGTGTGATTTTGTCTGTATAGCTTTGCTTTTACCATTTGTCCTAGGGTTCTGTCCATTTTTGGTTTTTCTTTAGTATAGTTTTTAGCACTTGTTATCCTTGGCGGATTTGGTATTTGGTTTGGTTGCTCTCTTCTTTCTTTCTTTTTTTTTAAATTACTTTTTAATTTTTTTCTTTTTAATAATTAAAAAAATTTTTATTTTAATAACTTAATTTTTTTCTTTTTTTCTTTTTTTCTCCCTTTTCCTCTGAGCCGTGGGGCTGATAGGGTCTTCGTGCTCCAGCCAGGTGTCAGGCCTGTGCCTCTGAGGTGGGAGAGCCGAGTTCCACCGGAGACCTCCCGGCTCGACATAATATCAAATGGCAAAAGCTCTCCCACAGATCGCCATCTCAACACTAAGACCCAGCTCCACTCAACGACCAGCAAGCCACAGTGCTGGACACCCTATGCCAAACAACTAACAAGACAGGAACACAACCCCACCCATTAGCAGAGAGGCTGCCTAAAATCATAATAAGGTCACAGACACCCCAAAACACACCACTGGACGCAGTCCTGCACACCAGAAAGATAAGATCCAGCCTCATCCTCCAGAACACAGGCATGAGTCCCCTCTACCAGGAAGCCTACACAACCCACTGAACCAACCTTAGCCACTGGGGGCCTACAACAAAAACAATGGGAACTACGAACCTGCAGCCTGTGAAAAGGAGACCCCAAACACAGTAAGTTAAGCAAAATGAGAAGACAGAGAAACACACAGCAGATGAAGGAGCAAGGTAAAAACCCACCAGACCAAACAAATGAAGAGGAAATAGGCAGTCTACCTGAAAAAGAATTCACAGTAATGATAGTAAAGATGATCCGAAATCTTGGAAATAGAATGGAGAAAATACAAGAAACGTTTAACAAGAACCTAGAAGACCTAAAGAGCAAACAAACAATGATGAACAACACAATAAATGAAATTAAAAATTCTCTAGAATGAATCAATAGTAGAATAACTGAGGCAGAAAAATGGATAAGTGACCTGGAAGATAAAATAGTGGAAATAACTACTGCAGAGCAGAATAAAGAAAAAAGAATGAAAAGATTTGAGGACACTCTCAGAGACCCCTGGGACATTAAACACACCAACATTTGAATTATAGGGGTCCCAGGAGAAGAGAAAAGAAAGGGACTGAGAAAATATTTGAAGAGATTACACTTGAAAACCTCCCTAATATGGGAAAGGAAATAGTCAATCAAGTCCAGAAAGCGCAGAGAGTCCCATACAGGAAAAATCCAAGGAGAAACATGCCAAGACAGATATTAATCAAGCCATCAAAAATTAAATACAAGGAAAAAATGTTAAAAGCAGCAAGGGAAAAGCAACAAATAACATACAAGGGTAAATCCTGTAAGGTTAACAGCTGATTTTTCAGCAGAAACTCTGCAAGCCAGAAGGGAATGGCAGGACATATATAAAGTGACGAAAGGGAAAAATCTACAACCAAGATTACTCTACCCAGCAAAGATCTCATTCAGATCTGACAGAGAAATTAAAACCTTTACAGACAAGCAAAAGCTAAGAGAACTCAGCACCACCAAACCAGCTTTACAACAAATGCTAAAGGAACTTCTCTAGGAAGGAAACACAAGAGAAGGAAAAGACCTACAATAACGAACCCAAAACAATTAAGAAAATGGTAATAGGAACATACATATTGATAACTACCGTAAATGTAAATGGATTAAATGCTCCGACCAAAAGACACAGACTGGATGAATGGATACAAAAACAAGACCCGTATATGTCTACGAGAGACCCACTTCAGACCCAGGGACACATACAGACTGAAAGTGAGGGGATGGAAAAAGATATTCCATGCAAATGGAAATCAAAAGAAAGCTGGAGTAGCAATTCTCATATCATACAAAATTGACTTTAAAATACATACTACTACAAGAGACAAAGAAGGACACTACATAATGATCAAGGGATCAATCCAAGAAAGATGTAACGATTGTAAATATTTATGCACCCAACATAGGAGCACCTCAATACACAAGGCAAATGCTAACAGCCATAAAAGGGGAAATCGACAGTAACACAGTCCTAGTAGGGGACTAACACCCCACTTTCACCAATGGACAGATCATCCAAAATGAAAATAAATAAGGAAACACAAGCTTTAAATGATACATTAAACAAGATGGACTTAACTGATATTTATAGGACATTCCATCCAAAAACAACAGAATACACTTTCTTCTCAAGTGCTCATGGAACATTCTCCAGGATAGATCATATCTTGGGTCACAAATCAAGCCTTGGTAAATTTATGAAAATTGAAATCGTATCAAGTATCTTTTCCAACCACAACGCTATGAGACTAGGTATCAATTACAGGAAAAAATCTGTAAAAAATAAAAACACATGGAGGCTAAACAATACACTACTTAACAACCAAGAGATCATTGAAGAAATCAAAGAGGAAATCAAAAAATACCTAGAAAAAACTGACAATGAAAACACAACGACCTAAAAACTATGGGATGCAGCAAAAGCAGTTCTAAGAGGGACGTTTATAGCAATACAATCCTACCTCAAGAAACAAGAAACATCTCAAATAAACAACCTAACCTTACACCTAAAAGCAATTAGAGAAAGAAGAACAAAAAAAAAAAAAAACCCCAAAGTTAGCAGAAGGAAAGAGATCCTAAAGATCAGATCAGAAATAAATGAAAAAGAAATGAAGGAAACAATAGCAAAGATCAATAAAACTAAAAGCTGGTTCTTTGAGAAGATAAAATTGATAAACCATTAGCCAGACTCATCATGAAAAAACGGGAGAAGACTCAAATCAATAGAATTAGAAATGAAAAAGGAGAAGTAAAAACTGACACTGCAGGGCTTCCCTGGTGGTGCAGTGGTTGAGAATCTGCCTGCCAATGCAGGGGACACGGGTTCGAGCCCTGGTCTGGGAAGATCCCACATGCCGGGGAGCGACTAGGCCTGTGAGCCACAATTGCTGAGGCTGCGCGTCTGGAGCCTGTGCTCCGCAACAAGAGAGGCCGCGATAGTGAGAGGCCCGCGTACCGCGATGAAGAGTGGCCCCCGCTTGCCACAACTAGAGAAAGCCCTCGCACAGAAACGAAGACCCAACACAGCCATAAATAAAATAAAATAAATAAATTTATAAAAAAAAAAAAAAAAACTGACACTGCAGAAATATAAAGGATCATGAGAGATTACTACAAGCAACTCTATGCCAATAAAATGGACAACCTCGAAGAAACGGACATATTCTTAGAAAAGCACAACCTTCAGAGACTGAACCAAGAAGAAATAGAAAATATAAACAGACCAATCACAAGCACTGAAATTGAGACTGTGATTAAAAATCTTCCAACAAACAAAAGCCCAGGACCAGATGGCTTCACAGGCGAATTCTACCAAACATTTAGAGAAGAGCTAACACCTATCCTTTCAAAATCTTCCAAAACACAGCAGAGGGAGGAATACTCCCCAACTCATTCCACGAGGCCACCATCACCCTGATACCAAAACCAGACAAAGATGCCACAAAGAAAGAAAACTACAGGCCAATATCACTGATGAACATAGATGCAAAAATCCTCAACAAAATACTAGCAAACAGAATCCATGAAAAGGATCACATACCATGATCAAGTGGGGTTTATCCCACGAATGTAAGGATTCTTCACTATACGCAAACCAGTCAATGTGATAAAACATATTAACAAATTGAAGAATAAAAACCGTATGATCTGGGCTTCCCTGGTGGCACAGTGGTTGAGAATCTGCCTGCCAATGCAGGGGACACGGGTTCGAGCCCTGGTCTGGGAAGATCCCACATGCCGCAGAGCAACTAGGCCCGTGAGCCACAACCACTGAGCCTGCGCGTCTGGAGCCTGTGCTCCGCAACAAGAGAGGCTGCGATAGTGAGAGGCCCGTGCACCGTGATGAAGAGTGGCCCCCGCTTGCCGCAACTAGAGAAAGGCCTCTCACAGAAACGAAGACCCAACACAGCCAAAAATAAAAATAAATTAATTAATTTTTTAAAAAAACAAAACCATATGATCATCTCAATAGATGCAGAAAAAGCTTTCGACAAAATTCAACACTCATTTATGATAAAACCCACCCAGAAAGTAGGCATAGAGGGAACTTACCTCAGCATAATAAAGGCCATATATGACAAACCCACACCCAACATCGTTCTCAATGGTGAATAACTGAAACCGTATCCTCTAAGATCATGAACAAGACAAGGTTGTCCACTCTCACCACTATTATTCAACATAGTTTTGGAAGTTTTAGCCACAGCAATCAGAGAAGAAAAAGAAATAAAAGGAATCCAAATCGGAAAAGAAGAAGTAAAACTGTCACTGTCTGCAATGACATGATACTATACACAGAGAACCCTAAAGGAACCCTAAAGGTGCTACCAGAAAACTACTAGAGCTAATCAATGAATCTGGTAAAGTAGCAGGATACAAAATTTATGCACAGAAATCTCTTGCATTCCTTTACACTAATGATGAAAAATCTGAAAGAGAAATTAAGGAAACACTCCCATTTACCAGTGCAACAAAAAGAATAAAATACCTAGGAATAAAGCTACCTAAGGAGACAAAAGGCCTGTATGCAGAAAACTACTAAGACACTGATGAAAGAAATTAAAGATAATACAAACAGATGGAGAGATATACCATGTTCTTGGATTGGAAGAATCAACACTGTGAAAATGACTATACTACCCAAAGCAATCTACAGATCAATGCAATCCCTATCAAACTACCAATGGCATTTTTCACAGAACTAGAACAAAAAATTTAATTTTTATGGAAACACAAAAGACCCCGTATATAGCCAACACAATCTTGAGAAAGAAAAACGGAGCTGGAGGAATCAGGCTCCCTGACTTCAGACTATACTACAAAGCTACAGTAATCAAGACAGTATGGGACTGGCACAAAAACAGAAATATAGATCAATGGAACAGGACAGAAAGCCCAGAGATAAACCCACGCACATATGGTCACCTTATCTTTGATGAAGGAGGCAAGAATATACAGTGGAGAAAAGACAGCCTCTTCAATAAGTGGTGCTGGGAAAACTGGACAGCTACATGTAAAAGAATGAAATTAGAACACTCCCTAACACCATACACAAAAATAAACTCAAAATGGATTAAAGACCTAAATGTCAGGCCAGACACTATAAAATTCTTAGAGGAAAACATAGGCAGAACACTCTATGACATAAATCACAGCAAGATCCTTTTTGACCCACCTCCTGGAGAAAAGGAAATAGAAACAAAAATAAACAAATGGGACCTAAAGAAACTTCAAAGCTTTTGCACAGCAAACGAAACCATAAACAAGATGAAAAGACAACCCTCAGAATGGGAGAAAATATTTGCAAATGAAGCAACTTATAAAGGATTAATCTCCAAAATTTACAAGCAGCTCATGCAGCTCAATATCAAAAACACAAACAATCAATCCAAAAATGGGCAGAAGACCTAAATAGACATTTCTCCAAAGAAGATATACAGATTGCCAACAAACACATGAAAGGTTGCTCAACATCACTAATCATCAGAGAAATGCAAATCAAAACTACAATGAGGTATACCTCACACCAGTCAGAATGGCCATCATCAAAAAATCTACAAATGCTGGACAGGGTGTGGAGAAAAGGGAACCCTCTTGCACTGCTGGTGGGAATGTAAATTGATACAGCCACTATGGAGAACAGTATGGAGGTTCCTTAAAAAACTAAAAATAGAACTACCATACGACCCAGCAATCCCACTACTAGGCATATACCCTGAGAAAACCATAATTCAAAGAGTCATGTACCACAATGTTCATTGCAGCTCTATTTACAATAGCCAAGACATGGAAGCAACTTAAGTGTCCATCGACAGATGAATGGATAAAGAAGATGTGGCACATATATACAATGGAATATTACTCAGCCAGAAAAAGAAACGAAGTTGAGTTATTTGTAGTGAGGTGGATGGACCTAGAGTCTGTCATACAGAGTGAAGTAAGGCAGAAAGAGAAAAACAAATACCATATGCTAACACATATATATGGAATCTAAAGAAAAAAAGAAAAGGTTCTGAAGAACCTAGGGTTAGGACAGGAATAAAGACACAGACGTAGAGAATGGACTTGAGGACATGGGGAGGGGGAAGAGTAAGCTGGGACGAAGTGAGAGAGTGGCGTGGACTTATATATACTACCAAATGTAAAACAGACAGCTAGTGGGAAGCAGCCGCATAGCAAAGGGAGATCAGCTCAGTGCTCTGTGACCACCTAGAGGGGTGGGATAGGGAGGGTTGGGAGGGAGACGCAAGAGGGAGGGGATATGGGGATATATGTATATGTATAGGTGATTCACTGCGTTATAAAGCAGAAACTAACACACCATTGTAAAGCAATTATACTCCAATAAAGATGTTAAAAAGAAAATAAATAAAGCACAATAGATGATTTTTACAAACCAATTCTCTATTAACTATTTATTACATCTACACACCTGTAGCACAGCTATAGCTGATGTCCCTACTGGGACTCTGAGGCACTGCAAATGTTAGTGCTGGGGTAATTTTATTGCTTCTTAGGTCTGTGAAAACTAAGAAACTAGCCTTAGCAACTCTGTTGCTGGATGAAGGTTATTACATTTAGTTTAAGAAGTAAACAAGGCACAGGCCAATCCATGATTCCCTTAATGCCTTCAGTGATTTCCTGCTAATAGACCCTACTAGAGGGGGCCTGAGACTTTGGCTGGAGAACACAGACAAAAACATTCTGTATATATGTTTCTTAAAAGACTGATTCTAGTCACAATGTATGATCACATATTTCTTGCATGTTAGGCTAGTTTTATGTGAAGAGCAGTACTTAGAACTAGCAAACAAACATTGCAAAGTACTCTTTAAATCAAAAACTACGTTGTAATACATACATTGGCTTAACGTGGGCAACCTGAGAAAACCTCATGCTTTCTGAATTATGAAACAATTAAAGCATGACTCAGTACAGATTATTTTAATATGGCAATATGAATCTAAGTAGTTTACAATATTAAAGAAAACTAAAATCACACTCACTTGCAATCATGACCTTTATGACAAACCCTTGCACATTCCGTACAACAACAGAGGGACTCCAGCAAGCCACACGTACGACACTCAAAAATATCCTAAAATTAAAAGGATATACTTTTTAGAAGAATGATATGTATATCTCATCACAATAATTATTTCTGGTATTTTCTAAAACAATTCAATCACAACAACAGCAGAGCAAAATTAATGTGCTCTGGGAAACAGTCACAGATGGGTACACAAATGGGAATTAAATATTACCAGACGGGCAAAAATAATCTGTATCATCCAAAAAAGGCATAACAGTTATAAAATCTAAATCAAGAGCTATGAATCAGATTATACTACCCAGCAAAGATTTCTAATTTTTATGACAGCCCGTAACTGGTGTTAACAGTCAACTCCTTTGCCTCATTTATTTAGGAATTACATACAAATTAATTTTCTTTGGAGAATTTTATAACTCAAGAGTAAAAGGAAATACCAGACTTGCAATTCCAAAGCTAAGAACTAGAACTCTAGTGATGGTCAAAGGGAAGAAAAGAAAACCTAGATAGCATAAATATAGGGAAATATAAAATAACTTACCTGGTTAATGTGCTCTGCTCCAGTCCATGTAAAACTGCAGGTATCATTACAACATAAGACATATAAAGGAGAGTCATCAGGGTTGGTACCTGATGGGCAAACCATGCCCATAAATACATCTTCCTCTTTTTCACTTGAGGACACTTCAGCTAAAAAGATTAAAAACATAGTTCATACATCAAGAAAAGACTTACAGCCATCTACTCCTTTCCTCAAATGGAAAAGCTCTAACATTTACACAGTATAAATAAGAAACTACTATATATTAATAAAATAAATTGACATACAAAGTCAACAATGAAAGGAAATCCAGTCAATTCTGGTGCAAAGTAAAGCAAAGTGTAATTATATCATAACCACATATGGGGACAATACAAGTACACCAAACATCAGCCTTCTGAGTCATTAGCTCTATGTTATGCAGTTAAGATTCAAGTTCTAGCTCTATTTAACAAATTATAGACAATCACATAATTTATTCATAGCCAGTATTTTTTAAAAGCTAACTACTAAATCTTTTAAAGGCTAGATGGCAGGAACTGATATTCCTTAATGCTTTCTGTTAGGTAGTAAATCCAAGTCAGAAAGAACAGTAAGACTTCTGGCCTGTTCTTTCCATAAAATTTTATCACTAACATGAATTAACACGTGGACAGGTTCTAACAGTGATCCATCTTTACTTTCAAAAGATTAATCATTACAATCCATTACGGAATTTTTTTTTAATTTAAGGAAATTTATACCAGCTGCTTTTTGATGGAAAGTTAGAAGGTACAATATGCTTGAAAAAAGTATAAGCATATGAATTTCATACACATAAGCAAAAGAATTATCTTGATAGTTTCTAATCAGTATCATTTCCATATATAGAAATTAGGTTTGAATAATTATAGAAGAGAATCTATTCAAATTAAAAAATAAGCAACCCTTTTAGAACTTGAAATAAATTACCTTTTGCAATTTTCTGGGCTGTTTCTAAAATGGTAATTGCAGCAGGATAAGCTCGGCCACTTACAGCTGACATAAATGGGGTCATACCTCTTGCATCCCTAAAATGAGAAAAATTGTATATAAAAATATTATCAATTATCTTCCTTCCTGATTATGAAAGAAACCTATGTTCATGATGAAACAAAAAACAGTTTTGTCTTAGTAAATAATGTCTCACCATTCAAAGAAAACCATCGGTGGTATTTTCTGGCCTCATATTATCTCACTTAAGAAAGCCACCTCGTGGAACCTTTGTCTCTCTAAACCATGCTCTCCTTTCTTGGCTTTAGTGACACTAAAGAATAGACCAGCAAGGGCTCTGGAGTAAACTAATACTTTCTAGATGTGAGCATAGTAACAGGCTCTCTCTCAAACAATTGTGAGGAAGATTATATGAATTATTACTTAAGAGGTTTCAGCACAGTGCCTAGCAAAAAATAAGTATTCAGTAAGTGTTAGCTATTATTATTACGAGTTTCCTCTTTAAAATGTACTTAAACATTCTTCACTGAATTTCTATTTCCTCCTAGACCCCTCGCATTTCCCAGAAGTCAGTCCTCAGCCATTTGTGCCTCTCTCTCTCTTCCGCCATAGCAACTACCACTTTTCTCACAATGATACGGTTCCAACACCTACACTTGTTTACTTGATAAGCCTACTTGGGATTTCCCAGTGGTATCTTACATTCAACGTGTCTAAAACTCAAATCATCTTTCTCCGCAAACCTGCTCTCTACCTGATTTATCTATGTCACCCAACAATATCACTGTCCCAAGTAACTTCAGACAAAAATTTGGTTCTTCACAAAGTATTCCTTCTAAAGCAATTTTTAAACTTCTGCATCTAATCTTTCTTTTCCATTTTCAACAACTCAATAGTTCAGTTTATTACAACACACATATTAAAGGCTATGACAGACATATAAAACATAGCCTTGACTCTGGTTTCTACTCTTGCCTATTTTCATCTCTTTTATACCACCATCTCATTACTATTCTTATAATCCCACTTTGATACTATTACAATCTAACAAAGGCCATTATTGAGAGGGTTCAAGCCCAAAGAACAGAGACCAAAGTAGTGATTTTAACCTATTTTTTTCAGATCCACTGGCTGTTGTTCTCTTCTAATCCTCCACTCTGAATTGGATGAATTACTGTCTCTCATAATATTCATACTTCTCCATATTGTTGTTCCCTCTTCTCCCTATTTCTCATGGTTCTACTCAAACTTCATTTTCATGAAGCTGCTTACTGTAGCATACACATTTCTCCCTTCTGTTTACTCCAAAACACAATTATGTGTCCCTTTAGCCAGACTCAACCAAGAAAAAAGCTCAAATAAATAAAATCAGAATTGAAAGAGAAGTTACAACCAACATCAAACAAATATAAAGTATCATAAGAGATTTACTACGAAAGATTACACACCAATAAAATGGACAACTTAGAAGAAATGGATAAACTCCTAGAAACATACAATCTCCAAGACTGAATCAGAAAGAAATAGAAAATATGAGCAGAATGATTACCAGTAATAAAATTGAATCGGTAATTTAAAAACTCCCAACAAACAAAGGTCCACGACCAGACAGCTTCAGAGGTGAATTCTACCAAACATTTAAGGGGTTAACACCTATCCTTCTCAAACCATTCCCCAAAAAATTAAGAGGAAGAAATGCTTCCAAACTCATCCTACAAGGCCAGCATCGCCTTGATACCAAAACCAAAGACATCACAAAACATTTTAATTAATTAATCAATCACAGGCCAATATCACTGATGAACACAGATGCAAAAATCCTCAACAAAATATCAGCAAACCAAATTCAGCAATATACTGAAAGGATGATACACCATGATGAAGCAGGGGATTTATCCCAGGATGCAAGTATGGTTCAATATCCACAAATCAATCAACATGATACACCACATTAACAAACTGAAAAATAAAATTGTATCATCACCTCAGTAGAAGCAGAGAAGGATTCCGACAGAATTCAACATCCACTGATGATAGAAACTCTCCAGAAAGTGGGTACAGAGGGAACATACCTCAACATAATAAATGCCATATATTGGCAGGCCCACAGTTAACATAATAAAAGGCGAAAAGTTGAAAGCATTTCCTCTAAGATCAGGAACAAGAAAAGGATGCCCACTCTCACCACTTTCATTCAACAAAGTATTTTAAGTCCTAGCCACAGCAATTAGATAAGAAAAAGAACAAAAAGACATCCAAACTGGAAAGACAGAAGTAAAAGTATCACTGTTTGTAGATGACATATACTACATATAGAAAACCCTAAAGATGCCACCAAAAAAAGCAATTAGAATAAATGAATTGAGTAAAGCTGCAGGAAACAAAATTAATACGCAGAAATCTATTGCATTTGTATACACTAAAAACAAACTACCAGAAAGAGAAATTAAGAAAACAATCCCACTTACAATTGCATCAAAAATAACAAACTACCTAGGAATACATCTGATCAAGGAGGTAGAAGACCTGTACTTGGAATATGTGGAATACTATAAGACATTGATGAAAGAAATTGAAGATGACCAGAAATGGAAAAACAAACCTTGCTCATGGATTGGAAGAATTAGTATTACTGAAATGACCATACTACTTAAAGCAATCTACAGATTTAATGCAATCCCTATCAAAATACACATGACATTTTTCTCAGAACTGGAACAAATAATCATAAAATTTATATGGAACCATGAAAGACTCCAAAACAGCCAAAGCAATCTTGAGGGAAAAAACCCCAAAGCTGGAGGCATCATGTTCCCTGATTGCAAACAGCACTACAAACCTATACTAATCAAATGGTACAGTACTGGCATAAAAACAGACACAGAGATCAATGGAACAGAAGAGAGGGCCCAGAAACGAACCCACACTTGCAAAAATAAAAAACTCAAAACACCTTCTCGTACTAAATAGGGAAGGTGACATAAGGGTCAAGACTGGGAGTCCCCATTCTGTAATAAAGACACATACCAGGGCTGGAATTCCAGCTATGCCACTCACTAGTTTTGTGAGCCTGGGCAAGTTAATTAACCCATGACAAAGGAGGCAAGAATATACAATGGGGAAAAGACAGTCTCTTCAATAAGTAGTGTTGACAAAATTGGACAGCTAACTGCAAAAGCATCAAACTGGACTACTTTCTCACACCATATAAAAAAATAAATTCGAAATGGATTAGAGACTTAAATGTACGACCTGAACCCACAAAACTCCTAAAAGAAAACACAGGCAGTATGCTCTTTGCCACTGGTCTTAGTTTTATTTTTTTTGGATCTGCCTCTTCAGGCAAGGAAAACAAAAGCAAAATCAAACAAACGGGACTACATCAAACTAAAAAGTTTTTGAGGAAACCACCAACAAAATGAAAAGCCCACCTACTGAATGGGAGAAGATATTTGCCCATGATATATCCAATAAGGGATTAATATCCAAAATATACAAAGAACTCATACAATTCAACATCAAACAACCCCAATCTGATTAAAAACTGGGCAGGAGACCTGAACAGACATTTTTCCAAAGAAGACATACAACAGATGGCCAACAGACACGTGAATAGTTCAACATCACTAGTCATCAGGGAAATGCAAATCAAAACCACAGTAAGATACTACCTCACATCTGTCAGAACAGCTATTATCAAAAAAGACAACAAATAACAAGTGTTGGCGAGGATGTGGAGAAAAGGGAAGCCTCTTGCAGAAACAGACTCAGAGATGCAGAGAACAAACTAGTGGTTGCCAGAGGGCAGGGGGTTAGGAGAATGAGTGAAATAGGTGAGGGAGATTAAGAGGTACAAACTTCCAGTTATAACATAAGTAAGTCATGAGGATAGCATAGGGAATATAATCAATAATACTGTAATAACTTTTTATGGTGACAGATGGTAACTAAACTTATCATGGTAGTCATTTCGTAATGTAAAAAAATATCAAATCAGTATGTTGTACACCTGAAACTAACATAATAAGTCAATTATACTTCAAAAAAAAAAGAAGAAAAAACCCTTTTCTTACTGAGTCATCTCCATGGTAAATAATTCACTGATACATCACTTAGGAAATTGTGTTAGCAACTCTAGGAAATTCTCCTGTATCTGTAGTGTAAAAAAGCAAAAAGGGCCAGTTTGATCATCTCTATACTTACTACCTAAAAGTCAGGCAAAAGAACACTGCCTCTCCTAGTAACATCAGCTTATTAATACAGTGGCATATTGGGTGTTTTCCAGGTATTTTATATGTTTTTTAGATAAAGGAGGAAAAATTCAACCACTGTGAAGGTACTAAAATAAAGGACTAGTGAAATAGAAATGAACTGTAGAAATATAAAATGGATTAACAACAAAGAGAAAGGGAATAAGAACATAAAATAACTTTTTAGACACCACCACGAGGAAATTATACAAAGATAATATGCTTAAAAACACCATAAATGCAAAAAAAAAAATGACAACTGAGAAAATAAAAACAGAAAGATATACTGTATGTATCCGTATATAAACCATTTTTATCTATGCCTCAAACCACTAATAAATTAGTAAGATGCTTCTGTCGTAATAACTCTATTTATAATCCAATGACTTATTTTACTAGTCTGGGGCAGCCTTCATTAAATCATAATTTCATAAATTTGGTCATTTTCATCCAAAGGGCAGTAAGACTTAAACATGAAAACTCCCTCGCCCTCAAAAATAAAAAACTCATAACACCTTCTTGTACTAAATAGGGAAGGTGACATAAGGGTCAAGGCTGGGAGTCCCAGTTCTGCAATAAAGACACATACCAGGGCTGGAATTCCAGCTATGCCACTCAACAGTTTTGTGAGCCTGGGCAAGTTAATTAACCTCTAAGCCCATTGCTGCAAATGTGAAGTGGAGATAATATTATCTACTCCAGACAGTTATATCTAGAATAAGAGTTAATGCAAATAGAGCTTGGCACAGATTAATAACTATTATAAAAACACTCATCATTATGAGTTTGTAAAGGAAGATAAACAATCATGCTGCAGGTGGAGATGTAACCTATTAACGGTTAATGAGCACTTACAACAGAATACTTATCAAAAGCTCTGTATGATCTCATGATGATTCCGTAAGTCAAGATTTCCAAAGAAACCATAAGAATCATCCTTGGATTTTCACAATACAGATTCCAGGCCCCATTTCAGACCTGCTGAGTTATACTTCTAGTGTAGAGCTTGGGGAAGAATGTGTATAATTTTTAAAGCTCTCCAGGTGACAGTGATATAACTAATTTATGGATTCAACATTTGAGAGCAACTATACTGTGATCTTTTTAACATATAAATATACACCCTCATCAAGCTAACATAAAATCAAACTGTATTCATTTAGTGTACCCTGTATTATATTGAGAAGGCCTCTTTCACTAAAGAGAGCTTACTTAGTAACACAGAAAATACAATGCTAGATTCTGATAAATTTTAAATTCAATTAAGATAATTGTTGTTCCATATGTTGCAAGATCAACTTAACAGTAAAAGGAGTAAAGCTAAATCTTCACATCAAAAGTATATTAAACTTCTTACTTGGCAGAGAGGAGTTCTCGTAGATAGGGCTGTAGAACAACACTGTCACATAACAATTTTAATATAAAGTGAGCATTGGCCTTTCGATCCTTGGATTCTACTACAGATGGCTCTGTGGAAGGACCTGTAATTAAGCAGATCCATTTGGTAACAAAAGTGTACAAAACAGAGTGAAAGACTATTCTAGAATAATATACCAAGTATCTATCAAATAAACCACCAGAAAAATATTCTAGTATTGGTAACAAATTAATAACTTCATTACAGAGAATTTAAACACATTAACACATTTTATAAATCTCAACTGATGAAATATATGCACATACACACCACAACTTCACTGATATACAGAAGATAATTCACAGAATTAGATATTTTTCAAGCCAAGAAGTCTCCTTGAGATAAAGTGTAGATCTGTAGAAACCTATATACAAAGTGTTTAGTTTTATCTTCCAAATGCCTAGGTAGATAAAATAGTAGAGATTCTCACCTGGAATGGTGGAGGTGCTTGGTCCTTGACCGGTGCCAGTCGCTGCTGTGGTAAGAGATCCCACAGCAGGGGCCAGGATAAAATCAATGTCACCATCTTTCAGTAAACAGAACAGCAGGATGTACATCATTATAGGCAACATATCCCTAACACGTTCTTTTAACTGGCCTTAAGGCTTTTCTCTGCAAGCCAAAGGTCAAATCGGACAGAGGCTTAAGTGGATGCTTCTTTCCCAAACTATAAGAGAAGGAATCCACTAGGCAAATTATTGACTTATCTTGATATATTACTAGCTAGCTTCTTACCAGTATAGAAATATGTATTTCAGTAGAAGAGGGATATCTAACAAGACTTTCTAGAATTTTAATTTTTAAGTTACAAACACTTTAAACCAAATCTACGTAAGCTAGTTATAATACTCATTATGCTAATTTTAACGATTTCAGATTTCTAAATATCCCACGCAAATGTTTATTTCTTTTCTTTCACGACCCTGTCTTTTTGTTGAACGCTTAATAAAATAACAGATCTTACCAGGATCCATTGCAGGAGGGTCAGGAACCCAACTAGGGGGAGCTATGGGGGGTGAAACTGGATCTTGGTGGTCACTGGATGAAGCTCCAGCTTCATGTCTACCCAAACCAGCCGCTCTCAATGAACGTCTCATCATTTCCCGTAATCTCAAACTAGAAGAACATGGACAAAATCAGAGCTCACTACCACGTCTAAGTGTAAGGATAAGGTGCACAGAACTTCTCATCTGAGATGAAAGTTTGTTCTACAAGCAAATACTCCAGGCAGGAAAGAAGTACAAATGCCAATTCTGGAATCACAGAGTAAGTCAGCAAGGGATAGAAATGCAACTGGGGGATCCTAGTACCCAGTTCAGCACTAAAACCACTATATTAAGCTCCCACAGAAACTTAAGCACCGGGAACAAAAGTTGCGGTGAAGTTAAGATTAGGAAATAATCTTTCATACAGTTAAGATAAATGAACAGCTGAACATTAAAACAAAAAAAAAATTCTGTCCCCTGTTTAGCATCAGTAAGAATTAAGTTTAATAGTAGACATTAGCAAAACATACTGATTAGCACAAAACCAATACTGTTAGCCCACTAAACCCCTTTTCTGTGATCTCAAAAGCAATGGAACTAATATCCACACAGTAAGTAGTTTTCAAACAAAGACCAATTTAGGTTTATTTTTTATACAAAAAAGTTTTTTTAACAGTACAACTTCATCCCAAGGAAATTAATGAATGAAACTGGAGCTTGTAAAATGTGTTGTTAGATTAATATCTGGGCGTGATTTTTTTTTTCTCCTGCTATACAGGTGTGCACATCGCTAAAAAGATAAAGAAATAATCACAAACACAGACCTCATTAGGGGAACTAGTAAACTACCTGTACAAAAATCTATACCTCTGAATAAAAGCTTACAAAGGCTACAAAATTAACACATTAAAAACTAGCAGCAATTAAGAGAGAGCACATAAGGCAAATCCTTTCACTTGGCCACAACTTTAGAGCTTCTAAATGAATAAAGAGTAAGAATTCAATTTTAAGGGCCCGGCAACACATAAGGGACTGCTTTCTCCCAGGCAGATTTAATCCCAAAGACATGACATTTCTGATGTGAAAAACCTAACATCTTACCAGGTGAGCATTATATGTCTGCAAATAAGTAATTCACAAAGATCTGTATTAATGTTTGAATCTCTAATTATTATTTAATCCGAGGGTAAGTGTGTTTTTCCATAGCAATACATTTTCAGTTTTATGAGTAAAATTTTTTTAAAACGCATTTACAAAAATTTCTTTTAGAAGCTACTTTCAGGAACCCATCTATTTTATAAGGCTTGTGTATGATGATGTACCTTTGGGAAGAGAAACATTTTTTGGAAGATTCTGCAAAGTAAATTTTAATGTCTCAAAAAATATACTAGTTATTATAGTATGCACTATTAAAAAATACCTATAGTTAATTTTTTTATGGTTATCGGTGTCTTCTCTCTCCCAATTTAGAAATCTGAGTTCAAGAATTCTTATAATATGGAGGGGAGCAGGGAACAGTGATTATGATTCTTTCAGTCAAGGTCACTTCCCTGTCCAAGATATCACCCACAGAGCATGGCAGGCTCCTTACCAGTAACAGCACACACCTGGGTGACTTCACACTGTGATGCTCCTACACAATTGTAAATAAGCTCAACATAGACACTTGGTATCCTAATGTGTCTTACTCAAAACACACAGAGAGAAAAAAATCAGCGATAATTGGGAGGCACTGCAAATAACCTGAAAATAAATGCATGTTTTGGGCTTATCAAGAAGAATGCTTACACCAGGGTCGCAAACACAATGCCTACTGGGCCTGGAAAGTAAAATAAACTGAGGAAAGGGCAGTCAGGTGTAAGAAGCAGGGGATCATGGCAAACTAGAGGCGTACATGCTCATCTAAAGGCATTCAAATTTTAAAGAAAAAAAAAAATTTTAACATTGCACAGGCCAAACAAAACATATATGGGCTATTCTCCAACCTCTAGCCTAGAGCAGATTAAGAATAAATGAAGATAAATTGAGACCATAGTCTCATCTTGAACTTGCAAACTCCCAACTTTGTTGTTGTGATGTAGTCAATTCAATATTATATGAGGGGGTCATTCCTTGTCATTTAAAAAAATTGTCCTCTACCTCTTTTCTTCATTAGGTCTTGGGAACATTTTTAAGTACAATGCCCAGCTCCTCATACAGATTCTTTAAAAACAAAAAACAAAAAAAACAAAAAAAAGAAAATTATTCTTCAAGATGTTGTACACAATTCATGAAGATTCACCTGTATCCTCAGTGGCTGAGGACAATACTGAGGAGATACCACCTTGGCTGCTAAGATTCAGAGTTTTGACATTTCTTCGTATAGGCTTGCCTGGAGTCATCGTATTTTCTGACAATATGGAAGAATTCAAGGTTGATGTAATTTCCTCTTTGTAAGCACGTTATATCCATGCTACAGAAGCCTTAGAATCCAGTCATGTTCAAACATACCACTGTGACAAAAAAGCGAAGGTCATGTGTCTTCCAGATTAATAATCTCTAGAGTACATACACCTGCAATCAGATGCATCAATCAAGCTTTCCACTAAATCTGCCCTTTGTACTCAGGCACTATTGAGTCACATAACAAAACTTCTGAGTCAAATCATCATCTGAAGGCATTTAACAGTACTCCATTCAATATTGAAATTGCATCAGTTTTGAGCTTACAGCTCATGAATCCCAGCCTGCATACTCATCAAGGGGTATCGCCTAGAAAATCCATTGTAGGCTAGAGGAGGGTTTCACTTCAATGAAGCAGAGTCTGTGGACTTCCTACTGCCCGGCGTGGATAATAAGACTCCTGTGCTTTCATCTGTTCAACCGGCAGCCCTGAGTTTGAACTGGTTAAGAGCACTGCAGTGAAATCTTCGGCAAATGCCTCAAAGGAGCTTACTCTGCAAATTATTTCTGTGAGCAACACATCACCCACTCTTGAAGCTCCTTTTAGTCTTTGCCTTCAAAATAATCCTTACATGAAAAAAAGATGGCAGCACTGGCATTGGACCAACCATATCAGAGTCCAACTTGATTTGCACCTGTATTTTCCCTGAGGAAATGAAATACCTGAAATAATTCAGACACTAATTTCTTCATGAAGAATTTAAGTTGCTTTCCATTTTAGACCAAACATTTTGCCTAGTGTAGTCCTAAAAAAATAATTTCCATTTTGCATAGTCTACATAATGTTTCTGTACTATTTTAAATTATAATTTGGTTACCCATAAATAGTTTTTGATAAACCTCACTTCAGGATGTTTTTGAACCTGGGAAGCTATCAAGTTGGAACCAATTTTAGAAGAATCATTTTTAAAGGGAAAGTTGAATATAGAACAGAAAATAAGCAAAAGAGTGTCTTCGTTTTAAGTAGACTTTACAACCTATCACATTAGCACAGTGAGCAGTGCTTCCATTAATGATTTGTGAAGTATCCAAGAATTTTGGCTCTTATGTCTAATATAAATGTGTTTTCCTTCGGGGGGAAAAAAAAACTACAAACACCTGTATCCTGAATTCTTTATAGTCTTCATCTATTCAAACATCTAGTAATTTTTAATGTGTTATAAAGTGTCCATCCCACAACTCAGAAAGCCTGAAAATTTAAAATACCAAACATTCATAATATACATCAGCCTTTCATTTCTTCCCAGATCTTTAGGACATCTGAGAAACTGAGCTAAGTAAACAATCTGAAAATAAAAGATTGAGGTTCTTTCAATTATTATATTACTTGTTCTCCAACTAAAGAAAATAACTTCCTAGGAAACATGAATGATGAGTTTAAAACACATACAAAGAATCAAGTTTGAACTACTTGTCTAAATTACCTCAAATTTTTGAAGGATCCTAGGTCCTACTGTTTTACACCTAAACTCTTAGCTAGATATTGTCAGGTATTTTTCCCAGGCTGATATTGGGAGGAACAAAAACAAAACAAAAGGACCCACCAATTCATGCATATGATAGGAAAGAGATACATTTCTTTCTGTACTTGGATTATGTTTCCACCAATTAAACTTTCCTGGTAAAAATCACATTACCTTCGGCTACTTGATGATCCAGCCCGATTACCTGGGCCATTACTTGAAACAACTGATATTGCATTTGCGATGGCCTCAACAGCAGAAAGCCTTTCTGCAAATGTATTTCTTTCAGAGCGCTCTGCTTCTGAAACATAAGAGAAAAAAATTAGGATCAATTTAAACTTCAAAAATAACTAAGAGATGAAGTATGTACAAGCCATTAAATGCTAACTGCTAAGTGTTTTAGTATTCTAATTCACATACTAGTGATAACAGCTTAATTTTCCCCTCCTTAGAGCAACAAACACTTAAGCTAGATTGAACTATGACCTTTTAATGTGAATTATTTCCTTATTCTGCCTTACTTTTCAACCCCCAAAGATAAAAAATAAGGTTATTCACAAGTAGGCTGAAATTTAGCTTTCACTACCAAGGAAGAAAAGGCCTACATATCAGTACCTCAGTCTTAGTTTATACACTACTTATAATCCTTTAGTCAGTCAATGATAACGAGATAAAGGTCAGAAACTTGCAAACCACTGTTCAAAAACGTAGCTACCAGAATATCATCTGCAGAATTCAAAATAAGGAAAACCATTATGAATTACACAGTTGCACTTTAGGTTTTCAGTTTCCCCCCCTCACTTAGCCAATTAAAAAATTTATGGCAAAAACCTTATTTACTTTTCCAAAAACATCTAACAACTCACTAGGTTATTTTTCCCTCTACACTCTGAAAATTGGGATAAAAGTTGCCTCAATATAATTTGACTTAACTTGCTAAATAATTCCCATGGTAATAAAAGTCACCTGCAATTATAAAATCAGTAAAGCTCTTAAGTATCATATATATAGTTTGTACTTAACAGAGAAATTAGAATTTAAGGCAGCAGAAACACATTGATAAAAATTTTATTTATTCATGTTACATGTTCATCCTAACAGGCATTTTTACCTTCTGAGACTCCTAGATTTTACAAAGCAAAGTAAAAGTACATACAAATTCTTTACAGTGATTTTCTTTCTTTTAATAATTTTTGTATTTTCAAAATTGCCCAAAATTCCTCTTAAAGATCATGTTACAGTTCTTAATCTCACCCTCTTCTTCTTTAGTTTCCTTATTGCTGGTTGGAAAGCAAACTGATACACAAGCATGCAAAATATTTCGATTTCCATCACATCTGTGGCTGATGAATGTCTGTAGCATCTGTAGATTCTGCTCTAAAACAACCGCTTGCTCAAGATTCATAAGATATTGTCGACAGGCCTCATAGTCACAGCGTAGGATGTGCTGCATTAAGGTTTGTTTCTGTGCTCAGACAAATCAGGAAAAAAACTTCAATGAATTTGTATATAGCACATTACACATGTCAAAAAGTTCACATGGCCAACACAATAATATAATCAGCTCTGCAGATACATAGAGACAATTTAAGGTGGCCTGGCAAAAGAAGCTGAACTTGAAGGTACCCTTAAGCACAGAATACAACTGACAGGAATGGAAGAGTGGGTAAACCTTCTGTAAAGGACCAATAAATATCTTCAGCTTCTGCAACTAACTCAACTCAAACTGTGGCAGGAAAGCAGCCAGATATACAATGCATAAATGGGAGTGGCTGGATTGGACCTACAGATCATAGTTTATACAGCACCCTTATTTACATCATATATAACTATCAAATTAGAACCCTATTAATATTGTTAACCAATTAGGCATAGGGTATACATTTTATTCCAAGCTTTTTCTCACCTTCTTGTGCTCTTTAAGGTTACATTTACATCACACTATGGTACATGAAAACCAAAACCTTCAACTCCCCCCAGAAATAACGACAGATACAATCCCCAAAGGTGACAACTAATGTACTTCATTGTCAAAGACATGGTAGTAATGATCAAGTATTTATATCATCTTCTACCTGAGAAACAGCATGCTGTGGATGGAATATTCCGCCCCCCCCCCCCATTCATGCTGAAGCCTAATCCCCAGTGTGGATGGTATTTGGAGGTAGGGCCTCTGGACAGTCATTAGGTCGTGAGGGTGGAGCCTTCATGAATGTGATCACTGCCCTTAAAGGGGACTAAGAGACCAGAGTTCTCCCTTTCCACTGTGTGAGGACACATGGCCATCTGTGAACCAGTGAAAGGGCCCTCATCAGACACCGAATCTGCCCACACCTTGATCTTGAACTTCCCACCTTCCTTAACTATGAGAAGTAAATTTCGGTTGTTTATAAGCCACTCTGTCTGTAGCAGCCTAAACAAACTAAGACACAGCATAAATAGACCAAAGAGTTCAAATGTACTTTTTTCAGAATGTAAACTATAGTTATGGGATATTTAATTGACTGAATGTAAAGCATTAGTTATGGAAAACAAGCAAATTTGTTCATTTTAACTAAAATTGGGAACTGGAAGAAAGCAGGTGGGAAAAGAATGCGTGGGAATACAAAGGAAAGAAGAGAGATGCTTTTGAACTTGCCAGCTCTCCACAAACTGCCTAGGTATCCCATCCCTTCCCCCAACCTTACGGGGATGAGAGGAAGTAACAATGGGGGAAGAAGGGCACAAGAAAATACAGCTAAAAAATTGTTTTCAGTACTTGACACACGTGAGATAAGCCATTCTGACTGTGGAACTAACTATGATCCTGAAGTGACCCCATAAGTTGCAAGCTCCAGTTCAAGAATATGAGGTGGGCCACATAAGACTAAATTTGCCAAAGTCTAGTGGCAAGTATGCATTAATCAATACGTTGAGAGAATATGTCAAAGTCTCCCCAAAGAATAAAAAGTGCAGTACATTTAAAAATAACTAAAATTAAGATATTCTGCTGCACACTGCTGTGATATACAGAATGTTTTCAAGCAATCAGCCAGTCATCTGGCTGAAGCAGCTACTCTACAGGGAGCTCTCATCTCCAGCCTGCTGGGCAGTACATGGGCTCTCACACTGACAGTATCAATACCACGCTTACTATGTTTATTCTGCATCACTGTATGCTGTCACTTATAACACAAAGCAGAGAGTTCAGCAAAAATTTCTTGCGCGTCTACTGTGCACCAAGCCCTAGTAAATGAAGGCTATTTAGAAAGATAAATGATGGCACACTTTATCGCTACCCTTGGGATGATGGCACATTTTATCTTTACCCTTGAGATGCTGAAAAAGTGCAGGGGTTATAGAATCAAATGCCTACAGAAGCATATGCAAAAGTATAAGTGAGTGGAGGAGGCTGGCTGTAAGAAAGGTAACACAAACTGTATAATAAATAAATGGTGACTAACATTTGGACGTAGAGCAACAAATTTTAAATAGTGGGAACTGCAATGAACTGGAGACACCATGTATAGCCTCTAAGAGGACTTAATGTTTTTATGATGGCCCAATATCACCAGATCTTCTAATTCTTTAAGAGCACCTGAAAATCTGAGTTTTAAATATAAATCCTGTGATTTTTGAATGTTGGCAACCAATCAAGAATCTTTAAATGATGTGAAGGTTATTTCTAGGAGCTACATTCAGGCCACGGCCACCTCCTTTAACCCCATACCCCTACCAGTTTGGAACCACTAGTCTAGTAGGTTAACAATTAAAGCTAAACTAAGGGGCTTCCCTGGTGGCGCAGTGGTTGAGAGTCTGCCTGCCAATGCAGGGGACACGGGTTCGAGCCCTGGTCCGGGAGGATCCCACATGCCGCGGAGCAACTGGGCCCGTGAGCCACAGCTGCTGAGCCTGCACGTCTGGAGCCTGTGCTCCGCAACAGGAGAGGCCGCGATGGTGAGAGGCCCGCGCACCGCGATGAGGAGTGGCCCCCGCTTGTCACAACTGGAGAAAGCCCTCCCACAGAAACGAAGACCCAACACAGCCAAAAATAAATAAATAAATAAAATTTAAAAAAAAAAAAAAGCTAAACTAAGAGTATGAGCACTGTGTCTCTAAACCAAAGCTCACGGGTATCTCTCGGGAGCACCTAGATTCAGAGTATTTTAGATGCAGTTCTAGTAAGTTTGCTTATCACCTCCAACCTAATGGAGGGTAAATAACCTCCCATTCTAAGCTCCATTTCTATCTTTTATAGAAAAACTCCTCAAAAGAGTTGTCTAAGTTCCTCAACTCCCATTTTCTCCTTAGCTCACTCTAAATCAGGCCTGCATCCCCACTGTCAACAATGACCTAGATGGAGCCAAACCCAAAAGTCAGTATTCAGTACACGCCTTACTTTCCTACGGCATCATTTGATACACTTGAACAACACATCCTGCTTGACACATGCTCTTTGCTCAGCTTCCAAGACAACACTCATTCGTTTTCCTCCAACTCCTTCTCAGTCTCTCATGCAGGTTCCTTTTTATCTCCTGGTATTTAAATGCTGAGACTATTTTCATGGCTCAGGCCTTAGATCTTTTTTCTCCTCCAAGACTTTAGTAATCTCATTCAGTTTAAGTTCTTTAAATATCACAGATATACTGACAACTCCTAAGTACATTTCTCCAGCTTGGTCCCCTCTCTCCTGGTCTTCCAACCTACACATCTCTCTATTCACCATCTCCTCTTGGGTATCTGATAAGAATCTTAAACTCCTGATCTCACCCTCCAGAACCTGCTTCAATCCTACAGTCTTCATTTCGATAAACAGCAACTTCATTCTTCAAAACCTTTTGCCCTCTTGCTTCCTCTATTTGACACCCTATATTTAGCCATAAGCAAATCCTGTTGGCTCTACTTTAAAACGTATCTAGTATATCTAGAGCCTAATCACTTATTATTCCACCTCCTGGGTCAAGCCAACATCACCTTCCACCTGAATTCTTTTAATAGCCTCCTAACTGGCCTCCCTACTTCCAACCCATCCCCCTTGTATTCTCGGCGTGTCAGCAGTGATCTTTTGAAAATGTAAAGCAAATCAGGTCAGTCTCTGCTCAAATTGCTCCAATAACTTTCAGTGGTGTTGCCTCCACATGTAACAAATACAAACACCTCAACCACAATATGTTCAAAACTAAACTCATCCTTTCCCCTTATCCCATTTGTTTTTCCTATTTTTCTGGGTTTTTTTGGCTGCACCGCATGGCATGAGGGACTCTAGTTCCCTGACCAGGGATTGAACCCGTGCCCGCTGCAGTGGAAGCGGGGAGCCGCAACCACTGAACCACCAGGGAATTTCCAGTTTCTCCTATTTTTCGTCTCCCTATCAACCACACCTAAGTCAGAAGCTTTATAACCCTTTCCTTTCATTTACTGCTGACATCCTGTCACCAAGCTTTAGAGCTTCTACTTCCTTAAGATCTCTTAAATCCACCCCCTCTTCCTTATTTCCAAGAGTTCAAGCTTACTTTGTTTCTAACATGGATAATTACATTAGCTTTTTTATCTGGTCTCTTAAACTTCTGTTCTCCATCCACTGCCCATCTTCTTTAAAAAAAAAAAAAAAAAAAAACACAAAAACAGCTTAAAATCCTTCTCCTCCTAGCTTTCAGGGGAATATTCAGGCCCCTTAGGTTAACACACAAGGCACCCCAGTGCCTTTCTCCCACCTTATCACTTGCCATTCATTGATCCGTATAAGCCCTACCTTCTAGTTATATCAAAAGAATGTACATGTTCTCCCAACATGTACATTCTGAGATTCACAAAGGCTGCTCTTTGTGCCTGGGATAACACTTCCTACCTGCATCCTGCGTCTAGGAGACCCCTATCTGATTCTTTAAAACTATACCCAGGCATCACCTCCTCAGAGAAGCCTCCACAGTCACAGTTTGATTTACAGCCCCCCCTTTTGTACTTCTACAACATTATGCATGCCTTACTCAAACGCTTAAATCACACTGTAATCAATGGTATACGCATCTCTCTTGTCCTAATAGACTATTAGTTCCCATAGGGAAGCAGCAATGAATGATCTATTCAAGATTGTTTCCCTAGACTCCAGCAGTGCCTTCTGAATTGAAATGCCAAGTAGTTTCAAAAGTCAGATTACCTCTACAGCCATGATGATAATAGCAGCTTTCTTTTTGATTGTTGAATTGGCAGGAAGATTTATTAAAGAATGTACACCCATTCCAAGACTACTAATAGGGGGAAGATCAAGCCAATCAGGATCCCTTATTCCTCCCATGCAATCTTTGGCCATGGGGTAGATAGTGCCATTTCCATCTCGAAGAATAATAGGAGACTCCTATAACAGAGGTGAAAATAAAAAAGTTTGGCTCCCAATCAAAAATGTTATGTCTGATTTTTACAATAGTTATATTTATTTTCAAATTAGATTTTATATGTTTGTAATAGTGACCAAATAAGAAACTTAGTATTAAAATATGTTGAATATTCTAAATTCTTCAATGTTTAATAACAAGCAAACTAGAGCCAAACCCTAAGCGTCACAAAAATGCCAATGTTGTCATATAAATTTTCAAAAGCAAAAATAAGCCTCTATACCTGTCCAGCAGTAAAAATGGCTACATTCCTCTCATTCTGACCAAGGAAAGCAATGCTGCTTGTAGGGAAATTATTTTCCTGTTCTGCTTTTCCTGTAGCAAGATCAAAGATACAGAACCGCACCCAATTTCCAGTCTTCAGAACAGCATGCACACCTTCAGAAAGACATAAATGTAAAAAAATATATATATATTATACATCTTTAGTAAACTCTAGTAAGTACCTACCAAATTTTACATCTCTAGCCACATTTCAAATGTAGATACATTTCATTCCATAATGTTACACACAGGGGACAAAAACTGCCAAATGCCCCAAACCACTTGATCTAATTCCCATTTACTGCACAAGTATTAACAGAACATGGAGTATGCCAGTCAGAAAAGTTACAAAATCTTTACCTTTGGAATCCACATTCACTGCTAATATTTCTGTTTTTTCAGGTATACAAAGCTTTTTAGGAGTCCTTTGGAAACAGTCGGGAACTTTTGGTGTTCCTCCAGTTTTGACAACCTGCATGACAAAAGGAATTTTGCTCTCAAATCTGTAACAGACTCAGGGTCCCGACAGTCACCCGCTGAGTGAGTCCTCTACACTTACCTGCAGTTCATCAATTCTAAGTAACCTACAATCCTGAAGGAGAGAAGAAGGGTCAGCATCTGAACCAGAGTTGTTCTGACAGTTTGTATTACTGGACGTTCCTGGAAATTTTACAGCAACATAGGCTCCATCCACTTTCAGCACCTAGAATACAGGTAAATACGATAAATGTTAACACTAACTCATATGAAATCAATATGCAAGTTAGAGTCATTGAACCAATTTCACACTGAAGGCATTTAATTCCTTATGAGTATGTTTCCACAATGATCATCAAGTTGTAAAATTAACCTAACACACTCACCAAATATACTGCTGACATCTACATCCATGACATATTATCCACGGACAACACAGGTAGAGTGAGCAATGCACAGAAAGCCAAGCACAGGACTTGAAACCAGAATACTTGAGTCCTACCTCTGCTACTTACTGCTTTTGATTTTAAGCCAATGTGATCGTCTTAGAAAAACACAGCTGCCCGTAAACTACAGTTCTATTTGAAATCAAAAGGCCTTTGTAAATTGCAGGACATGATGTATCTACTCTGCCCTTTAAGTCCAAATGAAAGACCATCCCATCTCAGAAACTAAAGAGCAATCAGGAAAAGTTACTGTGCAGGTATTCTACAGCTATAGTCCCATTTTGTTTTTAAGAATGTGAGAAGACAAAGGTGAAATTAATGGCATTCCAGCTGATGAACTCTACTCACTTGGTTTCTTAGGAGGCAAGACCCTCTCCAGGAAGAAGGGAAGAGAAAGTGGAAGCTTAAAGACAGTAGCAAGATTTTTAAATGTTATGGAAGATCATCTCCATTAAAACTGTGTAACAGTCCCAAAGAACGGACTGTATCAAAAAGTAATGTTATCTCTTTGCAACTTTTCTGTAAATCTATAATTATTCCAAAATAACACTTTTTAAAAAAAGCAGAATATCACCATAAATGCTCAAGGCGAGGTATAATAATCTTCAGTTCATCTGTCAGGGACAAAGGAGATACGTGCATCAGATTAAAGGATGGGACTAAAGAGATCATTAGAGGTGATAAATAAAGCAGCCTTGAGGAAAGGGCTGATGAGCACTCACCAACCGTAAGTTCTTCGATAACCAATACCATTATAGTTCAGTTAGTAACTAATTCTTAGATATTCTGAACAAACCTTGCCAACAGGAACATTCTTAACATCTTCCACAAAAACGACTTCCCGAAGAGACCACTGCTCTTCGTTCACCTTTTCCTCCTCTTTTGGGGCAGGGGTGGACCGTCGTCGTTCTTAGACAACAACAAAATGGTAAGTACCAAAAAGAAAATGTGAAAGAGACTTTATAGATTTCATCTAAATATATGAAAAAAGATCATTTGTAAAGGGATACATAATTGAGATATCTAAATAAATTTCATGAACTACTGCTTTATGAATTGAGCTTTCATAACTAACTTCCACTTTAAATGAATTCATAGTGAAAAATATCCATGTTCGTTAATGCCTAACGATATTAACACTACTATAAACAACTGCAAAGAAGTATTTAAAAATTTTAAACTTATTCTGGACCCTCAAAATTAGGGCTATCTGACCAATGTTTAAAAAGGAGGATCTGTTGGGCTGTTCTTAAAACTAGCACAGGACTATTAAAAACTAACTTTCAATCTCCTCAAGTACAAAGCAATTACAACTAGAAAATAAATGTACTTTGGAAAGCTTTTTAAAAAAAAACTCTTTAAATCCAAGGTGCAGTAATAAATCTAGGTTTTTAAATTCTACAAATTCTGAGCAGAAGTTGTGACCAAGCCATAACCAATCTACAATAACAGTCCCAACAAAGGTAGGCAGATATTCTAGAGTGGCGATTATTTCCTGCTATTACTGCAATGCACTTTACATATTGCAGAAAATTATAACTCGCAAAAACAACAAGAATACTCAACATTGTAAATACTGTTTTTCTATTTAAATAAAGTTGCACATTGAAAAACATCAAACTAGTAGGAACACAATTTATATTAAAAGATATTAAAAATGGTCTGAGTTGCCTCAAATCAGAAGCAAACTGAACACAGCTCTCTGCCTGGGATCTTACTTTGACCAATGTGTACTACACATAAAACTTACTATACGGCATTGATGCACTGCTGGCAATTGAGGACGCATCACTGCACGTGGATGCTGGAGATGGTGGAGGACCCATTTCTGTTTTCACAGGTTCCTGCTTACTTTCAGGCCTGCAATTAGAAATAAGATCCTCCTTATAATTAGGAAAATGAAATATTAGGAACTTGTCAAATGGCTTATTTTTAAGACTCAAGTTTATTCCCATTAGGGAATGGAATAGTAAAAACATACAAAATGGTATTATTCTTTAGGATGCAAACTGAAAAAGATACACATTGCATACTTCAAATTTTTATTAATGTTTTAAAATAGGAAAGAAATATACTATGTGAAGCTATCAACAACTTGGAACAATGGTTCAGATAAGCCTTATCTAGGAATAACAACAAAAGCTACACTCAATTTATCAACATAGCTTTATCATAAGCCTCTTGAGCAAACAAGTTTCACACTTTAGTGAACCCTGACTTGGACATCGCAATTTAACTGAAAAGATGATAAAGGCAAATAAATAAAAAGTATACTATATCATTAATTTCCTAGAGTTCAAAGAAGGAACTCTCCTCGCAATGGCTTATAAAACTTTACCACCAGATGGTCCAAGAATAATCACCTGCTATAACTGAAATGAGAAATTATAGTATTAATAAACTATCCTTCTTCCTTGAGTTATTTCATTAATGCTATACTCGAGAAGATAACTACAGCAACTACATAATATTCTACAGATGGTAAAAATATAGTATTTTTATTCATTAAAAGGCAGAAGTCAATTTTTAGAGCGAAAAGTCATGTATTACTCAGAAATTTGTTATATATAGATCATGCTGGTATATATTATAATCAGGGTCATCATCTTAACCCCCTCATCTGCTATTAACTCCACCAGAAATTTCACCTGAGTTTAGAAATAGTCCATAGAAAAACAGCGTTATTTTTACCAGCATCTTAGCAAAGTGCTCAGTACAAGCACACATGAATACTCATGGCTGCTCTGCAAATCCTGTGACGGTGGAAGCAAGGCAGTACTGACTCATCACGAGCACGCTTAAAGTCAGCACGTTTCCATGACTAGAAGAGTCTACTGGCATGAAAATGATTATCTTCTTAACATTTAATTTCACTTAGCTCTTTTACTAAGTTTATTAATAGAGAAGGCAAATTTCAAGGAAGATTCTGAAAAACTTAATAAATCACAGGATATAAATACCACATCCTATTTTAATCTCGTTTTCTATTTGTGCACATCAAAAAGATTTCAAATGCTCTTTACAAAGTTTCATAAACAATGAAAATGTATTTCGCTACTTTTATTTTTAGGATAAAAACAATCAATGCAAGTAGAGGGAAAGTCTATCCACCTATTTTTAAAAACAAGACAATATATGGAATCTAAAAAAAAAAATGATCATGAAGAACCTAGGGGCAAGATGGGAATAAAGACGCAGACCTACTAGAGAATGGACTTGAGGACACGGGGAGGGGGAAGGGGAAGGTGGGACGAAGGGAGAGAGTGGCATGGACATATATACACTACCAAACGTAAAATAGATAGCTAGTGGGAAGCAGCCGCATAGCACAGGGAGATCAGCTCGGTGCTTTATGACCACCTAGAGGGGTGGGATAGGGAGGGCGGGAGGGAGGGAGACGCAAGAGGGAAGAGATATGGGGATATATGTATATGTATAGCAGATTCACTCTGTTATACAGCAGAAACTAACACACCACTGTAAAGCAATTATACTCCAATAAAGATGTTAAAAAAAAAAAAAGATGGCATGTCACATCCTACTCAACACTTTGGTTTCTCCCTTTGAAGAAGCTAAAGGAAGAGAGCTGCCAAGTAAGGATCAATTTATGACCTAAGAGAAGTCACATATCACCAGCCATCAACACGCATCTCCACCATCGTGGTGAACACCCAGACCAAGAGTATGACCTGCCCTGGGATAAAATGTGGGAGTTTAGGGAAGATGGCAATGTGGTATTTTTACTTATGCCTTTGCCTGCAATGAAGTAAGCCTTTAAAAAACAATTGCCTAGAGTCTGGTATTGAGAATGCTAAATTTGATCAGCTAATACGGGCTAGATAAGGAAGAGGATTCTAAAAAACCTTTTTCTCTTACACGGGTTCCTCCTAAATCTAGTACCAGCTGAAATTCATGTGTTTGGAAAATATCCACACCATATCTTGAACTTTAATATAAAATATTATAAATCCATTTAATTGAATAAACATACTCTAAAACAAAAAAATAAATTAATCAAAAAAAATAAAAAGACAGAGAGCACAACAAAGCACAAAATAAAGCAAAAAATCTTAATTAGGCATAAATTACAGTAGCTTTGGTTTATTAAAGAATATCTTTAAACTTATTTTTTTTAAACTTATTTTAACAGTAATCCTTGTACAATCATTAATTTGAGCAAAAAATTTCAGAACTTTAAATATATATATAGATTTTTACAGTCCCAATCATTTCTTTTCAATGCTTGTATACATTTAGAATAAAAGAAAATAGTACATCAAAATATTTAAAACGCTATTTCTGGAATGTGATATTATATTACTCTTCCACGTTTCTATAATGCGCATGTATTTTTACAACATTAAGAAAAAAAGTAATTTTGAAACTTTACTGAAGTATTTAAGATCGTGTACCAAACAACCAAATTATAATACACAAATAGTTTTAAAGATAAGTAGATACTTCTAAAAGTACAGGTGTTAAGATCTGTGTACCTGGCTCCCAAACAGTAAGCCAGCCCCAGAATGTGGGTTATACACAATTCAGTGGTATTTCTGTTCACATATCCCCCCCAACCCAAAAGTTTACAAATCCTTTATGGAATTTCCCTCCCCAGCACATTAACCTATAAAACCCTTTCAATGATCAAGACGCAGGCAAGATGTTTGGTAGAAATTAAGATGATTATACATGGAGAGAGGAGGAAAAAGTCTGCCTAAGACAGTAAGGCTGAACATATTATCACTGCTATACAACACCTTCCAAGGATGAACTCTAATGACAAAACAAAGACATCAAAAGAGAACTCTATACCGCCATTCTGGCCACCAAACATTAAGAATAACTATAATATACAAGTATTAACCAATCTGCAAACAGTAAATTTTACCAATTCCTTTCAAAATTCGTGGGGATCTTAATAAGACCCCCTCACGTTAACACTTCTCTAAGTCACTGTACACCTCTAAGTCTCCTTGGTTACCCCCCTTCACATACAGAGCAAACTAGAAACTGGTGTAAAATCAAAATTAGTTAGGGCATAGTACTTACTTAGCTTCAGTAGTTTTGCTAGCTTTGTCCATGCTTTTCAAGCTCTCAGGAGATCTAAGTTGAAATCTACAGCTATCATTCATATTCCAAACTGACTCCATTAAGACACCAACTTTAGGAATCCCAGCACTAATTGAAAATGCAACTGCTCCAGCATGATAGAGAGGATTATTTCTTAGGCATACCTAGCAAACAAAAGAAAAATCACCATCAAGATGACATAATTTTAAAACAAACTAGAGGAGTTTGGTGTTCCCAAATTAAGGAGCAGGAATAATTTTGGCACATTTGCTAAAAATGAACTTTAAAATTTCATGCAGCAAATAGCCTGACTGTTCTGCCACAAGGACACAGAAGAGAAATAGCAGAGAAGAAGCTAAAAAGGTTATTATTTAAAAAGTGAAATGTGAACAAAACAATTACATTTTTTTGTCTGTTTCTTACAATTTTAAATTATTTTCTTCCTTAATTCATGATGCTATATATAGGCTCCATAACTTCATCTCTACCAATACTTGTTTCCCTCAGAAGACTGTTGTTTCCTACAAGCCAGAATTTCACTGGATAATGTAAGTTTTCTCTTAAATTAAAAAAAAATATGTAGACATTAGTGTTAGAAGTTAACTGAGTTCAGTAGTGAATAACCTATAAATTCTCACTGCCATGGAGCTAGGTCATACTCTAAAACCAATAACCTCTAAGGTGACACTGCCAAATGCACCAACAGTAACTCTAAATGAGATATGAACATTATTTCTGGAAATCTCTTTTGATTCTAAAGTAGTCCAATCTTACTGACATTCTGTTTAGTCATCCAGTGACTAATGATTATGTTATATTTGACAGTGGACTATATGATGATCATGTTTTTTGTCAACTTATAATTAAATATAAGTCACACAGAAGAAGGTGGTACATTTGAGAAGTACAGGAACTCGAAATAACTGACACAGCAGGAGTTCTATCAAAGAATAGTTGTGTGTCACTAAATACAGCTCTATGGCATAGAATGAATAGTTCAGAAGAGCCGACTTCTTGAAAAGGGTATGTCCTGCTTAGGTTGACTTAAAGAGAGGTTTCATCCATAAATTTTTGGAAAATACTGGTGAAAGCTTAAATACTGAAAGAGGATCAACAAGAAAGAAGGCTATAATTATCAAAGAAATGTGGCAAGATATATTAGAAGATATGTTATCCATTAATACCTTCTTATAAAAATAAATGCACCTTAGAGACAAGAAGGTGTATATCCAGCATATAAGAAGACATGCAACGAATATTTGCTAAACATACTACTCTCCACAATTATGATCTGTGAGTGCAGGTGCTGCTGCAAACTCTTAACTGATCGACCTTTCTGATGTTAACATATGAACGACTTCCCCATTATGTGGCCATGACTGTCTTAAACCTCCAGTTTTCTGCACTTTAAAACAAAATCTTATTCTATACCAAAGTATTGGAATATGCTGCTATTTTTCACCAATTTAGTGCCAAGCTATTTTGCTTAAAGCTTTTCTTCAGTGCATCTTTAAAGGATTTTTCTACCCTCCCTGTCTATAGTAATGTCATCCTACATGCTAATAAGGCATCTGCCAGGATATCCTGCTAATATGTGAGTCTAATAAATAAGGAACTTTGAAAACATTAGAAATCAGTATGTGAACTGAATAAGAAAAGGGGAGCTCCTTGAAAAGAGAGATCTGTCCAAACCAACTGACATAACTAAACAACAATATTCAATAATGGGTAATCGCTGAAAACTTCCTAGTTGGAAGGCCAACAAAGGACTCAGAACAAGACAACCATGAATAGGACCAAAAAAAATGGAGTCCCAAACAAAAATAAGAAGTACATAAGCTGAGTTTTGGAGAAAAGTAACAGCTAAAGTAGTGATTACTTTTTAAGACACAGGTAATGTAAACATGATACCACCTTATAGTGATGAGAAAAAGCTGAACTGAAAAAAGTGCTAGATGAGGAAATTAGTGCCATGTTACGTCACAAAAACCACCATTTGTCTAAGCGTTAGGGATTATAAAGTCCTTAAACACTCACTGCAGCACTTGCTATAATGAATATAAATGTCAACTTTTAACCCGAAGATAAATTTCTACAAGAATCTAATGAATTAGAAGTATAATGGTAGTTCTCAAGACTCTTTTGGTCTCAGGACCTATCTCCCCCTATTAAATATTACCAAGGACCCCAAAATCTTTTGTTTATGTGGGTCATATATAGTTGGTATTTAATGTATTAGTAATTAAAACTGAAAATTTAAAATATTTATTTAATATTAATAAACCCCATGTTAATATAATTTATAAAAATAACTACATTTTTTAAAAAATCAGCAAGAAAAGTGGCATTGTTTACATTTTTGCAAATCTCTTAATGTCTAATTTAATGGAAGACAGCTGGAGTCCCATGTATGCTCCTGCATTCAATTTGCTGTAATATGTTACTTTAGCTAAAGTATATGACGACAACTCAGCCTTACACAGATAGGTAACTGGAAAAAGAAGGACTCTACAGATCCCCCAAAAGGGCTGAGAAGCCAGCAGGAGTCCTTGGACCACACTTTGAGAACCACTGGGGTACTAGAAAAATCACATTCCATAAGATATATATATAAGAGGCTAAAACCATCTCAGAAACTAGTAGAAACACGAGGATTTGACGAAGCCTCCTGCCTCATGCTGACAATATCGCCAGAGAGCAGTATCTTTCAAACTGCTTGGTCATAAGAATCATCTGGGATGTTTGTTACACATAAGGAAGCCTGCGTCCTACCACCAGCCAACGGAAGGAATAATTCAGGCAAGGCGCTCCAGACTCTACATTTTTAAACTCTACATTTAAGTACCAAATGATTCTTAAAACCAGGCTAATCTGAGATTCCTGTCCCACAGGAAAACCAACTGACATCAGGGCAGAATCTATGTTACTCAGCTATTGAATAAAAAGTGATGTGGCACATACATACTACTGGAATCAGGTCCTTCAAATGACATTCATTTATAAAACTGCCTATGGGGGAATTAATTACAGGGGAAGAAAATGACTTTGATGAGCAACAATGTCCCTTAGGACAGACTTAATTCTTTTTTTTTTTTTAATATGTACTTATTTATTTATTTATTTTGCCTGCGGTATGCGGACTTCTTAGTTGAGGTACGCGGACTTCTTAGTTGCGGCGTGTGAACTCTTAGTGGCGGCATGCACGCGGGATCTAGTTCCCCGACCAGGGATCAAATATGGGGCCCCCTGCATTGGGAGCGTGGAAACTTACCCGAAGAAGACCACCAGAGAAGTCTCAGGACAGACTTAATTCTAACCACTTACCTGGGTACCAACAGTGATGTTCGGCATTGAAGAAATACCAGCACTAGATTTGGGCTTTTTGTTTTTTGCTCTAGCTTTCTCTAACATTTTTTTCCTTTGACTAAAAGGGACTACACCCCTGAAAAGGAAAAGCAAAAATTGGACAAATAAGCAGCGAAGAAGCCCACTAAATAAATCTGAAATTACACACATTATATTTAAGTATTACTAGTATATTCCTTCTCTAATATTTTTGCCTCAGTATAATATTAGCATGTATAACACTAATAATCATAACTTGATCACAGGTTTAATACATAACTGGGTCCATTTTTATTAAACATTTAGTATTAAAAGTCATAGGAAATTCATCATTTGATATTTTCTTCCAAATAATTGTTTCATTAGTAGATTCCCCTATACATTACTTCTACCAATGCAAAGTTGCTGATAATTCCCTAAAACACAACAGAAAATACATTTGAAGTCCCTTTCGAACATTAAAGGAATAATTAAATGAGGCACAGAATATTCATACAATGACGTACTTTAATAACCTTTAAAATTATATTTTATGTAACTGTTAAATGAAAAAAGTATGAAAAACACTCTGTTTCTAATTAAGTAAAAGCAAAGTACACGTTTATATATAGGAAAAAAAAAAAGATTAATAAAATACTCCCAAAATGTTAATAATTGTTACATTCGGGTTGTAGGATTATAGGTGATTTTTGTTTCTACTTTATACCCTTTAAAAATTTCATAATTATAGTCACTAAGTATGTATTATTTTTATAAGCTTTTCTTTATCTTAAGGGTTTTTACCAATGTTACTTTGCTCCAAAGTGAAAATTTCCCTCTCTATAAAGCATTAGCTTTTTTAAAAATTTTAATTGAAGTATAGTTGATTTATAATGTTGTGTTAGTTTCTGGTGTACACCAAAGTGATTCAGTTATTATATATATAGAATATGAAATATATATGAATATTATATGTATGTATGTATATTCTATATATAGAATATGAAAAAGAATATATATACACACGTAGAATATAAATAAAAACAAGTAATTTTCAAAAGGATTGTGGTCAAAATATATATTCTTTTTCATATTGTATATATATATATATTCTTTTTCGTATTCTTTACCATTATGGTTTATTACAGGATATTGAATATAGTTCTCTGTGCTATACAGTAGGACCTTGTTGTTTGTCTATTTTCTATAGAGCAGTTTCTATCTGCTAATCCCAGACTCCTAGTTTATCTCTCTCCCACCCCCTTTCCCCTTTGGTAACCATATGTTTGTTTTCTGTGAGTCTAAAAGCATTATCTTTCAACTGACCTTCTCTATTGGTATTCCACTACTCAAAGCACCTATCTGTGTACATAAAAGCATCCACTGATATGCAATACCCCCCTCTGTGATACTCACCACCAATATAAATTGTTCTCTAGCTGTGCGCAGGTATAAAGGGCACAGCAATGTAAAGAAACAATCCGTTCTCCTTGAAGCTCTGAGTAAGTCTGTGCGGTGTGCTCTAATTTAGAAGCCACAGAACTTAAAGTTTCATCTACCCATGTAGCAACCTAAAGATAAAACATTAGAGGATTAAATAAAAACAAGTAATCTTTTCAAAAAGATTGTGGTCAAAACAAGGGCAAGGAATACCTACACTGTGGACTGGAATTCTAAAGGCTAGAAAAACAAGTAATTCAGAAAAGGTTCTTAATAAGACTAGAAGCTAAAATACTTTCTTCACGCAAATCAATCAAAATAGTAGTTATTGAAATAAATGTCTAAAGCCATCTCTAAGGCATTAATTGAAAGTAAATATGTGCCTCCAACAATTTTTAAACAAATTTAGTGACTCTAAAGTCACACTGATAATCTGAGGTATAATATCCATACTTCCTCAATCTATCTATTGTAGCTCTTCAATATCTCCTCTTTTGCCAGCACTTAGCTTGAATATTTTTTCCTTCCCTTAAAGTAGAAAGCTATCTCTGAAAAGGAATTATAATGCAGAGATAAACCAGCAATAAAAAGATTATACATTGGATTACTGTACTAAGGTTTGAGACACTTTGTATTTGCAGATCTAGTTAGATAGAAAGATAGAAATGAAAAGATGGAAAAGGGGCAGGGAGAGGAAGAAAATCAAGAATTTAAGAAATGCTTATCACAGTGTGTCATACCTTGTTATTTTCTGTAGCTACAGTTGCTCTTATGCTATTTGCAGACAGGAGAACTATCTTTTCATTGGTTAGCCCCAAAAATGTTGCTCGTGGATGATGTAAGGAAGGATTCTTTGAAAGCGTAAGAAAAATGATTACCATTTTGTATGCTGATTTGAAGAGCTATTTAAAGCAAGATTTAATATAATGAAATACCTGCGCATTTCTGTAAGGCTCAGATTCACTCCACTTCCACTGATAAAGTTCTCCTTTACTGCTGACAGCCAAAAGCTCAGAATACAGAGCCCCAATACAGATGAATTTTGTTCCATCCTATATAGTGAAAATAACACAGTGGTATAAATATAACAACGGCCATACCTAAAGATTTGGATACATCACATTAATTACTACATCAAATTTCGATTAATTATGTGAACACACAAACCGCTTTAGCAAAGTCTCCAGCACAGCCCGCAATGCCCTCCTTTAAGTGGCCCGGCCCCCCCCCCGCCGCCCCCAAACTCACTCTCCTCCAGTCATATTGGCCTTTTTCCTGCTCCTGCCAGGATCCCACCATGTCCTTGTTGTTCTCTTGCCTTGTTTCTCAGGTGACTCACTCCCTCTCCTCAATCAAGTCTGCTCAAATGTGACCTTCCCTGACTGCACTATCTACAAAATCAGCACTCTAATATTCCATCTCCTGACTCTGCTTTCTTTAGTTCACAGCACTTCACAACTTGACATATTGTATTTACTCATTTATAGTCTACTTCACTCAAATATAAGCTTTGTCTTGTTCACCACTGTATCCCCTGTTCTTAGAACAGTGAACAGAGTAGATGCTCAATAAACGTGTTGAATAAATGAAGAAAAAACAGACTAAGGAGTTGTAGTGGGGAAAGTCGAGTATCAACACAAGATTCCTTCCCTGTAGCCTATTCCAAGCTGCTGAAGCAAGTGTCTGTGTTGTTTTTTAAGGTAAAAGTTCATTTAGTTTTAAAGCAATGCACATGCAATGAGTTGGAACGCAATTAAATTATAAAAAGTTCAGACAATAAATTAATAATATCAATGATAAAGTGATAATTTTTTTAACATAAGACCAAAATGATCAGAAATCTCACAGCAAAACTTGCCAATAAAAGATTTTACGTTGTATTTTTGCCACTGCAAAACTTCTCTGCTCTCTTTGATACCCTGGCTCCAGAGTATGCTAAACTAATGGCGTCTTTTTAGGTTTCTGTCAAATTCCAATCTTATTTGGTCAGATGGGTTATGGTGCTCAGCTACAGTCTGTGAAGCCTGCCAAGACTTATAATAACAACAGGTTACGCCTCAGAGCTGTATAGAAAGAACACTAATTTTAATCTTCTATTTTACCAGTGCCAATCAGCTCTATTTTCAAGTCACATCTATGGAGGGATGGGAAAGAGACCAAACTTGAAATTTGCCAACTTAGCAATTCTACTCTCCCTTCACCATGGGTATCTGAAAAACACTGTGTACTTTCTCCAGGGCTGCTGCATCAAATCTTAACATTTCTACCTCACACTTCCTTCTTGACCCCTTGGTTAAAAAGATGATAGAATCAGACCAAGTGAGTCCAAAACCTGGATCCAACACTTATTAAGTAGGTAACTTCAGATAAGTTATGTAACTTCTCTGAACCCATTTCTTCACTTCTAAAATGGGTATAATAATAACACAATGGGGAGGGGGGTGGTGAAAACCAAATAAAGTAACATATATTAAAGTACCTGGCACAAATAAGTGGTCAAATTCAACTCTGGTTACTCTGCTGCCCTGACTTCATCTCCTACTCACCCAAAAGGCACAAGCTTCCTGAGTATTTCCATCTCCATCCAGATTTACTTAATGAAAAAACACCATTCTCCCCTCCCCCTCCCCATCTCAGAGAAAGAAGTGTCCCTCTCTACTATCTAAGGACAACTCACCACACACAGTGGATACAACCCTCTCTCATTACCTCAACAACCATCCAAACCAGTCCGCCCTTCAGCCTTAGGCCCGGGGAAGTGAATTGTCACTTGGCGCGCGTCTCACCTCACCGGCTCACACTGACAGCTACACCTGCTCTTGCAACAGCCTTATCGATGCCCCATGCATTGAACCAATCCATCTTCTCTTCAAACTCTTTGAACCGTTGGACCCTGTTCATCACCAGTTCTAGAACCTCTCCTCTCCCTTGTTCACAGGTCACTACTCTCTACTGGTCTTCCTCCTGTCTTCATGAATGCAGTATTTTCTCCACCTCCCTTGTACCACCATGTACTCCCTGACCCAGATTCTGTCCTTGTCCCTTTATTCAAATTATGCTCCACCCTCAGCCTAAGTGACTGTATCCACTGGGGCACCATGCTTTTAAACATGTACATCTTCTATCTCCAGACTAACCTGCAGATTAACTGTCTGGATGTCTGAAAAGCACCCTACCATCTCCAAAATGAATCCATCGTCTCCTCCAAAGCTACATGTCCCCTGTAGTCCCCACCTCCACGAATGACATCACCACCCACCCTGTAATAGGAGGGCAACAAGGGAACCTGGGCCCTCTCTTCAACTCCTCTTCTCTCAACCAGATGGTGACTAGCAAACCAACGCTATACTTTGTCTCAACTTCCTCGCAGATTCTTCCCTTCATGTGTCCTCACTGTCATTGCTTTGGTTGAGATCCTCACAATTCCTTTCTGTAACAATTCTACCAGTCTCTTAACTGACTCTAGTTTTTTACTATTCCTGTCTTTCTCCCACCACTGTGCCAAGAGTGCTCGTCTCCTTAAAAATACACAAAACCAAACCCCACCAATCTCATCATGTCATTTCTCTAAGAACTTTGCTGGCAGAACAACATCCTAACTCTTTGGCAAGTTGTCTAGGGCTCTCTGGTCTTCTCCACCCTGCTCTTCTTCTCCCACCACAGAGCAGCAATTCTGAATTTCTCACTGTTCCACAAACACACCCTGACCTTTCCTGACTGTAGGTCCATACTTGATGTGTTTGGAATGCCTTTGCATCTTGGTTAATGCCTACTTAACCTTAAAAATGCTGCTTAAATGTCAGCTCCCCTGTGAAGTCTTTGCCACATCTCTCAGGTGGTGTTAGTCATTCCCCACTCTGAGCCCCTATAAATACCGTATTCACACCTTCAGTCTAGCACTGGTCATGCTGTGAACACATTTCATTGTATGTGAATGTCTGTCTTCCCCAGTGAGTTGCCTATGGGAAGGTCCATAACGAATTCACCTCTACATTCCCACGGGCCAGCTGGGTGCTTGGCACATAGTAGGAGCACACTGACAACTGAAGGAACAAATACATCTCAACTCAAACTTTCTGAGCAAAAACTCTGCCAGAGCAGTACAATCCTGAACAATTCATCCCGATAGCCACAGCATGGTGTGTGAGGCACTCTCAGAACTGACTTGCCTATATCCTTCAAGGACGGGCCAATGTTCCCCAGCTCACTAGTCCTGAATGAGCTAAGTGAACCCTGAAGGCCCTGAAAATCCATTATGGACAAATGTGGAGAGATGGCAAAACCACCAACCAAAGGATGATGATAGAAAAATCACCTATTGTCTCTTGCTTAATTTAGATCAGTAGGTGGAGAAATACAAAGCAATCAAATACACACAAAGAAACAGTATTTTAGCTCATGCACTTCATAATGTCATAGAAAACAAGGCTTTTATCGTTTTGATGAAATACTAGTGGCTGCTTTTGAGCGAGTTGGGCCCTGCTTCAACCCAACTAGAAAAGGTGGATATGCACATTTCCTTAAAGATCAGTAGTTTGTAGCTCTATTCTTTTTTTTTTAACAAAACGAATCCTTTAGAAGCTGAATCTAATCAATAAATTTGCAACTGTCTGAACATTAAACATCAACCAAATGAGGAATCCCTCCCTAAAGACAGATGGAAAATGTCAAAAATATGATAAAAATTACCTAAAAAAGCCAAAGCTTTAAAAGAAAAAGAAAAGAAAAAGGTCATCCAGCATAGCAACATGAACTCCTATTAACTTCATCTAGTTAGTGACTTATATTTTTTAAAAATTGGTCTTATTATTCCTAAATTTCTCCCCACAAACCTTGGTTTTCTTTTTTCAAATTTTCCTACTATCAGCAAACACTAGTTTTCCCATTAAGTACCAATTCTAACTGCAATGTGCTGTGTATTATGGCTGAAATGGATGTTATACAACTACAGGTTACATGGCACAGTTTGGTCAACTGTCCTTATTCACACTTCACTTCTCCTTACCTATCTAGGTTTCCATTTTCTCCTTATGCCTGGCTTCTCTTCCTCTTTATGACCTCTTCTCCTTTTGCTCTTACTTCATTATTAAAGTACATTTGTGACACACCTAGCCAACTTTTAACAGGTACTTCCTGGAAGCTTCCATGTCGATTTAAAAAAAAAAAAAAAAGACCTTCCTCACCCAACTTCCACTTCTAGAACCTTGAAGGCGAAGCAGAGTGACCAACAAGTGTGATCAACTGGTCCCAACAGTGATGCTGCTTCAAATAATTTAAGGAGCCAAATGTCATGGGACTATTTCCTCTCAACACCATTCAAAGAAACTTGAGAATAACATACAACTCTACAATTCAAAAGGCTGGTGGAGAATAAATTTTCTTATTTTCCCTAAACTATACAAAAATAGATCCAGAACAGTAAGGGATATGACTGTAAATTAACAATACTGACTTGCTGAATCAGTTTCGTTTCTTCATCACCCACCACACAACTTTCGTCAAATTCTTCTCTGGGAGCTTACTGGAAATAAAGGATGTGTGCATTTTCTAATTTGAAAGGGTTTGTTTTGTTACAGGGCACAAAGCAGAAGTTTTTATGTTCAACTTCAGCAGATTTACTTAGCATGGATTTCCGCGTAAGTTTTCTCTGCCCTTTCCCTTCAGCATTTACTACTTAGCTCTTACCTTTGCATTCTTACTTTTAACAGCCCTTGTTACTATTGTAGCTGCATTTTTTATTCTCTTGTCACTTTAGATTCTTGTTGGAAGTAGGTTGGTGTAAGTATCAATAATATATAATTATCTATCTATCTATATATATAGTTACAATGTAAATGTAGACATTCAGCAACACAGAACTAACTTTCTAATCTGAGAAAAGTAAATTCCAAAAATGACTGAGAAGTGAAAATGGAGCCACGTTAGATAATCGCCTAATTGAAAGATTGCACCTTCCCAGCAAAGTAACTCTTAGTAATCACTCTGGCCTCCTGTGATTCCCCAAAGCCTCTTATACCTAATTCCATTATGGTACTTACACCAAAGTATTAACATCATTGTCCTGCCTTTCTACAAAACTCTCACCCTAACACCTGAACAAAAGGCCTAACACACAATATGCATTTAATCAAGGCTACTCAATTACTGACTGGATGACCCTCACCTCTGTCTTCATGGAGCTTTCAACATCTCTACAATTATTAATTATGCTTTTTTTTTTTTTTAAAAGATGCTGAAAAGTTAATGAGGGGAAAAAACTTTATGCTTTTTTTCTTTCTTTTTACCTTTTGACCCCTTCACCCATTTTCCCCACTCCCCACCTCTGGCAACTTCCAGTCTGTTCTCTGTATCTATGAGCTTGGTTCTCTTTTTGGTGGGTTTTTTTTTTTTTAGGATTCTACATTTAAGTGAGAGCGTATGGTATCTGTCTTTCTCCGACTAATTTCATTTAGCATAATGCCCTCAAGGGACATCCATATTGTCGAAAACAGGAAAGATTTCATTCTTTTTTTTATGGCTGAATAATACTGGCACGCGCACATGTGTGCGTGTGTGTCCCCATCCATTGATGGATGCTTAGGTTGCTTCCATATCTTGGCTATTGTAAACAATGCTGCAATGGACATGGGAGTACATGTATTTCGAGTTAGTGTTTTCATTTTCTTCAGATAAATACCCAGAAGTGTAAATGCTAAATCATACAGTAGTTCTGTTTTTAATTTTTTAAAGAACCTCCCTACTGTTTTCCATAGTGGCTGAACCAATGTACATTCCCACCAACAGTGCACAAGGGTTCCCAATTATGCTTTTATACTAGTTTTGACATTTAAATCAAAAAAAATAATTTATGGAAATAAAGTTTAAGGTTACCTCAAATATTTTCAGTTTAAGATTATACTGTAAAGGCTTAAAGAGAACATTCATTCCACCATTAAAGGAGCTTTATTAGCCTAGAAAATGGTGAAATTTTGAAGAAGTAGCTGTTCCTCTAAATAGGTGGTGGGAAAGTCAAGATTATTCCAGATAATTTAACAATGGAATTTCTCAGGTACTCTAACAAAAGGAAGAATGAAAAATACCATGGATACTAACCGAACTTACAATTTATAAATACTGGATTAGGTCATTTCTGAAATTAAGCTGGGACACCCTCTTCCCACCTCCCCCACCCCACCAAAAAACAAAGAAAAAAAAAAAAAAAAAAAAGAGAGAGAGAGAACAAAAGAGACAGAGAGAGAGACTACTTCCAAACAGTGCGTGCTGACGCCCTATACCTCCCTGCTGTCTCCACCTACCTCTCCATCTCCTATCAAGCTTGCCCCAAAACCCTTTTCTCCTCCTCAGAGATCACCACCCCCAATTCTGCAGGACTAATAAGGCCCCACATAGTGCCTGTTTCTTCATGTGGAATGTATCCTATGCCCCTGTATGATCATTTTGCACACTGTTCTAAAAGCAAGGCCCTTTAACAACTCTCTGCATTCTCTTTCCGACTGTAGCATTCAGCCTTGCAAACAATCATCTAATGGTTTGTTGATAACTGGGATAATGCTTAACAGCTTAATTAGGTTTATGCTGTTTTCTTTCCCTGAACTGAAATTTTTGATGTCTAAATTTCAATCACAAGCTAATAAAAAGTAGTTCTTCAGTGACATTTTAAATTAGGTTTTTCTTTAATAGGAAAAAAAGGTATAGGTAGGATATACTTTGTTGCACACACTGCTATTTCTCCTTCATTCAACGTCTAAACAAACCAAGGAAATAACACACTAAGTAAGTAAGGCCTGTACAGTGTCAAGATTTTATGATGCACTTAGCACCTGTCTCTGAAAACAAGCTATACCCAAAACCATGCCTATCAGTAAAGGCCAACAAAGACCGGCTAACTCTAACAGAGGGTACGCTGGCCAGGGAAAAAGCTTGCTAAACTCATACTGTTCAAAACACTTTCAGATGTGTGACAAAGAAGCCTACACTAATATGTATGCAATGGCACTATTAAAACAAGATTAATGAGTCCTCTATTACTTCCTGCCAATATGACATAGACACAGCTCTAGCATGATCAAGGCAAGAGAAACAGGAAACAAAGAACAATGTAGGGAAAAAAAAAGACATGAAAAAGAAAAAGCCCAATGGTTTAAATCACCTTCTACCATATGAAGTAAAAGTAGAAATTGGAACATTTCTAGTTTTATGGAAATAAGTAAGAGAATGCAATTCAGGGAAAGTCTGTCAGCTGCCAAAGAAAACAGAATAACCTTTTGCTTACAAAGAGGCTGATTGAAATTCATGTTCCTTCTTGCATTCAAGCTTTCCACATGAGCTGAATACAGAGGAAAATAAATGAACTACATCAAGATTCACAATAACTATGAAAAATAAACAAATTCAGAACACTAAATAATATTTTTCCTGTAATATCCCAAATTCAACTTCAAAGAAAGAAAAGAAATCTACGTCAGAATCTCCTTATCTGCTAGAGATAACCTTCAAGTTCTTATCTTCTTTTACTTCTACTTTAGAAAATTTCTTATCCAACTGGCTCTGGAAATAAGAAACAGGACTCCAAAAAACACGTGAAAAACCCATGGCTTCCTACAGGAGCCTTTGAAGATAAATTACCAATCACTTAAGACAGTGAAACCTACACACTATCAATAGACTATGTCTATATGGGAAAAGAATCTAAAGAAGAGTGGATATATGTATTTGTATAACAGATTCACTTTGCTGTACACCTGAAACTAACACAACATTGTAAATCAATTACACCCCAATAAAAATAAAAATAAAAGTAAAATAAAAGGATGTGTCGACTCTGTTTCACTTGTAGCAGTGATGGATTTTTACAGATTCAAATCAACTTAAATCCTGCATGCTTTCTAGAAGCTAGTCATTGTACTACTCCTCAGGATGCAGAGCATAATTCTCCCAGTCCATTCCTGTTCAGCCTGCTTTGTCTCCCACAGCTTTTAGAGCAAAGGGCCTGTCAGAATTCACTGCCATCAAACAGGAAAGCTAACTAATCAAAGAAACACAGATCCCTAATCTTGCCCTGACGTGCATGCTTGTAACAATGACCAGAAACCTGCCCTGCAGAAAATGGGGTACTCTTGACAGTACAAAACAAATTCCTATCAAGAAATATACCATTAGTTACTGGTGTAATTACCACCAGAAAAGAAATCCTGAAACAGAATGCTGATGTATTATCTGGAACTACCATCCTTATTTCTCTGATTTACTTCATCAAGTAGAAAAAGAAATAGCACCACTGAACACATCTCCTTAAAATGACTCCTGTACTGTCAAATAAAGATGATCTACTTATATTTTAAAACAAAACAAAAGTATCACTTTATGTCTGCATTTTATTTTTATTTTTTATTTTCTGGCCGCGCCATGCAGCATGAGGGATCTTAGTTCCCTGACCATGGATCGAACCCAGGACCCCTGCAGTGGAAGCACGGAGTCCTAACCACTGGACCGCCAGGCAATTCCTATGTCTGCATTTTAAATGACAGTACGAAAATCTGAAATAAAACAGAAACCTTTTTGGGGGGGTGGGGGGGAGTGCCAGGAACTCAGTTAAAATGGAAAGGGTGGGTGGGGATTCTTTTCAAATACCTTATCAGGCCACCACTGCAAATCTTCTCCTAGAGACACTGGACTTTGAACAGGTGTATTCTTCTTATCCAAGTTTGGCTCTCCTTCCTTGCTGGTAGAGCCCCTTTCATTATCAAATGAGGCTCCATCAAGCCACCTTCGTTCACGTAAACGTAAAACGGATTCACGTTCACGCAACAGCTCAGAGTCTCTCTCTAAGGGAAGAAGGAGAACTGGTATGCAATTGGGTCACACCAGTGGGATAAAAGTAAGCCACTCTCTAGTAAAGACCCTTCAGGATGCAACTAACAGCAGTTTATCCACTCACAAGAATTTAATGTAAATGTATATCTAATAAGCTTGACATGCAACATTCAAAACATTAACTCTTTCAAGTGAATGTATGAAAATTATAAACTAGCATTTTTAAGCACTATGTAAGGGCAGACTTTTCTGAATTCCAACTATATGCTTTTAGAGCGGAACTGCTTTATTTTAAACTGGATTTTGGATTTTTTAAATGGAGTTTTAAATTTTTGGCTTTCATTAAAAATGTTTACCATAACTTTTAAATTTATTAGAAAATATTCATAAATTAAAATTTTAACACGTTAGATAAACCAAAAAAGAGTATTTGTTAGAGAGTCTACACATACAGATTAAAAAAAAAAAAAAACAAATCTTGAAAAGGGTAAAATAAAAAATCCATTAACATTAACTATAAAACTTCTGATAATCCAAGCCCTTGTTTAGAGTAATTTTATAGGCTGGATTTTTATGGAATAGTCTTAAAATTTTTGAGAAACTAGACAGAATTTTTTTTTCTTTTGAGAATCTTTATAGAAAGATTACTTTACAAAAATGCTTCCCCTGAAACTGGCCTACAAACTTTTTAAAACCAGTTTTTTTCAGCTTGCTCACATATTACTTTTTTAAAATAGGCAACCAAAATAAACTTTCCAAGACTTGGAGAGTAAGGATTGAAAACAATATTAAGTTGAACCATATAAAACTGCCATCCATGCAGATCTAACATGGTCAAGTACCACCAATTTCATATGGTTCAAAGTAAAACAGATGCCCACATAGAATGACCTAAGGAAAAGCAAAAGGGAGAAATTTAGAAGGAGTTTTATTTGTGTTAGATATTGAATATCTGAAATGCAATACTTGATGCATTTAAGGCAGTAAAATATGCACTTATTTTTAAAAAATTTTTAAGCTGTTACATAATAGGTTCAGTACACTAAAAGATCATCATAAGTCTGTTATTTTAAAACTGCTTTCAAGTACTAGGTATTTGCAGTAAGGTCTTAATATAAAACAGCATCCTTTCCAGTTTACTAATGATAAGTAAATAATATATCTGATTCTTGCCTGTTATTTCAATCAAGCAGTTTTACATTCTGGAAAGTAAAAATACTGACTTACAAAAGTTAAAATGCAAGCTAAATCCATATCAACATACACAGAGAAAGGTTTATATTTGTATGATTTCAAAACCTTCTTTCTGAACTCTACTGTGTACTATACCTTTTCAAGATTTCAAACTTCTGAAAATATCATTTTAGTACGATAAGCATTTCTATATATTTATTATTGATCAATCTCATTCTAATAAGTTTTTTCATATTTCACTCTTCCATCTAACCAGGGTTTAAAATGAACAAAATAATCACTTTATTTTAATCAAATAAACTAAAGAGACTTGTTATCTGAATGCTGCATGTCACCGTAAAGCAGAATTCTGCTTTTACTTCAGAATCCATATTCCTAATTTAAAAATACAGTTAGGTAAGTTGTAACCCTTTACATATATGCTACTATCTAGATAAGATCATCTCTAAAGTTCTACTGTGGCTCTTCAAAATCTAAAGTAACTATTTTAATGCCAAAGCATCCAAAAACACTAACAAGTAATGATTTCGTCTACTGTAATATTAAAAGTTCACATACAATGAATTCTACCACTATCTCTCCATACAGTCAGCCAATAATCACAAAGAAATAAATGCAAAATTACCTCGAGATGAGCCTAGCCTGGAAAGTGACGAACGACGAAAAGAAGGGTAACCAAAATAGCTAATGTCTTCAGAAAACATGGCATCTGCATCAATAATGACACTTGGGTGGGCAGAATGAATGTCAGCATCAAGAAGAGACATAAGATCCTCTATAAATAGAAACAAATATAAATGAAACAGATATAGAGAAAAAAATCTGCAGACCATTGAAAAGTCCCTGAAAATTAAAACATTAAAATCAGGGACTGACTACTGACATAACCTGAGAAGAAAAGCAGTAACTACCTAGGAAATAAAGTTAACGTTATTAACACAGATTTTAAGAAACATCAATTGCATGATTGTTGCTTGGGCTAACTACTAAATTACCACAAGAAAACAAGATCACTATTTAAGATTCCTGTGACATCACAGAAAGTCAAAATCTAAATGCAGTTCAGTTATTCCATATTCAGCAATAAGGGCATCAAAATTCCAGAGTCATCTGTCAGCCAGTGATAAAGACATGCACATACATCCATGTCTTTACTAGGACCAAACACAAGTCCACTGAGCAAAAACATTTTCCCTTAAAGAGAACTTTACCATCAAATCAAACACTACAGTGAGAAATATCTACCACCTTGGAAAGAACAGTCAGAAAATCTATTGCACTTTAAAATTCCATTCCCCAGTCAAAAAAAATCTCTCCCTTCAGAGATGAGAAAACCATGATGGTGATCCACCAACCTCCAGGCAAATAAGATTCACTGGCTGTATCATCCCCATCATCTCCATCTTCATCATCCCGGCTAAGTAAATTATTTACAGCAAGGTTTACATCAAGATTTGTTCGCTGAAGTTCTCGAATAATGACACTTCTGGATTTGCCTTGTAAAACGACTTGGGCCTGAAATAAAAAATAAAGAAGAGTGCTATGCTAAGTATCTTTTTCATAACTTCTTTATTAAAATCAGCTTTCTAGGATCAATACAGAAAACCAGTATTTCACAATTCATGATATAAATCATGACCACAGCCCGCTATATTTAGTTAAACCTCACCCTGTCCTGCTGTCTTACGTTAAGTGTTCTACAAGATCCATACCTGTGAAATCAGCTCCTCTGGAATCACAGATGCTGGAATAACTGGCTGGGGTTGACTGCCCAAAAGCCCAGACCCTCGATCCCGTCCCGTCCGAATTACTCGAGTCTGTCGGCGAGAATCTCGAGCTCCAGCTGACGACCTACCAGAGGATCCTCCTCCACTTCCACCCACTCCAGAACTCCAGCGACTTCTAAATATTGGAGAATTTAAAGAAACAGCACTTTAAACAATCATTCAGAAAGATCGCTTTGGGTCTCATTTTCATTATCTTAGAATATGATAAAGCTATTTTTCTAATTGACGTAATATGCTATAGTAGTATTTTGACAGAATAGAACTGAACTTTAAAATAACACTTCCAATTTTTTTAAATGCTGAAGTATAAACTCACTTTTTAGAAAGATATATAGCACACACTTTTGCATCTTTTAAAACAATTTTTAAAAGAACCACATACCAAGCATTTCTAGTCACAGCTCTAAAGTGAGTTACAGAATACATCTCACCTTTGCGTGAAAGACCTATCAGACATAACTACTAACAGTCTGCAGCACAAAAAGTAAAATTCAGAGTTTAAAGTTTAAAGACACAAATAAATGGAAAGACACCCGTGCCCATGGGTTGGAAGATTTAATATTGTTAAGATGTCCATATTGCTCAAAGCAATCTACAGATTCATTAAAATCCCTATCAAAATCCGAATGGATTTTGTCCCTCAAAGGACACAATCAACAGAGTAAGGAAGCAACCTATAGAATGGAAGAAAATATTTGCAAATCATATGTCTAATGAGAGGTTAATATCCAGAATATATAAAGAGCTCCAACACTCAACAACAAAAAAAATCAAATAACCTGATTAAAAAATGGGAAAGAATGCGAATAGACATTTCTCCAAAGATAATACACAAATGGCCAAGTAAGCATATGAAAAGATGTTCAACATCACTAATCATGAGAGAAATGCAAATCAAAACCACAATCACCTATCACCTCACACCCATCAAAATGGCTACCATGAAAAAAAAAAGAGAGAAAATTACAAGTGTTGGCAAGGATGTATAGAAACTGTAACCCTAGTGCACTGTAGGCAGGATTGTAAAATAGTGCAGTGCTATGAAAAACAGTATGACGTTTCCTAAAAAATTAAAAATAGAACCACTATATATGACTCAGCAGTTATAATTCTAGGTATATATCCAAAAGAATTGAAAACAGAGTCTCGAAGAGGTATTTGCATACCCATGTTCATAGCAGCACAATGCGTAAGAGCTGCGTGGTACAACGTTGATTCATCTCAATTAATGTCTCGATTTGATTGCTATCAACGTCAACTGGTCTGCTCAACCGTGGAGCACCATCATCCAGAGAGAAATCTCCAGCACGGAACTTCGCAAACCACTTTTGACACGTTTGATCAGTCACAGCACCTTCCCCATACACTGCACAATTTTTTTTGGTGTTTGTGTTTTTTACCTTTCTTGAAATAATAAAGCATAATATGCCGAAAATGTTGTTTTTCTTCCATCTTCAATATTAAAATGGCTACACAAAAATTCACCAATTTTGATAAGTTTTTTTAAATGCACGCTGATATGACAGCTGTCACAATACAATCTAACAAAATTGTTTCAAATGAAGTTAAAGACAACTAAGCGCCACTAGAGCCATCTTACGGGAAAACCAAACGAACCTTTTGGCCAACCCAATACAACACAGATGAACCTTGAAGATATCATGCTAAGTGAAATAAGCCAATCACAAGAAGACAAATACTGTATGATTACAAATATAAAAGGTACCTAAAGTAGTCAAATTCATAGAAACAGAAAGTAGAATGGTGGCTGTCAGATGGTAGGGAGAGGGGTAAAGGGAGCTGTTTATTGGATATAAAGTTTCAGTTTTACAAGACGAAAAAGTTATAATAGAGATTTCTTTCACAAATATAAATATACTTAATACTACTGAGATGTACAGTTATAACCGTAAAGATAGTAAATTTTGTTACGTGTTTTTAAACATGATTTTAAAAATATAAAGTCACGTGTTATCAAAGAAAGCAGTATTCTACAAAACAGACAAGTTTTCTTTTCAACTTATATGCTTTGTGACAATTACGCAACAGAAAATAATATAGGATCAATGAAACATACAAACAGATATTCAAATCAAACATTAAATCAGCACTTCTACTTCATGGTTTCCTGTAAATTTTCAAAATTAAGTCAGGTGGAACCACTCTTTTGGAAGTTTTTAACAGTCAAAAGCTAAATATATTATTTCAACTTGAAAACAGGAGGAACCACAATAAAGAGTCTTAAAAAGATATAATTAGAGTAACTATATGTCCCAGTTTGCCTGAGATAATGCCAGAGTAAGCCTATACTGTCTGAGCCTATTATTAATTTCACTCCAAAATGCCCCTATTTGGACATTATATGGTCAAAATAAATATAAGTAATGACTCAATATTTCTACCAAAAAATGCATATGACTTTCCCCCTAGGCAAATAATGCTGGAAACCTGATCAGATATATTATCCAAGTACACATCTATTCCTGGCAGACCTTACAGGTATCACAAACTCAAATTTCCATGAGAGGTAGATAGGTTACTTATTTCTAAGTAAAATCAAGATGACAGGGAAGAGTGGAGAATACCTGCATATCCAGAACATTCGAATTCTTTAAGCCAATTTGCAATCTCTGCTACACAAACCCTCACCTGAGGTTAGTTGAAAGACAAAGGTCAAAATATCTCTCGCTTGCCCATTCATTAACCTGACCGTTACCATGGAGAATACCACGTTTTCCCACTCGCACCCGCAGTGCAGGATTTCTTCTATCAGTATCCAAACAATCTACCAGCCGACCAGCCTCAACTGCTCCTGAACATTCCTCTAACCAGCTTGCTATCCAGAGAAAGGGCAATGTGTTAGACTAAGTATACATTAATAGAGGTTTATTAGTGGTCACAAAAGACAGTACTGGAATCCCCTTTTTATCTATAATTACAGCGAGTTATATAATTTTCAATACTAAACTCAAAAATAATGGAACCAGTTTCTTCTATCCATACTTTGCTCATCAAATTAATCCTACAATTTGACCCCATCATACAATACTCAAGGTACACAAAGTGACTCCAGTCAACTGAGAAAATCACACTGAGTATGGAATTAATCCACAGCTTGCAACCTTAAAGCCCATGGGTCAAGTCTGGTCCATATACTTGATTGGCTGGTTAAAAAAATGTACAGCATCAAAAACAAGAAAAGTCTGAGAAACTGTCACAGTCAAGAGGCGCCTAAGGAAAAATGATGACTAATTGTACTGTGGTATCCTGCACGAGATACTGGAACAGAAAAAGGACCTTAAGGAAAAAATAAGGGAATGTGAACAACCTATGGCCTTCAGTTGATGATAACGTATCAATATACATTAATTATAAAAAATGTACCATTCTAATGTTACATGTTAATAGTGAAAACTGGGTATGGAGTGTACAAGAATTGTCAGTACTATCTTTGTAACTTTTCTGTAATCTAAAGCTGTTCAAAAATACCAAGTTTGTTTTAAAGAATATGCACATGCATAGAGACACACACACAAACACACTAGATTGGTATGTGTGTGCCTGTGTATACATGTATATTTATTTCCATGGAAATATTAATACGTTCCAACATTTAAGTCGGGAGATTTCACATAGAAATCCAGATTTGTAGCTTTTCTTAAGATAAAAGGGGAGGGGGATAATGCAAGTTTGCATTTGGCAACAACGGCCCTGCTGTATTGTATTTCTCCTATGGTAACATCAGCTGATCAGTTGCCTCCTTTAAAATTGGGGCATCCACTTACTTTGTCGAAGCCCTACAACCTACTATCTTACCATCTTTTTTGACTGGGGCCAGCTTCAGCTGTTTACAATTACAATGGCCTGCTTGGCTTTTACCTTTCAAACCCTGTACTATTAGCTCAAATTAAACTCCAAAGGAAATATGGTAGCTCAAACCAATGAAAAGCAGCTTATACCTATCATCTCTTATGGCCAGTGATAACAAACAACGGAATAAAGAGACTTTTGATACTAATATTTCCATTTTAAACATCCTATTAAACATAAACTCTTTTTTTAAAAATATTTATTTATTTATTTTTGGCTATGTTGGGTCTTCGTTGCTGCACGCAGGCTTTCTCTAGTTGCGGTGAGCGGGGGGGGGGTTACCCTCCCGCTGTGGTGTGCGGGCTTCTCATTGCGGTGGCTTCTCTTGTTGTGGAGCACGGGCTCCAGGCGCTTGGGCTTCAGTAGTCGTGGCACTGAATCATTAGATCACTCACTTCAGCAGTCCGGCTTAGTTGCTCCGCGGCATGTGGGATCTCCCCGGACCAGGGATCGAACCCGTGTCCCCTGCATTGGCAGGCGGATTCTTAACCACTGCACCACCAGGGAAGTCCAACACAAACTCTCTTTTTTTCTCCAAATAAAGTTGGTGTTCTTGCCCTTAACCTGGTCTGAAATAAGTTTAACAAAAATATCCAGGAGATTTTTAAAATATCTCCCAGGATAAATTTCAGTAATTATGAACGGGGAAAAGACAGCAGCTAGAAATCCTTAGCACGTAAACCTGCCAATTTAGTGAAAACACCAAAGGGAAAAGTATTCAAAGTCCCAGAAATTTTGACTGCTATGTATTCCTAAGAATGATCAGTTATAATAAATGATCAATTCTCAATTATCCATGCTGATGGAAAAGAAAAACAGTACCAGTCATCCCAAAATCTTTCAAATGCAGCTCTCAAATACAGAGACCACTTGCTCCCTAATTCACAACACTTCTCTGAACCCAAAGGGAGCAAGCCAGGACTCCGAAGGTAAGGCGTTGGGGACCAAGGTCTGTGGGGATAGTCTCTTTCACATATGACTGCATTTGGTAAATTTGCAGATAAAAATCCCCTCTGGGGACTCAAGATCTGTCTGTTCTAGATTCTCTATTACATACAGTAAATTGCAAGCTTCTTTAAAAGTTTACTGTAATCAATACAAATAGGGGGGAAAAAACTATACAACTCAAAAAAATTTTTTTATGAAGGATAATCTTTTTGACTCTAAAGTTTCTTAATTTACAGAATAACGGATCACAATTTCACCATCAACAAACTGAGAAAAATTTCAGAGAGGCCAAGAGAAACCATCAGCCTTTAATAAGTGCTTACATTTTGTGGACCTCTGCAAGACCAAATAAAGGTAAACATACGGCTTAGCCAATGGGACACTGTGACATTTTTCAAAATTGCAATTCAGGAACCCAATGCTAAAGAAAGCTTACACAGAGTCCGCTGTAGGGGGTGGAGGGAGGGGGGAGGGAGACAGAAATACATGATTCAAACAGGAGTGCAAGCCAGGGTGAGTAAGGGGGACTCAAATTTTAATGATTCTCTCTGCACTTTAAAGTCTTAAAGTTAGCCCCAACCTTCTTTGGAGTAGGTCTACTGAGGTTTTATTCAAGCTCAAATGTACTACTTTATTATTATATTTGTTGCATATGTTATTAGCAAAGTCATAAAATTCCACTACTCTCTTTCAGTCATTCTGTCATGCAGTCTATTATAATTGGTTATACCCAAGTTTTATTTATAAAGAGAAGAGGATTTAAATCTAGGACAATTTGAGCGACATAAACAGCAATGGATTATAAACCATAAAATAAAACAAATATACGAGACCATAATGATATAAATAACTCAACAGAAACAGACATAAGTGGGCAAAGAGGGAAAGTTCTTCCTTACAGTCGAATTTCAGTAATGAGTACAAAAGAAATAATGAAAAAAGTTTTTAAAAATCACTACTTGGGGAGTTCCCTGGTGGTCCAGCAGTTAGGATTCAGCGCTTTCACTGCCATGGTCTCGGTTCAATCCCTGGTCAGGGAGCTGAGATCCCACAAGCCACGCAGCATGGCCAAAAACAAAACAAAAAAATCACTACTTGGCCAACACCACAGTAACAACTAAAGCAAAAAATCATCAATGGATGGTCAAATTAATGAGCAAAAGTACGATGGAAAACAGGATATTTACATAGTCATGAAGTATCTCTCCACAAAATACATACAAATTACAAAGGGGAAAACAGTAACTTTATAGTTGAGAAGCCTGGCAAACACCACCTTAACTAAGTGACCAGAGGTATAACCATCACCAGGGATGAGACATGTCAGTATCATGTGTCTCCTGATACGACGCACTGAGAAGGGCACATCATCACTTCTGTGGTATTCCTGCCAGAAATGCATGACCTGCAATACCAATCAAAATCCCAGCAAGTTTTTTTGTGGGTTTCAACAAACTGATTCTAAAATTTATAGGGAGAGGCAAAAGACCTAGAATAGCCAACACAATACTGAAGAAGAACAAAGTTCTTTTGACTAACTGACACTACCCAACTTCAAGACTTAACTGTAAAGCGACAGTAATCAAGACAGCGTGCTATTGGAGAAAAAAAAATGGACAAATAGATCAGCGGAATAGTAAAAAGAGTCCAGAAATAGACCCCCATAGAGTCAACTGATCTTTGACAAAGGAGCAAAGGCAATACAAAGAAGCAAAGACGGCTGATTCAACAAATGGTGCTGGAACAACTGGACATCCACATGGAAAAAAAGACACAGACCTTCACAAAAATTAACTGAATACTGATCACCGACCTAAATGTAAAATGCAAAACTATGAAACTCCTAGAAGATAACACAGAAGAAAATCTGTACGACCTTGGGTTTGGCAATGACTTTTTAGATATGATACCAAAGGCACAATGAAAGAAATAACTGATAAGCTGGACTTCATTAAAATGAAAAACTTTGGCTCTGTAAAAGACACTGTCAAGATAATGAAAAGACAAGCCACAGACTGGGAGAAAATATCTGCGGGCGACATATCTGATGAAGAAGGCTTCTCCAAAATATACAAACAACCTGATGGAAAAATGGGCCAAAGACCTTAAAAGGCACCTCACCAGAAAAGATCTACAGTTGGTAAATAAGCATATAAAACGATACTTCACGTCATATGTCATCAGGCAAATGCAAATTTAAAAAAACAAGATACCACTACACACCTATTAGAATGACCAAAATCCAGAACAATGACAACACCAAAGGGTGGTAAGGATATGGGGCAACAAAAACTCTCACTCACTGCTGGTGGGAATGCAAAATGGTGCAGCCACTTTAGAAAACAGCTCAGCAGTTTCTTACAAAACTAAACATATTCTTAACCATATGATCCAGCAATCGTGTTCCTTGGTATTTAACCCAAAAGAGTTGAAAACTTACGTCCACACAAAAACCAGGACACAGCTTTATTCATAATTGCCAAAACTTGGAAGCAACCAAGACGTCCTTCAGCAGGTGAATGTGTAAATAAACTGTGGTACATCTACACAATGAAATATTATTCAGCACTAAAAAGAAATGCGTTATCAAGCCATGAAAAGACATGGAGGAACCTTAAATGCATACTTTTGTACTAAGTGAAAGAAGTCAAGCTGGAAAGGCTACATACTGTATGAATCCAACTATATGACATTCTGGAAAAGACAAAACTATGAAGATGGTAAAAAGATCAGTGGATTTTTAGGACAGTGAAACTATTTGATATGATACTATAATGGAAGATGCATGTCATTATAAACGTATCCAAACCCACAGAACATACAACACCTAGAGTGAACTTTAATGTAAACTATGGACTGTGGGTGATGATGTGTCAATGTAGGTTCATCAATTGTAACAAATGGACCACTCTGGCGGGGGGCGGTATTGATAACAAGGGAGGCTGTACATGTGTGGGGACAGGGAGCATATGTAAAATCCCTGAACCACCTTCTCATTTTTGCTGTGAACCTGAAAACTGCTCTTAAAAAATAAAGACTTTTAAAAAAATGCACCACCTGGGTTTAATCATGAGGAAATAATAGACAATTTCAAACATTCCACAAAATAACCAGTCAGTTTTCAAACTCACCAGGGTCTAGAAAGATAAAGATTGAGAAACTGTCCCAGATTGGAGGAAACTACAGAAGCATGACAATAAATGCAACATGGGATCCTGGATTGAATCCTGGAGCAAAGAAATGGTACACATGGGACAGGTGGTGAAATCTTTATAAACTCTGTAGATTAAGCACTGATCAGTGTTAATTTCCTGGTTTTGATAACTGGACTATGGTTATGTAAAATGTTAAGATTTGGGGAAGTTGGGTGACATTTTGCAACTTCTTAAAGTCAGATTATTTCAAAATGAAATGTTAAATTTAAAAATAAATAAAGAATACAGGATTAGGAACAAATGCCACTACATAAATGTATAAACTAAATAAGGGATCAGCAAACTTTTCCTGTAAAGAGCAGAAGAGTAAATCACTTATTTATTAGGCTTTGTAGGCTAATCAGTCTTAGTCATGACAACTCATTTCTACCATCTTAGCACAAAAGCAACCACAGACAGTAAATAAAACATCAAGCATGGCCCTATCTCAGTAAAAATAGGAGGTGCCGGATTTAGCCTGTAGGCTGTAATTTGACAACCCCTCAACTAAAAAAAGAACTAAATTTTAATCTCTAAACAGGTAAAGTTTCACACAGTATGATATATAAGTTATTCTTTCTTAAATAAACATAAACAAACTTTTTGCAGATTTATCAAATAAAATGAAAATTCCATTTGTTATTACATATTATTTTCAGAATTCTTTATCATACACTGTTGTTATGTTATGTGCATGCATAGAACCATTAAAAGGAGATACCTAACATTTTAATAAAAACCAGAGCCATGTTTCCAATGAACAGTTCTAGCACAGAATGAGCTAAAGGATGCACTCAACTAAATGACCTCCCTCTGACCTCAAGTTAAATTTAGTTCAGCATAAAAACAAAAAAGAAAATAAGTACCTTGGGATCTCAATTTTTAAATGTAACTTTACCTAGAAATTCAGAGTCAAAATAAAATGTTTAAAAACCATCTTCTCCTTAATTATATTTTCAAACAATTTAATTTGCTTCTAGTTATATTTCTCTGATCAGCCTTTGAACACATATGCTGACTTGACTGATCTGGCATTTGTCTAACCATTAAATGAGTAATTTCAGAATATTTGGCTATTCAAAAATCAAGGTATAAAATGAATAAAATCATCTGGCTTGGAATCTGTATATGATTCCTTTAGTTCACAGCATATCAACTTTAGATAAAATGGAAGAAGAGTTGAGTATCTAGTTTAAAAAGTAAAAATTTTACAAATAATTTTAGAAGTAAAAATAAGGTGCAAAGTTCCAGTTATAAAATAAATAAGTCATGGAGATATAATGTACAGCATGGTGACTATAGTTAGTAACACTGTACTGCATATTTGAAAGTTGATAAGAGAGTAGATCTTAAAAGTCCTCATCACAAGAAAAAAAATTTGTAACTATATATGGTGATGGATGTTAACTAAATTTATTGTGGGGATCATTTCACAATACATTTGACCCTTGAACGACACAGACTGAACTGTGTGGATCCACTTACACGTGAATTTTTTTCAATAAATATATTGGAAAAATTTTTGGAGATTTGCAGTGATTTGAAAAAAGCTCACAGACGAATCATGTAGCCTGGAAATATCAAAAAAAAAATTAAGAAAAAGTTAGGTAGGTCATGAATGCATAAAATATTTGTAGATACTAGCCTATGCTTACATAGGCATAAGGTGAGTGATATTTAATATAAAATTAATAATGTGTTAGTTTTCTTACTGTTTTACCCCTTTGCTTTCATAGAATTACATTAGCATACATAATGCTTCTCTCTCTCTTAATTGGAGAAACTGCATATCAGCCTATCATCACAGGTAAACGTGTTTTTTTTTAATGTAACAATGTTTCTAATACTATATGATGAATATGACTGTAATACTATATGCCATAAAATCTTTATACCAATTCATTCATTAGTGTATAGGTTAGGCTACCATGAGGTAATCATACTGCTGCTGCTTTGCTACCAATTCATGAATCACTATACCTGTAAATAAATACGAATTTTTCACATTATCTCTTCCTTTTTGATGTCTAGTGTTAGTAATACATATAACATCTAGAGTTTTGTATCAGATAGGACAATACTGTCATAGGTAATGACAGACAATTCATCTTATAAACAGATGATGTAAACTTACGGTATCAATAAATACAGTACTGTTAATATATTTTCTCTTCAGGATTTTCTTAATAACATTTTGTTTTCTCTAGCTTACTTTATTATAAGAATACAGTACATAATACATATAACATACAAAATATGTATTAATCAACTGTTTACGTTAATGGTAAGGCTTCCAGTCAACAGGAGGCTATTAGTAGTTAAGTTTTGAGGGAGTCAAAAGTTACAAGTGGATTTTTGACTGTGCAGGGGGTCAGTGCCCCTAACCCCTAGATTGTTCAAGGGTCACCCGTATACACAAATACTGAATCGTTACGTTGTACACTTGAAACTAATATAATGTTATGTGTCAAGTATACCACGATAATGTTTTTAAAGTAAAAACTTCATTAAAGGCTGTAAAGTTCAGTTACATAATCGTTTCAAGCCTCACTAAATTAATTCAGAAAGAACTACCGTATTTGGACACTAGAAAGAAAGAAATGTTAGATTTTTTTTTTTACCCAAGAATTAGTCACAAATAAGACCAAAGATAGTATCACTGAAAATTTTTAAATAACATAAATGACACGATAAATGCATGCAGCCATTATACATTTTTAGAAGGACAAAAACCTCGGTTAACTGTGATCAGCCTACGTGGGGTGTTTTGTATCATGGTGGCTCACCACGCGCAACAGGAGCCCCTGCTCAGTGCTCAGGAGTTCGCTCGCGCCATCGCTGGGGAACATGAAATGAGCACTCACAGAGCAACAGCCCAGGCCAGCGGATGCCATCTTCTGACCACAACTTACCCCAGGGTGTTGCCTGCCAGCCTGCCCAGAGTCTCGGAACCTGAGAGAAACCACGGGGAGTCGCTTGTCCTACCAGGCCTCGATGTCCTCCCTGCCCCCGAATTGCTATTCAACTTCGACCTGGGAAAAAACCAAAAGGTAGAAAAATCACAGAACAGTCCCAACATCCCTAGGAACAAGCCTGGAATTCCAGGCCTCACTACTCTGGGACCTGTTGTGGTAAAATATCAGCCTAACAATTCTCTGACTACTGTTACTGAAATGGATACTTCAGATCAAAGAGCAAACCTAGCAATTTCTAGTCTCATAACAATCCAGTTCCTGTTTGAAATTGTTTTCACGGTTTAACTGCAAATGAATTGTTCCTTAGATTTTTTAAAGTAATCATATTTTCCTTAGAAGCAGTCAACTGAAAGTCATCATACGTTATCTAGCAACCTTTTTTATATGACGTCACTTATACAGGCCAAAATTCTAAAGACTCTGTCATTTTCAAATTGAGCTACTTGATTTGGGAATATTAAAAGGGAAAAAACATGATCCGAAAAGTCAGTTCACTCAAAGAGCAGATCTGTCTTGGGCCCTACCACATACACATCATTCTTCTGGTAACCTATTTCTGTTAAGTGATCATTGACTCCTCTGCTACTTTTAATGCAAATATTTTAGCTATAAATCACTGCTTGCATAAAAATTAAAATCAAACCACAAAGTAACCATTTCACTCTATTTTAAGCATCTCCTTTTCTACAATGCTTTTTTTTTTTAATTTGAGGGTTCCCAAAATCAAAACACAGGTGTAATATAATACCTTTAAGAGCTAAATATTTATTAAATGGAAAGGACATAATGTCTTACCCATCATTATTGTCAGGTTTACCCAATTCCAATCGGTCTGGCTGTACTGAAAAACCGATCCTGCAAACTCTACCATCCTAGAAGCAAAGAAAATAGAAGAAACTTCCAAAGTAAAAATGTGTATTAAAACTTGAATTTATTCAACGAACAAATTATGTACCTATCACTGTCAATTCAGAAGGCAACAAATAAGCTCCCTTCTAGGAGGCACTCACACCTGAGCTGGGGAAGTATGGTCTGTATACATTATCATAAAACCAGTAAAAATAATTTATAATATCTCCATCTAACAGAATTCAGAGTAAGGAAATGACTAGATACCAGGAACTTCTCCATTCTCTTACTAACTAGTTTCAACCTCTAGTAAATCATTTGAGCCTTCTCCGGGCCAGAGGATTTATACAATAAGGAAATGGAACTGGGTGGTCTCTGGAAGAACTACTGCAAGAAACTGCTGTTTTCCACGGTTGAAAAGGGAGACACATGATGATGCACAGCTGTATTTTAACATCCATTTTCATTTCTCTACTGTAGAGTAAACGGTTTACCTCAAGAAGAAAGGCAGCATGATTTGGGCCCACCACACACTGTTTAATGGTAGCCTGTTCCAACACATTCAAAGGGGGATGGCTGGGAAATAAAGAAAAGTATGCAAACAAAATTATTTTTTAAATGGCAAATGCATCCTAGGGTTTTTTAGAAAATCCAATTAACAAAAGAAAAAAATTGCTAGTAGAGCTTGTTTTAAAAAACTAATATTTACATATTTTAAAGCAATAATTGAAAAAAATTATTATATCTACATAGTCATTATAGCTCTTTGGTATGGCAGAGTTTTTAAAAATCAGTATGAACACAAACTGTAATTCAAATGAATGCAACCCATAAAAATTTGATAGATTAAAATTTTCTTAATAGCTGCTGCCTAAATATGAGTACTTTTTCCTAATTAAAACAAAATCATTCTTTTCAGGAAATGTGAAATATCTTAAATCTCTTACCTGTTTAAATTATATTTGTTCAGTTTCTCTGAAACTTCCCGTAACCTTTAAAAACAAAACAAAACATGAATAAACCACATGTACAAAGCCTTTGTAAATAAAACAGTTCTGATTTGGTAATCTCTAACAGTAGCATACAAAAATTTTACTAGGCAAGAATTTTTTTTTATTATCTTTGATTTCTGTCCCAAAAGAGATCACAAGTCAACCGTGCAGTTGCCTTCCCTCACCACCTCATTTGCAACTTCAGTCATCATCATCTTAGTATTTTACAGATGAGGAAACTGAAGCTTCTAGAGTTTATTTAAAAAACCGGCAGTAGAACTGGTACTCGAACCAACGCCCAATGGAAAGCCAGTTTTTAAACACTGTACTACATATGCCAAGAGACTCTTGAATGTACATGTACATGATGAAATGAAAATATTTGGGAAGCACATATCTATTAAGAATTTAATATAAAGAGGCAGAAACAATGCAAAAGCCAAACTGACTTAAGGTGAGAATAGTCTCAAAAGTTCTTGAAGGACCTTGTGACACAATTGTATAAATTAAAACCTTAGTGCCCATATCTATAAAATAAAGATAACACCGCACATTTTTAAGGGTATTGAATATGCTTAGAAAAATCTCAAAGGGCTGTCTAACAGAAAGATATTAACTCATGTTATCTAATATGATTTTGCTGTTTCTCTCAAAGAAACAGTCTTGAATTAATATAAAATATTGTAATACTCATTTAAATTGGGCACTTTTGTCAACCTAAGGAAGCCATTTTATAATACAAAGATGTATTCAAATGTAGAGATTTTAAGAGTTCAATTCTATTAAATTACCAAAACAAATGCCTTTGAAAACTTTTCCAGAAATTATTCTCTTAAAAATAAACTGAGCATTTTAGGAACAACAGGGAAAAAACTTAGAACAGTAAATCAACAGGGAATTCCCTAAGTTTTGCTTTCTAGAGAGTGACAAAAATACATGAAATCAAATTTCAATCATTCGTCCTAACAGATGAAAGTGGTATACATACTCAAAATTACTCATGCCTTAAAGCCAGTTAAGGATTTAAAAGCTACCACCAATCATATAACATATGGCCAAATAATCTAATTACTTTGATAAAGAGATTCTAATAGGAGCCAGTTGTACTTCAATTTTACTTTATCCAGTAAAGTTCTAACCTCTGTTCAATGATGAGGAGTATCTTTCAAACACTAAAATACGTACAAGCAAATGTCCAACACTAAATCGTATTTCTAAGCAAAAATAACTTTCAAATGAGCCATACTTAATTTGTCTACCAAGAAGTAAATACTCACTAGTGATTTTATTCTCACTCCCAAAGAATAACATCAGATCACGTGTGACTCGGCCCTCAATAAAATACATTTTCATTTTTCTAGCCTTTCATTAACAAAAATGTGTCTTCTTCAGTACTGTAAAGTCAAGCTTTTTGACCAAATCCCAGTTTGCTCATTTATAAGGCACATATCTGTGTTTCAAGGCAAGATAAAACGCCATAAGAATAACGCACTGTGGAACTCATGAGCTCTGAGAGAAGGCTGACTAGAAAATGGGCAGAAGAAAATAGACTAGGAGGCTCCAAACTGAGAGGCTCCATTCTGGGCAATAACAACAGCCCTGAGAAGACCCGGAGCAGAGGCAGGAGTTCTCATTCTCCTCAGCCCACACTGACTATGAGTAATTCATAAAACTCTTCACCAGACTACAGACTAGAGCCAGACTGTGAGAAAAGACTAAGAAAGGTTTGATTTCCCAAAAGCCATAGTAGTGACACTTCCGAAAGATACTTGTTCACCAGCATACAACTAAACCCATTCATTTCCATTCCTTTTTTCTTAGCCCAACACTGTCTCTAGCGTTTTCACAAAGAAAAGGGGTGGGGGTGGGGGTGGGGGTGGGGATAAAACTTGTCAAAGCCTTTTCAAAGCTGTACAATAACTGAGATTAAGAATTAAATGATGCTTTCATGGCTCCAAATACCATTCCAGGCAAATAATATCTATAAAACTAAAGTAAGGTTTGAGGATATCAAGATGCTAGAAAATAACAAGTCAAGAACTCAAAAGCAAACTTCAGGTTAGGAAGGGGACAGAGGAAATGTTTACTGACATCAAATTTTCTAATATTAAAAATCATGGTGGACTCCATCTGAAATGTACACCCATTTGTACTGGAAATAATACCCACTGGATAGCAAGAAATCTGGGGTTTACTCCCAGCTCATCTACTACCAACTAAGTTCATTTAAGCCCACTAGGTTTCCGGTCTCATCTACGTGAAGAAAGACTAATAGTCCTCTCTGGTTCTTTTCAGTCTTGAAATTGTTATGAATGTATGAAAAGCAAATATATCAATCGAAGATATTTATGTAATGTTTATATGAAATAGCACTTACTGTCATATTCAATTTCATCGTACCCATCTGAAACTTTAATACACAGATTAATTTTACATGGACACTTAAGAGTATTTCCCCAAATATCAAATTTGTTTAACTTCTTAAATTCAATCCGCAAAATTTACAGAAAACGTATCATTTTTCCAAATCTCAAGATAGTTATCATGACTAAATTGGCCCCATACACATTAGTTTACATGGATCCCAGATAACAGTAACAAAGAAACCTTCAAGCAAAGGGAAAAAAAAAAAAGGTACTAACTATAAAATAAGGAGTACTTTGTTCCCCTTTACATTATAGAGTCTTCAGAAGACATGTAAATCCCAGAACCGCAGGCCACTGATCATATTCATTTAAATTTACTGAGTTACTAAATGTCTCTACAGAAGTATTAGGCACTCATCTAATTTAAAGGATCTTCCTCCAAAAGCTTACAATGCTTCAAGTTATTAACTATATTTCCTCTCACAGCGATATTAACAAAAGTTTTCCCTGTTTTTAAAGTAAAATATAAACCACCCTACAGCTCACCAAATTCCATTTCAGAATAAATCTTTACATATGATTGAGAAGGAAAACAATTTTAAGAACACAGCATAACATTACAAAATAACCTAACTCAGCATTTAATCTCATTTCAGAGACAGGCAGGAAAGCCTTTGTGAGGTGGCTATAACACACAATGGATAGGTAAGCAGTGAGCTTCTGACAATCCTTAGTACTCCTACACCAAAGATTTATTCTATATTCTGATTCAATAACCTATTTTAGTCCTTCAAATTTATAGACATTTTACAGATCGAGAGGCTGGAATTTTTTTTGAGCACCAAGGTAAGGTAACAGCAAACTGATGTTACTAGAGAAATCAGTATAACAGTACTTGCTAGAGGGTAACGTATTTCATAGCTGCCCTTGAAATTCCCTACAATTTCAGTCTCATTTCCCCCAAATTTGACATTATAATTTCACAGATTAGTCATCTTTTGATGACCCTCAATTGACAGTAGCACTTAACGCAGGTTCTTCAGTTTTACAATTCCCTGCCCTAATCCTAAATCCCCTGCCATCTGTTCAGACACATACACCCCTAAAATGAAACCTGTTAGATTCCTAGCTAAATTTCTAAAAGTAAAAAGTTTAGGTATATCTGGATTCCTAAAAGGCTCCAATTCTCCAGGACATAAAGATATTCCTGACAGCCCACCTTCTACAAGATGATCCTTTTGCTATCCCTGGAACTGTAAGATCAGGCATACCCACCCACGTTTCACGTGTATCAGTACTCACTTTAATGGCAGAAAGTGGCATAATCTGCCCCCAGTACATTTCCTCCAGGAACATTATTATTATTTCAGGCCCAGCTCAAATGCTACCTCCTCCATGTACTTTTCTGGTAGCTCTGATTTTCTTCCTACATAAATCTACAGCCTCTCCCTCACAAAGGACCTTTACTGTCTACTTGACATTCTACGGTCATTTGTGTTTCAATCTGAGCTAGCTTCAGACTTTAAGCAAAGAAGAGATAAAACTTACCAAGTATTTCCCCACTCTTCCACTTCTTTAGATAACAGTTCCAACAGTGAAAAATGTACAATAACTCTTGTTACATTTCAGAGGCAGAAAAGATTCCTGACCTTAAACTCAACAAAACTACTCCTTAGGTTTTCCACCTCAAATTGAAGTTTAGAACAAGCAAGAAAAGTGTGAATATACAGATTTCTTTTAGGATAGTCGCCCATATAAATCTTATAAGCAAACTAGTTAACACAGCGAAAACATTTAATAACTCACCACTCACCAATAATCATATTAGCAAACTACCTTTAAAGGGACCTCACTCTACTCTCTAGATAACCATCCATGGAATAAAACTGTTACAGATCCATTTTGGAGTACAGGGCTTAATAATCCAAAGAAACAACAGCCAGTCAGTGAAAGGTTACCTACAACACTAAATCACAGACTCCTGCAGAAAATGTCTTAAAGATCACCTCTTGTCATCCATGTCAGAGAAGGCAGGTATTGCCAAAATGCAAATGTACCCAGATTACCTTCTTGCAGAAGAAGAAATACTGTAGGAATATTTCTGGCATTTCTCCAAAAGCAAACTATCTAAAGTTTAAAACTTAAAACGGAAGAAGCAATCAAAGGGCACTTTTTTTTCCCCCTCTTGGAGCAAAGACTATGTTATTAGATAGATGGCAGAGAGAGGCGCCAAAACCACCTCCAACCACAGAACATGGTCTTCCCACTATATCGTCATGCACTTTCCTGAGTATAGGGAGTCCGTCCACAACACTGTTCTTTTATACAAACTACTGCACCACACTCTATATATTGCCCCCTCTGAAATCATTCCTAGCATGCCAACTATCCACATCATCAACAATAACAATAAATTCAAGCTATCACATGATGGTCCTGCCTGGCAGCCACTGTAATGTGAGAAAAGGATGTACTTTGGGCGAAGTTGCAGAAGGCATTTTGAGATGGTCATTTACTTGTGCCAGGCACATTCCCACCCCCACCAGCAAACTGAAAGCCTGGAGCTAGCTTATTCAATCCACTACAGTGGGCATCCCAACCCCAAATCCCTTTTCACACAGTCCTGGAGCAAGCCACCTAAGATATGCTCAAAGTGGAGGCCCTTGAGGGCGTCTTGGGTGTAAAATGGAAGAAGTCAACTGAGTCTCCTCCTCATGCTGCACTGTGGATTTGTTTATGTGTGGACGAGATAAAGGCTTTCAGCCCACCTACCCACTCTGTGTTGTGACTTAAAATATTAGCAGCTACCTTGACCCATGGGTCTGAGGATGGCTGGGAAGAGCCTGGAGGGATTAGGGTTGCCTTGCCCCAAACAAGAAGCACCAGCAGATTAGGGGTGATTCCCTTCATCTGTGTGATTATGAAAGACTCTCACTGTAGGTCTGAAATTTAACTTCAAGACATTCAATTTTCAGATACAGTTTTAAAAATCCATTTTGTACTGCTTCTATGTGAATTTAACCCTGATCATGGGTTCCCAACTTCAGGATTTCTCAGGAATCGGGGATGAGGGGAGGGTGGCTAATGAGAGAAGCAATATAGTTATTTAGACAACATACACAGAGAAGAAAAAAATCACTACACCAAAACTCAACAAGTGATGGTTTCTAAAAGGTTGGTTAGAATGGAGAATCTGAAACCCTATTAATGAACTCTTAATACTGTTAATACTAAAACCCACTGGTCTGTCTTGCACTCTGAATAAATTTACCCATGCATGATTCTCTTTAGATGTAAAATGGTACAGCAATGTAGCATAACATAGCATAAAGCATATGAAAATTTTAATCCTGCCTTCCTGATAGTATTAGTACCCATGAGGAACTAAATGTTTATCATTTCAATAGGGGAGGGGGAGGCAGTAGAGGCAAGGATCAGAAAGAACCTCTTTAAGATTCATATGCAAAAGCTATAGTCAATTACTAAAAGGGGTGAGGGGGGAGCCTTAAGGAGAAGTCACAAACTGCCAGCCTACAGATGTACACATGATACTGAATCACATGGCATTTTAAATTTTTAAAAGATTGTTAAAGATTCTTGGCCAACATGTAAAACTGGAAAATTTCAGACAGATTTTCAGATTTCTAGCTTCTCTTGAAAAATGAGATCTAGCAACCAAGCTTATATTGCCTAGTGGTGACTAGAGGTGCCCTTACCTGCCCAGCACCTGTAGGCATTCGAGTTTGAGACCGCTGATACAGAAGATTATTCCTCCCACCCTCTAAAAAAGGATATTTCCTTGGTGAAGAGTAATCTGTTCAGTTTTATAATGCAAATCTCAGCTTGTAAGTTGATCCCTAATGAATCTTTGCTTAGACGTTAAGTCTTAACCACATTTTATTTCTTTAAATTTGACTTGACAATTTCTCACTTTTTTGCCCACCCAAGAAAAAATGGTGCCAGGTAGCAAACATCTGACTTTACTTTTAAAAGACCCCAAGTCACACAATGATGGCTTTTGTAGAGGAAAAAACCCATCTGTCAGCTTCCCGAATAACCAGTTATAGGTAGGACTTTGTGCTATGGAGAGAACAAATACCAGTTTATAAAACGTGTTCTTTTTACCCTAAATAAATAATACAGGACATTCAGCTTCAAGATACATTCAAGACCAAAAAACAAGAAGTTTCTAAATAAATACTGTAAACTGAGAAAATGATACAAATTTTAAATGGGAAATTCTTTTAATTCTTCTCCTAAGATGATTTTCAGTTGAAACTGCTCAAAGATTTCTATAAAACTAAGATGAGAAAATTCATGTTATAGAAACACTCTGCAACTATCATAGAAAAAAAGACATTATACTCACAAATAATTTCTTCCCTTAACACAGAAAATATTCTGGTTAGAAATTCCTATATAGTGCCATAAATAACATCTTTCATAATAAAATGAAAAAGAGACCAAAATCCCAAACTACTGTGCCATTTGAAAGATAAACACATCTCTGAGAAACTAAGTGCTGAACATAAGAAAATGAGTCATTTTCCTCTAAAGCAAAACCAACTGTGTTATTTTCAGTTCCATTCAAAACAGGAAAAGGAAAATACACATGCCAAATGGACAAGAAATTCGGTAGGAAAAGATAAAAGATATGGTCTTTATACATTAATTCTTCTTGATAATTTCCTAAGTATTTCTGTCTCATCTAATTTCAATTGCTTAACAGTAAGACTATACACACGTACAAGACTCAAACTTGGTTAACTTGTGTGCTAACAGGGTGAGAAGACTTCCTTTAGTGCTCCTGTCCAAAAAGTGTAGCATCCAGCCAAAATTTCAAGAGAAAAGTCTTGGTTTTTCTTCACCCTTAGGCCATAGCCACATTCTGAATATCTGCAACATCATTCATTAAAATATCTGCCAAACGCAGATAATGTATTCACAAATTGTTACAAACCCAATTTTAACTCTACATACAAATCAGAGGTCTCATGAGATAACTGACACACTTTGTAATATAAATACTACCATTTGGCAAGGTATTCAGTCCTTGAGCTAGAACTCTAAACTGAAAATACCTGTGATGAAATCTGATTTTTCCATAAAACAAGACAATTAGGAGGTGAGGTTCCTGGACAAGGGTCTTGATGCCGTTAGATTCAGGAAAGCTTCTTTAAATGACAGATACTGGGATGGCTTCTTGTGGCCCTTTTAACATCGAAGCTGAAACGGCAGTTTTACTGCCTCTGAAATGGTCATTTTACATGCCTGAGCTGCCATTCCATCCGCCCTGGGAGCCGCCCTGTAGTCCTGTGAGGGGCAGCACAGTGGAGTGGGAAAAGAATGGGCTGTGGTGTCAGACTAACAAACCTGGGTTCAATTCCATCCCTTCCATTAATTGGCTCTGTAACCTTGGGCAAGCTTACTTTAACCTTCCAGAGTTTGAAAGGTATCTTGGTCTGTTAAATGGAGATAAAACCACTTGTCTGGTAGGGCTGCTATAAGGATTAAAGGTAATTTTGTAATGTACCTTGGAAAGAGCCAAGCACTTAAACACTCAATAAATGGCAGCCATTAGCATTATTACTGAACTATATTTTTCATCTTTGGATAGCTTGTTCTATATACTGCTGCTTCAAATCTGCCAAGTTCTAGCTTGAACCGGTTGCCAAACTAAATAGGGCCCAATTTGAATCTGGAGATCTTGTAGGAACCCGAGGAACCAGAGAATGACAGCTAAGTCTGGGAATTCTTGGAACCAGAAATCCGCAGACGCACTCTAACTCTGTGTATTTTGCGCATGGGTTGTTATTTCACAAGAGTGAGAGATTCCTTCTCTTCTTGCCCCTACTACCTCCAATCTCATCTCCTCACTCTTCCTGGGCACTCTATACCCCAAATATCACTATACTCTCCCAAGTCCTTCACTAGTTTATACTCACAAAGTACTATTTTGGGGGGGAGGAGGGGGAGGACACGCCTCGCAGCTTGCTGGATCTTAGTTCCCCAAACAAGGGACTGAACCCAGGCCACAGCAGCAAAAGCACCGAATCCCAAGCACTAGACCAGCAGGGAGCTCTTTATTTTATTTTTTTTGTACACACCTACTCCTTCAGCCTAGAATAAACTATACCCCGCTGTCTTCTACACGTCTACAGCTACTAGCCCCTGGAGGGCAGGCTGAGAGAACCTGTTAGAAACGTTAACTCACCTTTCACTCCAGGCTAAACTAGGCATTTCTCTGAGTCCCCTGGGTCATACTTCCTTCCACAGTACTTATGCTGTAACTACTTGTTTGATGAAATATTTGTCTCTTTCACGGCTTGACAAACTCTATGAAGGCAAGAACCGGGTTTTAGTAATTTCTAAATCCCTAGCACCTGCCAGCTGATGGATGGGTGGCTGAACAAATGAATGGGCATTCACGTCCCTGCTCTAAGTCCTACACTGCTTCAAAATGGTGGATCTGCAGCTTTTTTATTCTTTTCATAGTCATTCTTAAAGATTTTTAGCTGTTCTGCTATGAAACCAATATTATGAAACTAGGCTTTTTAAAACACACCAAAGGAATATTGTCCTACAAAATAAACCCACGGAGGTTCTACCCCAAATCAAATGGTCCTACAATACTAAGAAGAATTCTTTAACTTTTTTTAACTTTCTTTGAGAATCATCCCCAGAAAGAGTTTACCAGACAGACAAGGAAATCACTCGGTACTTTACAGCTGGGGATACTCTCCCAGTCCCTCCACTTAGAGGACAGTCTTGTTCCTCCCTCCACCCCTCCCTCCTCCATGGCTTAATCTGGGTTGGTGTTAAGGAAATGTACTGAAGGGGCCAAAAGGAAGCTGGAAGCAAAGGGAAGAGAGAAAGCGAGCTCATCAGGAAGCAAAAGTACAGATAAAAGTCTGTGTGCAACTCGCCTGTATAAGTGCCTGAAACTGATAACATGAGTCTAACTGGCTAAGCACCTTAAAATGCAAACTAGAGAAAGTCTAATTACTGGACATCTATTGGCAAGTAATGCAACAAAATATTCCAACATTTAATGCTGTGCCAAAATAGGAAGAATTGGACATAAATACCCATATTAATTTTTTATTTGTTTGGGGTTTTGTTTTTTTTTTCGGTTGTTTAGCCAATCATCAGCATTGTAGCCACGAAAAGGCAAAGTTAGTGCCAACCACGTTCTACCTAGATACCCAAAAGAACCCTAGGTTTTTTTTGAGTCTCAGCTCCCCCATTAAAAAAGGAGCGTGGGGGCTTCCCTGGTGGCGCAGTGGTTTAGAGTCTGCCTGCCAGTGCAGGGGACACGGGTTCGAGCCCTGGTCTGGGAAGATCCCACGTGCCACGGAGCAACTAGGCCCGTGAGCCACAATTACTGAGCCTGCGCGTCTGGAGCCTGTGCTCCGCAGCAACAGAGGCCGCGATAGTGAGAGGCCCACGCACCGCGATGAAGAGTGGCCCCCGCTTGCCGCAACTGGAGAAAGCCCTCGCACAGAAACGAAGACCCAACACAGCCATAAATAAATAAATAAATAAATAAATAAAAAGACTTTCTCTCTAAAAAAAAGGAGTATGTTAAAAAAAAAGAAAGAAAGGAGTGTGACCTTGAATAGGTCATTTAACATCTCCTGCTCTCATGTTTCCACCTCTGCCAATAATGGTGCTTACCATATCTGCTTCACAGAGTTGTTTTAAGAATTGGATAATATGTCACATGCAAAAGTAATGTGTACCATCTGAAATAACAGTGTCTAAACCTGGCTAATCATCCACTGTCTAAGGAATATTTTTAAAGACATATTACCAGACCCCACCCAAACCTACTAAATCAGAAATCTCCAAATACAAGACTCAGTAATTTATATTCTGGCTAAATAAATTATGGCACATTCATAAAATGTCTCTGGAAGGAATAACATTTAGTCACCTATGAGGATAGGAAGTAGGCAGCTAGGAAACAGAGCAGGGAGGGAAGCTTTTCACTGAGTGCCAATGTACACTTTTTGAATTTAAATCACATATTATCAACTCAAAATTTTTTTAAAAAATTTCTAAGCAACCCAAAGTGATGCTGATGATCAACTAAGTTTGGAAATCACTACTCTAAAATACCACGAGGGCTTCCCTGGTGGCGCAGCGGTTGAGAATCTGCCTGCCAGTGCAGGGGACACGGGTTCGAGCCCTGGTCTGGGAAGATCCCACATGCCGTGGAGCAACTAGGCCCGTGAGCCACAATTACTGAGCCTGCGCGTCTGGAGCCTGTGCTCTGCAACAAGAGAGGCCGCGATAGTGAGAGGCCCGCGCACTGCGATGAAGAGTGGCCCCCGCTCGCCTCAACTAGAGAAAGCCCTCGCACAGAAACGAAGACCCAACACAGCCATAAATAAATAAATAAATAAAATTTAAAATACCACGAATACATGTAAGGACTGCTTAAAACAGTCACAAGATTAATAGTCCACTTAGGGAGATATTAATAACCCTACTATTTCAAGTTTTGGAAATGTTGCTTAGGATAGCCCCCTCTTAGAAATTCACAATCCACATACCTCTATTAGATTCTGATAAGTCCTAAAATAAAGAAACATGTTTACGCTTAATCCTGTGTTTTTCAAACTGAAGTGAACACTGTTTGGGACACACTAAACATGGAACACAAACAGGCCATTCTTTCTAGTAAGGTCTTGGGGAACCAGAGGACATTGATCTGAAATCTAAGCTCCCGGAAGTAGTAGTCCCAAACCGTGGAGGGGGCCTAGCCCAGAGAAGGCCTCTCCCTCCAAAAGGTGGAGCTCAGTAGTGACAAACTACCTTTCCTCTTTTTTCTTTATCTAAACAAAACTGATTTCCCTATTTTCTTACTGGGATTAAAAAGATAAACAGGGATTAAAAAGATAAATGGCATAAACAAACAATCTTACTCTGCCTAAAATTATATTGTTAACATGTATCTATAGCAGACAATTTTTTTAATCCAAGTAACATGGCAACAGCATTTTCATTCCTTTAAGTAGAAAAATTAAAGATCTTTAACTATGATTCAAAATCATCTACTTTTAGGAGACAGCAATAGATTTCAATATTTCCCTTCTACAGTATAAGCAGACCTTCCTGGGCATCTTTATTCCCACAAAGCCAGACTAACCAAGTGGGCTCTACAATCAAATTGTCCAACAACCTTGCTTCTTAGCTGGAGCATGATTCTCAGTGTACCCAGAGGGGGTCGGAAAGCTGTATCAAATTAATGGCTTCTTTGAAATCTGCACCTACTGGGGTTCCTAACACTGGGTCTCTAATTCAGAGATCCAAATCGAAGTCATCAAAAAAAGGTCAAACCTACAAACCACCACAGTCAAATTTAAGGGCTTACAAGATCCCTTTTGTTTTTATCACTATGGCGCACAAAAAAACACAAATGTCTCCCCTCTGGCAACACAGCAACCATAGCAAAGGGTTGGCTTCCCCCTCCACCAATAAATGGGATCCACCAGTAAATGTTTCCAATTCTTCACCTTACAATACTCAATCCAATAGAAGTAGATTCAACAGGCAGTCTCTGATTTACAGATTGACGTTACTAATAGAGAGGGCTCTCATCCCATCTCAAGCCCCACTCTGTATTTGCCAACCACTTAAACAAAAAACAAACACACACACACAAAACGTGGTGCTTTTAGATAGCGTGTGGAGAATGATGTTAGAGAGCTAAGCCTGGGAATGAATATAAAGGACATTAGCCCATCTATCTGCCAATCCCTAATTATCATCCCCAGGCTGCTAGTATTTTCCCCTGGTTTGGGGTTGTTTTGGGGGGTTTTTTTTTAACCTGAAAATCACTTCCCAGTCATAGATACAATATTCTCAATATTTCAGCATCAGGCACTAACAAGTTTATTGGTTTAATCCTCTCTTCATAACTAACTTCAACCTCCTGAAAAAGAAAGATGGAGCGGCACTCCTGTAATCACCGCCATCTCAGACTGTCCTAGCAAACATTAGGTCAGAACAGGAATGCTTGCAAAACTCAGCCACCATCATCTAGCTACAACATAGCTACGTACAGTGTAGCTCTCCCGGTTCCCTCAAAAAAAAAATTGCCATCTGTAGTGTTTACAGAGCAAAACAGTTAACAAACCTAACAAAATGGAACCAGCCTACAATGAGATTACTATCAATAAATATTATCAATTCACAGTAGGACTCTAAAGTTGTTTTGTCCCAGACTAAATTCTCTACACCTCCTTTCTTCTCTTAGCACTGAGCACTCCATCAAGTTCGATGTGGGTAGTCAGTGAAAAGGTCTTCCATAGGTTTGGGTGGGACTGTTCCCTCCACTTTCCTTTCCATCTAAAGCTGAAAAAAGTAAAGTGAGTAAAACTAAAGCAAACAGAAGGAACAAGATGTACTGATATAAGATATGTATCAATTAACAAATATTGACTGAGTATTATGTGCAGGTATGCAAATCAGTGGGATGGCGGGATGGAAGAATGGCTGGAGTAGAGTTGGTATACTGTGCTCACTCTGGAAAACCTCTTCCACTCTATATATACAGCCATGAAAGACAACCGTAAAAGAGAAAACCAAAAGACAAAGCTGCCATCAAATAAAAGATAAACATCTCCACAGAAGGGAAATGATGCTCAAAGTGCTCCCTAGTGGAAGGCTGGGTCCATCCTGTAAGCTGCAGTTAGGCTCACGGTTCTGTTAGAACACTGTGGCTGAAAAGCTTAAGAGTAACCACTAAAAGAACAGAAATACAATCTATGGCTTCCAATCAAAAGAGGAGGAAAAAAGGAAGGAAATGCAGAAAACTAGGAATCTTAACAGAAGGAAAAAAAAGCAGCAAAATAAAAGATTCAGAAAATACGAAATTCAGACAGTAGAAATAAATCTACTTATTCAAATGGTTCATCGCACATATTAAAAGTCAAATATTAACAGAGTGAAGGAAAAGGAAGTATTAATAAGAATAAAAGAGATACCACATAACATTAAAAGGAATAATCCACCAAGAACATTTAACATGCAAGAATTTGAATGTTCCTAATACCATAACCTCAAAAATATATCTAATAAAAACTGACCCTTTGAGAAAATGTCAACTCCAATGAGAAATTTAATACACTACTATCAGAAACTGATAGTTCAAGAGGACAAAATATCAGTAAAGATAGAAACTTTGAAAAGGAACATTAACAAGCTTAGTCTAACAAATAAATATATAGAAACCTGTCCCCCAACTGGGGTGTCACAGGTTTTAAGGCATAAAGCACATTCTGACTCCTAGACTTAACAGATAAATAAAATTTCCTTCAAATTATAAGAATAAACATAAGGTTGCCAACTTTTTATCTTGCCAAGATTTAGAAAAGGCAACAAACTAGAACTACCAATATTTCATTAAAAGATAAATTTCAAATTTATAAAGTAGAAAAGACAAATCTAAATAAAAAAATTTTCTCCCTAACCCACGGACTGTGAAAACTTTCTTAGAAACTGGCACCAACACAGAATTGTACTTAATTTGATATTTCTTAACTTTTATTTGATCTCAGAAAAACAATCATACAGATTTTTTTCATTTAATATCAAGTCCTTGATATAACAGTCTCTTTGTTTTCCATGAGAAAACAGAAGACTGCAAGAGGTTGATTTACCTGTAATTACTCAATTAAGAGGTGACAGAGAGAGAGAAGGAGACAAAACCTCTCCCAGCCTCTATTCTTATCATCACCACACTTGCCATGGGTCCAATTCTATCAACAAATACTTCCTGAATGCCCAGAGTTAAGTATTACAGGAAGTAAGCTGCACTATAAAATACACTGGGGAGGGAGGGGAGACGAAGGGTGGCACCACCTGAGGGGGTTTCTACATACTTGGGAATGCTGCCCCTCATCATGAGCCACAGCTACAGAAAACTGTGCCATCTTCCCCTTAGGAAGCCTGAGGAAGAAAGAAAAGCTGATACAATGCACACATCTCAAGTAGTGTACAATCTACTTGTAAAAACAAAGGCTATACACAGGAAAACAAATAAAAAATAAAACACTAAACTAGCTGCCAAGATGAGTGCTATAACCAAAAATTACTAAGAGAAGGCAGAATTCATTTGGGGTTGGAAGAGTCAGTGAGGGCCAGGGCTTCAGGGGAGTCAGGATTTTGAAATGGGCCTTGAAGGGTGTTGAGACTCATCATCTCAAAAAAGGTGGCATCATCTCAGTGAAAACATTTATAAATATTTATCTAGTAAACAAAAAAAATGGCTCCTACACAACTAAAAAAGCTAAAGGTCTCCAGAACACCTCGAGAAGCCAAGAAGATTCTAAGATTTTAAATTATTTTTCTTACATATCATCTACACAGTCGATAGTGCTAGAGCAGTCTGCTAGTCAAAATACAACTGCAAAAATAAACTAAACTATATACCGCCTTCCTGTGATCAACTATATTCAGTATCCCGTAATAAACCATAATGGAAAAGAATCTGAAAAAGAACATACGTATATAACTGAATCACTTTGCTGTACACCAAAAACTAACACAACATTGTAAATCATACTTCAGTAAAAAATTAAATTAAGTTAAATTAAATTTTAAAAATAGAAAAAGAGAAGAGACAGGACAAGAGAATATAACAACAAGGCTGTCATCTACAAGCCAAGAAGCAGGTTTTCACCAGAACCCGACCATTATGGCACCCTGATCTCAGACTTCCAGCCTCCAGAATTGTGAAAAATAAATGTACCAGTTTATGGTATTTTGTTACAGCAACCCAAGCAGACTAAGACAACAGGTATGGAGAACCAGTGTATCCGGAATAAACAGAAATAATTTTCTTGGGCTTCCCTGGTGGCGCAGTGGTTGAGAATCTGCCTGCTAATGCAGGGGACACGGGTTCAAAGCCCTGGTCTGGGAAGATCCCACATGCCGCAGAGCAGCTAAGCCAGTGAGCCACAATTACTGAGCTTGCGCGTCTGGAGCCTGTGCTCCGCAACAGGAGAGGCCGTGATAGTGAGAGGCCCCTGCTTGCCACAACTAGAGAAAGCCCTCGCACAGAAACGAAGACCCAACACAGCCATAAATAAATTAATTAATTAATTTAAAAAAAAAAAAGAAATAATTTTCTTGTGTAGGACTTCTAGTTAAACATGAGTTATCTCCACCACCTCCTACAACCCCCCTAAAACGCCAAGTGAATTTTAAAGTTACAAGGACAAAGAGAAAGAGAGAAGGCTAGAGCACTCAAGCAAGAGATGCCAACAAAATTTTTGGAAGCTGGAAAGCATATAGAGCAAGTGGCAAATGACTTAGCAGACAAGAGAAAATTGAAACCTAAAGTCTACAGGATGGGCAAAGAGGAACAGACCAACTCTTAGAAACTGGAGGCACCAGGTACCTGTGAAGCCTGCGGGTGACCCCAAACAGGAAGTTCGCATAAGGAGCAGTTAAGATCCCCACCCTATAGGCCTGAGGCTGCCCCTCCCAGACCCTGACTGAACTGTCCCTTACTTACAGAAATTCAACCAGAATACCAGCCTGGGGATACCTGGCCAGGCAGGAATGCGGACACTGGAAGCAGAGAAAGCTGTTTGCTGAAATGAGTCGACCAGCTCCCATCCCAGAGCGCTTGCAGCCACACTCATCACTTCCAGGATTCCTCTCCCGAGAAACTGGCCCAACGGGAGAGAAAAAATCTTCGGCATAATATAAAACAAAAAGTCAAAGCGATAGACAATAAAGGGAGGAAAGATAAGTAAATCAGAGTGGCAATGGAGGTGTCAAACATCCAACTACTAGGAGTTCCAAAAAAAGAAAAATGAGAAAATGGATGAGAGAAAAATGTGTAACAAAATTTCCTGGAATGATAGGAGCTTCCAGAATAAAGGCACCTACCAAGTGTTTGGGGCCCAAAATACAATGAATGAGAAAAGGACCTACTACATAAAGGCACATCAACATGAAATTTCTCAGCACCATGGACTGAGGAAAGACTCTCAAAGCCCTTTTTCTTTGGGGGGGGCGGGGGGGAGGCGGACGGGGGAAGGTAGGTCAAGTTAAAAGGATCAGGAGTCAAAATGGCACTGAACTCCTTAAAAGAAATACTGGAAGCTATGTGATGATGCAATGCCTTCAAAATTTTGAAGAAAAATTATTCCCAACCAGAAATTTTATACCTAGCAACTAACAATAAGGACAAAAATTAAATTTGCTTTCAACTAAATTTAAAAAATGGCACACTAAAGACAGAAAAGGGATAAGCTTTTTTTTTTTTTTTTTTTTAATTTATTTATGTTTGGCCGTGTTGGGTCTTCGTTGCTACGCGCAGGCTTTCTCTAGTTGCGGCGAGCAGGGGCTACTCTTTGTTGCGGTGCGCTGGCTTCTCATTGCAGTGGCTTCTCTTGCTGCGCTTGTTGTGGAGCACCGGCTCTAGGCGTGCGGGCTTCAGTAGGTGGCATGCAGGCTCAGTAGTTGTGGCGCATGGGCTTAGCTGCTCCGCGGCATGTGGGATCTTCCCGGACGAGGGCTCAAACCTGTGTCCCCTGCATTGGCAGGCAGATTCTTAACCACTGCGCCACCAGGGAAGTCCCAGGGATAAGCTTTTAAAAAAACTTTTAAAACTATCAAAACTAGATCCAAAATTCCTTAAAACGTCACCAAAACAGTTAACTAAGTTAGAAACGAAAACAAAAAAACTTCCACTCTCTTGCCTTTTGGGACACAGAAAGTATGTAGACTCACTTGTCCAACCGACCTCACAGCAGTGACTGTCATTTCATCTACAAAACTGATAGAAAAGTAAACATACCATTTGTGTTTAAAACGTATACGTGCAACTTTAAACATCTTTGAATATTCTAAAGATTACTGAATGTCCACAAAGACAGAGCTTGGGATGAGGGAGAAGAGCAAGTACCAGAGCAAAGACCAAAAGCAAACAAAGAAAAGGAAACCAAAAACCCCTAGGGACAAAAATTTCTATTGGGCTTGTGAAGGAATTACTTGCACACTCTCCCTGAAACCAGCAAGTCTAAAGGGCCTTGACCCTCCTTCTTCAAACTCTCTTAATAGTGTCTCAAGTTATTGGCTTGGCCATAGTCTATAACATAGACAAGCCGGAAAAGCTCTAACCACAGCAATCAGAATTTAAAAGCCTGACCTTTAAACTAAATCAAGATTTTTGATCTGAAATATCAGGAAAGGATTGAGTCCCTCAACACATCCTGTAAATAATTTAGACCATAAATTCACTTCTGTGATGGCAAAGTTTACTTACAACATTGAACCAAAAGGGTAGTGTAGCATACAATATGCTTAGTACAAAGCCTGGTACAAAATATTAACGGCTCCTGCTATTACTGGCGTTAACATTTCTGAATGAAAGAAAAGGAGGTGCTGAGTGCTAAGTAGGAACTGGTGAAAAAGGAATTTGGGGAACCAGAGCTATTATGGGTGGGCAGTACCACTTTGGATGAAGACAGCAGAGAGTGACTCCAAATATCTACCATTATACCCCATTAAAAACCAATGATAGACATCTGAAACAGATCTCATAACTAACACATAAGACCAACTAGACATAACTGAAGTTCATGGATAAAACTGTACTCCTTAGCTCACGTGTACTGCAAAAATAATGTGAATCCATAGCATCTATTAAAATCCTGGTTATCTAAACCTTTCCAAATTACATTTAGAATTACCTCTATCCTTCCCAGTTATATATCAAATATCTACAGAAAGTGTAATAAGGATACTGTGGCCCAGTGGACACTTTCTCTTTTGACTTCCTCCAGAACTTCTCATCAATTCTACTCAATTTAGCAATTAGTCATTTACTGCTTCGTCTCTATACTGCTATCCTACTTTTTAACAGTTCTATTTTATTTTCCTAACTACACAGTAAACTCCTTAAGGATGTAACCATGACTTAACTTTTTGCACATCTGGGTATTAGTACATTACAGATACTAGATAGGTTGACTAAAGATACTAGAATATCATACAAAGAAGAGACTAACTGTTCACAACCTTTCTCAGCCAAACGACACACAAAGGATGGAAACAATTTAGTGTCACTATGGTAATGATTCTAATGTGTCCCCAGTCCACCATCTCACACCCTAGCATGTCCAGATGGAGAGTGCAACAAAGGCTTAATCAATAGGAACCAGCACCCTGGCTTCAGAAATGAACGGTCCTAGTTTCAACACTCAGCTGAGCATGGAGACTATCTGTCACTTCACGGTCCCCATTCCTCCACCAAACCCCAGGCAAGAGGGAAGAAAAGACACGTGATGATGGGCCTGTCCTCTGCAAACAGATCAAATTTTAAAGCAATAAAAAAAAATTTATTCATGTAGGCACAAGATAACAGTTAATGTACTGCTTTTAAAGGCTGGAGCACAGTCCTTTACTGCGACATTTTGTTTTTATCTACAAATGTTTAAAACTTCAGTTCACATAACAGTAACCCAATGAGCCTCAGCAGCAGACCCTGTTAACGGGCCTTAATAACTAAGGACCCCGTGCTTAGAGACCTACCACTCCACAGCTGTGCAGCCTGGGAGGCACGCTCAATTGCCTTCACCTCAAATTGCCTCTGCAACAGTGCTGCCAGGCTGCTGAATGAGATGATGTTTGGAAAACGTAGTGCTTCATATATAGTAAGGAGTAACAATGCTGAAAATGTTTAAAATGAGCAAACCGCATAATTTTCCAGATCAGCCTCTAAACATTATATAATTCTAATCCAGAAAGTTACACTCCTCAATTCCCATAGAGGGGCCTCCACAAAACAAGGAGTTCAGCTTTTATCAGCGCTCAGTACAGTCACATAAAGAAAACTTCTGTGTTGACTATAAAACTCACTGTCCGTTGGGCTTTTTAGTAGCCCTAAATATAAAAAAGATTCACTAAAAATGTATCTCAGAGCATGATTAAGAAAAAGTTTCTCTCTGATGTAACATGATAAGCAGTTAATTTTTTTTTTCTTTTTTTTTTTTTTTTTTAAGCAGTTAATTTTTCAGCCGTTGCTTTTTGTCTTGGCTTGCAGAAAGTCCAAAATATGATTCAACTTAAACTGACACTTCCTACCATCTTTACCATCTAGAAATTCTACCCACTCTCTTCCTTGCTTTGAGTATTAGTCCTGGGAAGGCCCTCAGAAACTGTCCAATCCCACATCTTCATTTTGTAATGACAACAAAGCCTCTTTTGACTAGAAACAGACAAAACAACAAAAGGTATTGCATGTACAAAATAAATACAGGGTCTTTTTCGCATTCACACAAAAGATGCTGCAATTTCATCACATATTCCATTTAATAAAAATTGCAAAACACTAAGAAAAATGACACATGACTAATATCACTTTAAAACTGACCACAAATAATACACCACCTTAGGCAAAGCTATGAAATAATAAGGCCTATTTCTAACAAACTTTACACGCAAATAGATATCATCTTCATATTAACCATACTGGTAAGCTATACATTTATGTCAACAACAATGACCTGCCCAAAAGATTTTTAGAACTCTCCTTCTGGAACTGTCTGTAAGGTCTCTTTTAAATGCCAATATCTAGCCAGTAGCTAGTACAATGCCTCGCACATAGTAGGTATGCAAATGATTATTAAAATAAATAGATTCTGCAGCAAAACCTAGTCATTTCAAGACAGATGTGTCTCTGGAAATAGAAAACATTCAGTCCTAAAGCTGACTAATCAAATGGATGATGAAGCCAAGTAGCTCCTGTCCAAAGAAGATTCTGTTTCGCAGGAAATACACCCTGTGTCTGAGCAGAGTCATAGTGAAGAACTAATCACTGGCCCACATTTCAATCTTTTAAGTCTCAGAACATAGCAAATGTTTCACATTTCCTAAATAATGCACCCAAACAACCACCTGACTGTATGAGTAATACTAGTGATGTCAAAGAAACACATTTACCTTAGCTCCCCTTATGATTCTGACCTGGATGCTTCTGGAGGGGGCTCTGTGATATTAAGCTGTTGAACTGCCCAGTACGATACTTCAGTCTGGAAATATTATGTCCATTAATAGTTACTACTGCCACAAAATGCATTATGTCCAGTGCCATAAATATCAAGTCTTCACTGTTTCTATTTTCAAATACACAGTATCAACCTTCTCTAAAACTTTCATGGTACCCAAATCTCCTTCTGAACTATTATACTTTACTGTTTATCATCTTTTTTAATGGTCGTGATAGTTAAAAAAAAGAAATCCATAAATTCTTTTTTTCCTAAATATTTATTTATTTATTTATTTATTTATTTGGCTGTGCCAGGTCTTAGTTGCAGCACGAGGGATCTTTTTTTTTTTTTTTTTTTTTCAGTTGAGGCATGCGGGATCTAGTTTCCTGACCAGGGATGGAACCTGGGCCCCCTGCATTCGGAGCGCAGAGTCTTAACCACTGGACCACCAGGGAAGTCCCTCCATAAATTCTTTGGCACTCTTCCCATCAAGAGGTGGAGTCTAATTATCCTCCCTTGAATACGGGCCTTATGATTTGCTTCTTGAGAAAAGATCGAGGCTGAAGAAACACTGCATGACTTCTAAGGCTATGTCAGGAAAAGGTATTCTAGCCTGGCTCTGTCTCTTGGGACACATGCCTTTTAAACTTTTAGCTACCTGGTAAGAAGTCTAGCTACCTCGAAGACTCCATTCTGCAGAGACCACACAGAAGTAGAGATGCCTGAGAAACCTCAGCTGTTCCAGATCCCAGCTGTTTGAATCTCCTAGATGACTCCAGCTACCATCTCACGGCAACTGCATAAATCTAGATAAGAACCACCTAGCTGAGTACTGTCAGTCGCCAGAAATAATAATAAATGATTACTGTTTTACACCATTAAGTTTGGAGTGATTTATTACACAGCAATTAAAAACCAGAATGATGATCAAAGGAAACCTCAGCATTTTCTTTGGTACTAGTTCCACTGATATATGAATAAAGCCTCATTTATGGTTCATCTCTGATATCTTCCTTACCCATTTCCTTTAACTGGGCCAAGTTTAAAAACCAAAACTCTATATTACCTATACCTTAATATGTTTATTTCCTTAAATGTTTATTTCACATATCTTATTTACAAATCTATTTAACCTTAGACTCATCTGAATAGTAAATCTTTGCTCAATTAAAAGCCAATCTTTATGTAACATCAATAGAAAACCTATAGTTAGTCTAGTAACTAATACAACACTGACAGGCCAACTCTCCTGTCAATCACCCAGGTAACATATACTGATGGAATGGTCTCATTTCCTCATCCCTGCAGTTGAGAGACCACATAAGGAAACAAAAGGTGACAAGGCCAAAACCTTCACCAGCCACTGATCTTTTATTAAAAGTCTCCAAAAATCCTTGCAAGTTTAACAAGTGCACAACCTGGCCTATCACTTTCACATCTTTTGAAGTCAAGCTGATGCTGATCACAGGATGTTATCTGACAACAAAATGTAGTCCAATGCAAAACATGTGCAAAGTGAAACTTCGAATCTCACAAAAATCCAAGATTCCCTGAGGTCTAGGAAAAGCAACATTGAGAAATTCATTAAAGCACACAATGCTGACAAATGAAAATTATATACAAAGACCAATTAAAAGTTCATAAAAATTGAAAACAATGACACAACTGTGCTTTGAAATAGAATGACTCTAGTATTTCAATAATTAAGTATGGCCCTTGGAAAAACTACAAATATTTTTGAAAAAATGACTCCATGACAAAATTCAAATGGAGCCAAATACAATGTGTAGGACTTGACTGAATTCTGGTTTGAAAAAACCCAGCTATTGTGTACAGACATTTTGAAGACAAGTGGAGAAAAGTAATGGTATTAAGGAACTCTTGTTGATTTTCTAAAGTGATAATGGTGGTTGTACAGAAGAAGGTCCATATTCTTAGGCAATGCAAGCCCATGTATTTAAAGATTAAAAAAGCATCATGATGACTGCAACTTCTAAACAGCTCAACGAAATCATTTATATATACATGCATATTTTGCAAATTTGGCAAAAACAATTACCAAAACAACAATTACTGAATGGAGAAGGTGGATAACCAAATAACTCACTGTTCATTCTTTCAATTTTTCTGCATGTCTGAAGATGTTTACAATAGAATGTTGGATGGGAAAAAGAATATCAACCTCACCAAAATTACATACACATATACAGAGTCAAGGATCACCATTTAAGGAAGGTCTCCTACATGAAATATTGGGGGGGCGGGGGGGGAGGTTAGGTGAAATATTGTGGTATCTTTCAATGTTATTGGAATAGTACATTCCAAAAAAAAAAAAATCCATACACTTAATTCATTCCTTATTCCAGAGATTGGAATATAGTTCTAAGAACTAATTTTTATTAAAATAAAGTACTTTATTTTGCTTACTTTTGAAGTTCAGATTAATTTAATAAACACGTGTACTAACATATGTCAAGTACTAGGAATGAAAAGACCACAATGAGCCTGTCTTCAAAGAGGTCACCTCTCAGCTCCCCCGGATGGCACTCACAGGCTCAAACTGAAGGAAGGACAGTTTAAAGAGGGGCCCTGCAGGATAATGAGAATATTTAAGAAACCATTTAGGGATAGTACAAAGAATAGTTAATTCAGTGGGCTTTCCCGTAATTTCTAACTGATTACATTTTTAATAGGAATACATTTCAGACACATGTAACATATGGAAATTAAACACCACACATTTCAAAAGAAGTGTTTCATAACTGTGAACACACAAAAAGCATGTCACTAGAATGTGAGCTCCTCAAAGGCAGGAATTTTTGCCTCTTTAGTTCACTGATACAGCCCAAGTATCTGGCCCATAACAAGCCCTCAATAAATATCTGTTATTGTAAAGCAATTATACTCCAAAAAAAGATGAATGAATGAATGAAATGAAGTCGAATTTCTTTTAATGTCCATTTATATTTAATTTATGGTGAAAATTCTGGTCCACTTACTAGGAGGAAATAAATTATTTAAATTTTATCACAATGTTTTTGACAAGCTATCTTCTCCCTGCGTGAACTCTGAATATAAAACGGAAATGGTAAATTTTTGTCCAAAATCCAAAAGGCTTTCATCACACAACATTCCTTTGAGGCATGCCTGTGAACAAATATTCTGTAAACTCAAGTCAGAAATTATGCCCATATATCTATCTGATCCTAATGGCTTTGTTCAATATCAAAGTTCAAAATAACTTTTTAAAATAATTATTTGTAGAATCGTCCCTCAATTAGTTTTACACAAAGAATTATACTCCCTGTAAGAAGTCTCTAGAGGGAAAAAAAGGAAAAAAAAACTTCAGTGAAATTAAATCAGTATTCTTTATTCAATGCTTTTCATGTTCCTGCTTTAGGTGAATAGCTAACTAAATTCAAACACTTTCCTAGGGATTAATTCTTTTTCTATTATTAAAATAATATATACTCACATAAAAGTATAAAAAATACTAAAACATATTAAGAGACATCAAAAGCAATCACTCAACCCAGAAACAAGCACACTGTCATCACTTCCTATGAAACTTTTACCTTTAACCTGGTTAAGACCATGAACTGTTTTACACAGAAAAATGGAGTCTTTTTATCTCAGTGATATTATTGGTCCGTTTACAGGATTTGCACTGTTTTCCCAACAGCAATAAGGCATTTGAACTGAACCATCCATCCAAGCTTGTTTGTCTTCATTTACACTAACAAACATCAACAACTTGGCTGGATAGAGGTTTAAAGATGCTATTTGTAGCCATGAGATCAAGCAACTGGCCTAAACTAGGATGGAATGCATACCCTTTATTGCACTGGTTCAGTTACTCTAAGTCTAATCCATTAAATTAACTAGTCACAGCCAATATATGACATAACACAACAGATTTATTTTATCATGATAATACCAAGCTCATTACTGAAGATAGTTGAGGGTATTCTTTTTTTTTTTTAATTTTTTTTAAATTTATTTATTTATTTATGGCTGTGTTGGGTCTTCGTTTCTGTGCGAGGGCTTTCTCCAGTTGTGGCAAGCGGGGGCCACTCTTCATCGCGGTGCGCGGGCCTCTCACTATCGCGGCCTCTCTTGTTGCGGAGCACAGGCTCCAGACGCGCAGGCTCAGTAATTGCGGCTCACGGGCCTAGTTGCTCCGCGGCATGTGGGATCTTCCCAGACCAGGGCTCAAACCCGTGTCCCCTGCATTGGCAGGCAGACTCTCAACCACTGCGCCACCAGGGAAGCCGAGGGTATTCTTTTTTACAAGAGAAACATTCAACTGATTTGAAACCCTATGTAGTTACTCTGAGCATTCTCTCACCTTAGGGTCTTCTTGCATGCTGTTCCTTCTGCCTAGAAAGCTCTTCTAGTCCTCCAGGCCCTGCCCTACATCACACATCTTCCCCACCAGCTCCTCAGCCTGGTCCTCCTTTTAAACATTTCAGAATCCTGGTCCTCCTTTTAAACATTACTTCTTCCAATAAGCTGTTCCTTCTTTGCAAGACTGGGGTATGTGCCTCTGGTGAAGAATCCTTTACTTCCTCTTTCCCTATGCTCATTATCATACTGCTCTGTAATGGTCTGTCTTTCCCACAGACTAAGCTCTACCATCATACACCCAAGACTAGAACCAACATGTAGCAGAAGCCCCACAAAATGTGCTTAATTAAAGGATGAGATACTATTCAATGGCATACACACTGTGTGTACATATTACTATTTTTTTTTCAAATGTGTGTTTCTTTAATGTTAAAAAATATACACAGGAGAAGCAATGTGTTTTACATAGGAATACACACATTAACAAGGCACTTCTTATAGTTTTCCAAAACTCTATTGTATCAGTCTGAGATTTATAAATTAAATATATCAGAACCTTTTAAGTTAAAATGATATCCTTGAAACTACTGGACATACTAGACTTTTCTCAAGATCAAATGAACGGAGAATGGGAATATGGTTTGTGTCAAATAAGGTTTATTGTTAGCTTTATTGCCTATAGTCTATAAGATGAAACTTTACTGTGCCTTTGCAAACAGGATACATTTCTTAAAAAAAACTGATCAAAATTTTCCATACAAATAGCTCTATATGATAGATTGTTTTTTTTATTTGGCCGCAACTTGCGGCATGCAGGATCTGTTCTCCAACCAGGGATCGAACCCGCGCCCCCTGCAGTGGAAATGCAGAGTCTTAACCACTGGACCGCCAGGGAAGTCCCCATATTAATATTTAATTGCGTGTGTGTGTATATATACACACACACACTAACAGGTGTGTGTGTGTGTGTGTGTGTGTATATATATATATATATATACATACATACATACATATATATATATACACACACTAACAGGTGTGTGTGTATCAGAAAAACAAGTTACTTCCCATGCCCATTCCAAGAAGAAAAGGAAAAACAATAAAGCTGAATTAATGCAGAGTCTAGTCTTTGCCACTTCACTAATCATCTGGGCACTCCAGCCCTCAATTTCCTCAGCTGTAAAACATGAAAATCCTAAAATCCTCCTTGACGTAAAATTTTGAACATCTCAAAAATGACTTTCTACTCAGGAAAGTCAAGTAGACTTGCGGTCTAGTCAAGTCAAAGGTAATACCAATTATTACCGTCTACCATACAGCATGATAATAGGCATCCTAGAAAAGAGGAGATCAATTCTCACTGAGCACTTGACAGGAGGAGGGCTGCCGAAACAGCCCCCCAAAAGAGAAGAGTCTCAACCCACTACCAACCAAAGGTGAGCAAACACTCCCAAGCCCAGGAGGTGAGGTGATAAGCTGTCAACGTGCTTTTTGCTTTATCACACGTTATTTCAAATAAGCTTTTGCTACCCGGAACCTTCCCCCATTAAATTTATATGGAAAGCATAATGAAAAGATAACATAATTATACTAAATTCATTTGTGCCAAATCAAATACATGAGCCCTACCAGTTAAAAAATTAACAAAAACAAAAACAAAACACAGAAGAGTTGGGCTGGTTTTGAAGAGCTCCCCTCCAGTTAAACAAACAATGTATTCAGAGTTTAGAATGTCCACTGCTTCTAGATACCCATTAGAACGAGTACAAAAGAATAGAAAAGCAGGTCTGAGGCAGGAATAAAAATCAAACCTTAGAATGACAAAGCTGACTAACATACATTAAACACAACTCATAAAACAGTATCTACAGGCCTACAGTCACAGATTCAAAGCTGAGATGAACTTTCAGACATCACACATACCCCCTCACCTTACATATGAGTAAACTAAAACTAAGACTCACTGCAAGGAAATGACTTGCCCAAGATTACATGACTGATGAGTAGAAGGATCAAGTCTCCTGACTCCAAATCTAGTATTTTTCCAGTTCTCAGAGCTCCTTATCCATCACGGCCTGCCTATGGTACACAAATTCTTTCAGATACACAGTAACACTCTTAAACTCTGTAAGAACTGTAATACTGGATAATGAATGTCAATATCACAAAACAAACCTGAAGACAGATTAAAATGTATTATAAAATTTAAAGGATTAAGCAGATACATCTAAATTCAGAAAACACATTTTTGAGTATTTCATCTCACTTTGAGGTCTTAAATCCGATATGAAATTCTATATCCATTAAAACAGATCTATCACATGAATGTCTAGAACCATAAATAATCTTAAAATATTTATCGGCAGTGCACTACATGAAATTTTCATTTTAAATGACAATAACAATGAAAGAGTCAGAGAACACTTGGTCTCATTTCTAAGTGTCTCTGTGCTCCAACACTACTCTCCTGGTAGCATTCAAGGCAGCCATAGGGTCAATCCCAGCCTGTGCAGGCATGAATAGAAAGGAGCTCAAACTACCCACATAAGCTCTTCAAGTATCCCCTCCTCCTTGCCAATTCCCAATATCGTCTCTTCCAAAACTAAGTCAAAGCATTAGGATGAAGCAACTTGTTTTCATACCCCGACAGGCCATTATCCTGGTGTTTTTACCCCTAGACAGACCTTTTGCAAACAAAAAGCAAAGGAACAAAAAAAAAACCCGCCACTGTCTATATGTAAACTGTTCTTAAACAATGCAAGAGTTCTGGACTATTATTAAAACTCTGATTATCAATATCAAATACAGACACCTGTGATGAACCTCTAGTTGCCACCAGCATCCTAAATGCCTGTAAATGAAAATTCATTACACTCAAGAGAATGGAAGTAAGAGGATGAACCAGTCCCCACACCCTGAAACCTTGTCTTCAAAGCCCTTTGCAAGCACCAGGTTGAATCATCAGATCGTTCTTCCCTGTGACTTATAGTCTCTATTAGCACTTAATTCTTTATTTTCATGTGTCTCCCCATTAAACTGAAAGCTCCGTGAGGGCAGAGGCCATCATCTTTGCATCCCAATGTATATAATTTAGTTAGCAAACTACTCATTGAGTAAAAGAGTAAAATTTATTTCCCACTTTGCCTGTTTATTCCTTCCATTGATCAATAAAATTTAAGTAAAAGAAACCATGGGCAACCGTAGACTCACAGTCCTTTCTCCCTCTGAGCCATTCTACGATTCAAAAACCCTCTTCCCTACCACAATCCTAAGAGCACAGAAATTGGAGCAGAAAAATCCTAAACGATCTGGTCCAATTCTTTCATTTTACAAATGAGTCATATCATTTATTCATGGTCACATGGCCAATTAGTATCAGACACACACAGAAAAAAACAAATCCCCAACCACTGTTTTCCTCCAATTTATATCCCATTACCATCATATCAAAGACAGACAGACTGCCTACTATATATCCCATCAATTCAAAATCATCTAAGAATACCAAGTTTTCTTTAAATTTGTGTCTTCTAATCTATGTTATCTTACCAGAAAAATAAACAATTTTCAAAAGCGCATATGGAGAAAATGTACCTTCCCATCTCTAGTACTTTGACAAGGATGTGAAAAATACTTGGCACAATCAAGATATTACCACTGGGGAAAGCTGGGTTATGAGTACCCGGGACCTCTCTGCATCATTTTTGCAACTACTTGTGAGTCTGCAATTATTTCAAAGTAAAAAGTTTAAAAAATAAATAAGCATGGTCCACCTACCGGATGCCACACCCTGGGCCCAGTAAGTCTATCACCTCACTCTTCTCCAAACTTTCCCAATGAGCTAGAAACAATTCCAACTACTTCTCAACCCAAGTTCCAGGAAGGGTTGGTGCAGCCACCCCAGGCCTAGCACAATGTCTGAGAAGCACACAAACATTTACTGAACAAGGGAAACTAATCTAACACTGTGCTCAAACTCTGTGCAGGCAACACATGGCAAATATTTACACAGGTCAAACTCGACTACCTCTTTCACCAGTCTTTCACAGTCTGCTACTGGTCTGTGGACCAGCATCACTCCCCCAACTAAGACTGTAAGCCTATGAGCACTGACATCTGTTTTTAAAAAGCTATCCTCGGGGCTTCCCTGGTGGCGCAGTGGTTGAGAGTCTGCCTGCCAATGCAGGGGACACGGGCTCGAGCCCTGGTCTGGGAAGATCCCACATGCCGCGGAGAGACTAGGCCCGTGAGCCACAATTGCTGAGCCTGCGCGTCTGGAGCCTGTGCTCCGTCCGCAACAAGAGAGGCCGCGATAGTGAGAGGCCCGCGCACCGCGATGAAGACTGGCCCCCACTTGCCGCAACTAGAGAAAGCCCTCGCACAGAAACGAAGACCCAACACAGCCATAAATAAATAAATAAATAAATAAATAAATAAATAAAATTTAAAAAAAATAAAAAATAAATAAAAAGCTATCCTCTCAGCGTCTTATTATAGTTCTGGGACAGACCTAATATTTATGTAAATTAATTCGAATTTTTAAAATTTCATTTGTTAAAACAGAAAAGCAAACAAAAATATATTACTCTTGCCTCAAAGGGCAGGAAAATACCCCATTCTCAAACAGACACCTACAGAACCTATAGCCTGAGGGGAAAAGGATGGCTGGGGGCAGTGAGGAACTGGCAAGCTTGGCCCTATTTGCTGTCATCAATTAATTTTAAAACAAAGAAATGTGGGCGAGAGCCTTTTATACAGGGGTCCTCACGCTATTTTGTTCCTGATGATGGTGGTCCGTTTAGACACTATGAGAAGCTCTACTTTAAATCCAAGAACCTCCTAATCCGAAAAGGCTACCACAATAAATGTTTTTACTACAATCTGGTTAGGTTATGTTACTCTTTTAAAACTTCAACACTATTGCCACAAAGACTTTCCATTTCCCAAAAAAAAAAAAAAAAAAAAAAAGGTTTTAAACATATCATGCTCAAAAACAAAAACCCCTCAAGAATGTCCTAGAATTCACCAAAGAGACTGAATCTTCATGCCAACTGAAGAAGCTTTCTACATTTCCAAAGAGACTTCTGAGGCGTCAAGCACCCTGGAGAAGGAAAGCAAAAGACCAACTGGCCTGAAGTCCCCGCCACTCAACAGAGTTTTTTGAAACCAGAAACATTCTGGATGGTACGGGGCGGCTGCTAACCGCATGCTGCCGCCTGTCTCTGGATGCAAGTGTTGTACTTAATTTTCGGTATCGTTCGGCTCTCAGAAGTGGCAGAAAGATGAGCAACTGCCAACAAAATCAGCCCCCAAGTCATCTCTGACCTGCAGACCATGGGTTGCCAACCTCCCCAAGGGAAGACACCCATTCCTGGTTCTGCATCCCCTCAGCAGTGATAGAAACCTAACAGAGAATCAGTAGGAACATGTGGCACCAATTTCTATTCATCCCCGCTGGCAACTGCAGGAAGCAAAGAAAAAGCAGTTCCTATACTTCCCCAAACAACAACCATAGAAAGCAAAGGTGCACTGTCCACAACATCCAAGGACTCCGTCCCTCTCATTATTCTTTATCTATAATGATCAGAACACCTGATTAGCAGAAAAATGCAATCACTTACAGAAAACACCAAGGGGGACTTCTTGGAGATGAAGTTTAAATATCACTAGAAACAGAAGCATACTAAGAATTTTAAACTAGATTTGCACACAAGAAAAATCACCTGTCTGGTGCTTCCTTTAAAGTTTCCATATGCAGATGATGACACACAGCACCAACTGGACTAGTTCAAATTCCCTTTGGACAGGAAACAAAGTCACTCCCACAACCTAAGGAAACAGATGATGAACTGCACAAGCCCACATACCCCTCTCCTCAAAGCTTTTCATATAAAACCCTGTTTTCATCATTTAGACATCAAAATAACCCTATACTGTCTCTGCTTCTTTGACTTTCTTCATCAAGTTAACTTCCACATCTCAAATCTGGCTTTTTCTTAAAGCTTACAAACCCATCCTCCTCCACTTTTCACGTCACAGAGCAGGCTGTCCCAGGAAAAAACACTCAGGTGAACCTCCACCAGGCCTCAAAGAGGGTCTTGGAGCAGCTCATGCAAAGTCCATCTCTGGAGTTTCAAATTGTCTGTGAGGAAAACCTGGTATCTGAGTTCACGAAAAGAGCTAGAACACCTTATGGTCTGAATTCTGGAACAGCAGATTCATGCTGGAGCAGAGCCAATTTCGTGAAATGGTAAGTTCTCAACACTTTTTTTTCTGTACTACAAAAAATGGGGCCTGAACTGATGAGAATGGAAATAAAATTCTATTGATTCATTCAAGAGAATTCACAGTGCTTCCTAGACTGGACACTGTCATAACCTTTATAACTAGCAATCTAGACTACCACTATTACTACTGAAGTTTCAAAACATAATCTCTTTATATATATACCAGTACTTTAATTAACATGAAAATTTGCTATCGAGAAAAATGTACTTTTTAAAATTTTGAGTAGCTTTTTCCTATGAAAAATAACGTAATTTTAGAGTCAAGAAAAATTTCAACAGAAACGAAGACCCAACACAGCCAAAAATAAATAAATAAATTTTAAAAAGAAAAGAAAAATTTCAAAATACATAAAATTACATCCAGCATGATCGCAACTATATTAAAAAGAAAAAAAAATCCATGTATAGGAAAAAAGGGACCAGAAAGTCACCAAAACATTACCAGTGATGGCAACCTTGCTAGACTTTATAAATTGATCTTTGTTTTCCAGATGTTCTATAAGAATGTTTTTTATAGCAAGGAATTTTTAAAAAATAAAAACTAAGAAACAGCCAGAAACTTGAAAACAACCCAAATTCCCATCAGCTAGAAAACAGATTACAAAACTGTATTCTATCCAAACAACGAAATACTACTACCACAAATACAAAAGAAGAAAAACTGCTATACGTGCTAAGGAAAAGACACCAAACACATGATTCCATTTGCATGAAATTCTAAAAAAGGCAAAATTACAGTGAGAGAAAGAAGAATAATTGTTTTCAGGGGCATGATGGGGGGAAGGGACTTTTGGGCACAGAGGAGCACAAGGGAATTTCTGAGGGTCATAAAAATGTTCTATATCTTGATTGTGGTGGTAGTTACACAACTGTATACATTTGTCAAAACTCATCAAACTGTACACTTAAAAATGGGTGAATTTTACTGTATGTAAATTATACTTCAATAAAGCTGAGTTACAAAATACATAAGGAGAGAGAAAGTTGAAAACATTTTATTAAGGTGAATGACACCACTGGAAACTGAACAAATAACATTACTTTTGCTGTTTGGGTAAAACAAATTGTATTTTTATTTACATATGCAATAACATTTAATTTTTAATACTTTATTCAATATCCTGACAAAAATGAGAATGTCACAAACCACAGTTATCTAAGAATTTACCATATTTCTCATTTTGAAGGGGTTTATTAGCACTACAGTGATCTATCAAGAAAATAATGTAAAATATGGTCCCACTAGAGAATAATTTCTAATAGCCAAGTTCAATTTAGCAGTAGTCTTACCTCTATATATTAACTTAGAAGAATGCTGCAAACTTTTCACGACTTATTCTTATTCCTCAATGTGCCCCACAGAAAATCACTTAATTTCAAGAATCCTTCTTTCCGTCATTACATAACCATTATTACAAGCGACTTGCTGATAAAATGCTATCACACTGGAGGTTAAGAAATGAGAGCATCGGTCAACCTGTAAGGAACACTAAGATTTCCAGTGTGATGCTGCCTGTCCTTCTAAGGCTATTATCCAAACAAATTTTCTCTTACTCTTAAGAATGTCAAATTTTGTTAACACGTTAAAACTCAGTTTTATTATGTAAAATTTCAAAACTGTCAGTCATCAAAAATAAGCATTTATGTGACAACAGGAAAATCTAAACAGACTGAACTTTGAGATTAAGGTAATTTTTTTTAAGTTTTCATCTTTGAGATACATAATGAAGGTATATCAATTAAATGATCTGAGGAAAAGGAATAAATAGGGAAGAGGCTTGAAACCAGACTGGCCACGAGTAGATAACTGTTGAAATTGGGTGATAACTGTTGTACACAGGTGTTCACTATACCATCCTCTCTACTTTTGTACATGCTTTAAATTTTCCATAATAAAAAGCTTTAAAATAATTTTCACAGTAAAACTTAAAAATCAATTATAAAAACAAATCAACATTTCATAATTATAGTGACCCAGGAGGGCAGACTGTTGTCATTTGCTCAGAATGCCAAGGTGTCAAAATGACAGAAACACAGACTATAATTGGAGTTTGTTTTCTTAACTAGAAGTACAGTCGTCCCTCTGTCTCCGAGGGGCATGGGTTCCAGGAGCCCCCGCGGATACCAAAATCCTCGGTTGCTTAAGTCCCTTTATAAAATAACCAGTACAATGAATAGTGTGCACTCAGTATCCACGGATGTGAAACCCGGGGATACCAAGGGCCGAGTGTACGTATGATAAAAACGGGGCAAAAAGACATGAGTACATCCTCCTGCAACATAAAATTACTCCCCTCAATACACCCTGCAAGATCTACTTAAGCGTAATTTATTTATTTATTTATTTATTTATTTATTTATTTATTTATTTATTTTTGGCTGCATTGGGTCTTTGTTGCTATGTGCGAGCTTTCTCTAGTTGTGGTGAGCGGGGGCTACTCTTCATTGTGGTGCGCGGGCTTCTTGTTGCAGTGGCTTCTCTTGTTGCCGAGCAGGGGTTCTAGGCGCGCGGGCTGCAGCAGCTGTGGCACGAGAGCTTAGCTGCTCCGTGGCATGTGGGATCTTCCCGGACCAGGGCTCGAACCCGCGTCCCCTGCATTGCAGGCGGACTCCTAACCACTGCTGAACCAGGGAAGCCCTACTTAAGGGTAATTTGACACAGTCTTCAGTGATTAAACTTTCCTTTAGAGACTATTTCCTAAATAACCTAATTATTACGGGAAAAATCCTGACCTTTCTAAAGTTCATCCCATTATTCCTAGTTGTACTCCTATGTACTATGTAATTTCCTTCCCAAGTGTCTGTTTACTCCTAAACCTACAATTTAGTCACTGATTTCCTGATTTATAAAACTGATCTTCCCTTGTTTGTTTTGATTTTCAATTTTTTGTTTGGCTATTTCATACCCTGTCTTTAATTTTACTTTCCTTAAACAACGTAATCACTTTAGTGAAGCTTGCCTGTACCTTCCCAATAAAGTCACTCTAGCAATGTTGTTTCTAGGTAACAATCTCAACAATCAAATAGTCAGATTTCCCACTGGTTTGGTGATGTGATGCTCTATTCCACCCTAATACTTGTGTTTTTTGGTGCAGCACGATTAAACTTCAGGCAGCTTTCAACTATTATAACCTCTACCCACCACAACCTTTGTTCATTCGACTCCACATAATCCCTGGCCTATTTTCTGACTCCTACTGAGTGGACAAGGATATGCTTGAGTCTTTAAAACCCAAGAGTTCCTAATAAAAATAAGGAGCAATCGGACTTCACTGGTGGCGCAGTGGTTAAGAATCCGCCTGCCAATGCAGGGGACCTGGGTTTGAGCCCTGGTCCAGGAAGATCCCACATGCCGTGGAGCAACTAAGCCCATGCGCCACAACTACTGAGCCTGCGCTCTAGAGCCCGCGAGCCTCAAATACTGAGCCCAAGCACCACAACTACTGAAGCTCGCGCGCCTAGAGCCCGTGCTCCATAACAAGAAGCCACCGCAATGAGAAGCCCTCGCACCGCAACGAAGAGTAGCCCCCGCTCACCGCAACTAGAGAAAGCCTGAGTGCAGCAACGAAGACCCAACGCAGCCATAAATAAATTACTTAATTAATTTTAAAAAAAAAGGAGCACTCACTAAATGCCATGCCTTGTGCAAAAAAGCACTTTCTGTGTCAACGCTGCCCAACAGAATTTGCAGTGATCATGGCACTGTTCTGTATCTGCACTGTCCAATCCAGTGCCACTAGCTACATGTGGGTACAGAGCACTTGAAATGTGGCCACTGCTACCATGGAATTGACTTGTTAATTTTATTTCATTTTAATTTAAATAAGTCATGTTTTGAGACTAACTTACATTGATTTAATTTTTCCTCATGAATTTCCATTTAGTTTTACATCTATGTACATTCAAGATAATCTACGACAGAGTTTCGCAACCTCAGCACAACTGACATTTTGGACAGGTCCATACTTTATTGTGGGGCTGTCCTGTGCATTGCAGGGTGTTTAGCAACATCTCTGGTCTCTACCCTCTAAAGACCAGTAACAATGCCCCAACGGGGACAATCAAAAAATGTCTCCAAACACAGCCAAATATCCCCTGGGGGGCAAAAACTGCACCTAGTTGAGAATCGCTGATCTAAGACTAACAGTCTGGATTCTGCATTCAATGCTAAGGATATTCTAGGGCAATTTCTTTGAGTTCCTGCTTTTCTATTTGGAAACCTGACAACATATAAAAGCAGTAAAAATTAACCATCTCTTTATTATATTTTCCACAGAACCTACATTATAATATTGTGTTTTCCCACCCACTATCTCAACTATTCTTCACCAGCCTTGTGGTGTGTACTATACCTGATTTAGAAATTGAGGTGTGAGGGACTTCCCTGGTGGTCCAATGGGTAAGACTCCGCGCTCTCAATGCAGGGGGCCTGGGTTCGATCCCTGGTCAGGGAACTAGATCCCACACGCATGCCGCGACTAAGAGTTCGCGTGCCACAACTAAAGATCCCGTGTGCCGCAACTAAGACACGGTGCAGTCAAAATAAATAAATAAATATTAAAAAAAAAAAAAAAAGAAACTGAGGTGTGAGGGGGTGGGGAGGAGGAGACACAGGGAGTGAGGTTGTAAGTGATTAAATGACTCAATTACCACAACACAGTTAATAAGTAGCGGGGTTGAGACAAACCCAGATTTAGGAATTCCAAATTTCAAACCCCTGTCTACACTATCTTACTGTGCAGCCTTACAGCATCTAAAGGGGGAGCTCCTTGGAGAAAAACCCTTTTGATATGACAATCTCAACCAAGACTGTTTATGATCACACAACACATTGTAATGCCTAAAAGCGAAGCTCACAGGAAAATTCCACATACAGACCAAAAACGAGAACTGGTTTGCAATGTAGCCAACCTGCATCCCGAAGAGTAATTCAAGACAGGGACTAGTCACAGGGACACCATCACCTTAAAAGGCCTCTCCTAACCTAGTACTAGGAAAGGGTTAAGAGGGTCCACCCCCTGACAAAAGGCCTAAATCAATTTGGAGCCCAGGAGGGAGGAGCTGAGGGGAAAGGGAAATCAAAACTCTAAGACAGGTAGGTGGCTGCTCAAAGGCTGGGATGCCTCAGAAAGCAGAGATTTCCCGAGTACAGGCCATGTGGAATACTGAAAAGAGCCCTGGACTTTAAACATCAGAAGACCCATCATGTGGACCTCATCTGTCAGTACCCTGGATAAACTCTATAAACTCAGGGCCTGATTTTCCAGCTCATCAGTGAAAAAACTGGTCTACATGACTTCTTTGGCACTTTCCAGGGTTTGGTGAGCTGGCACTTCCAGCTCTCCCCTTCATCTCAACGCCTAGAACCATGTTCTTGTTATGGTTTTTGCCATTTCTCGAGACAATGTTTTAAGCAAGAACATAGCACTAACTCGAGAAATTCACCAGAAAGAAAATCAAAATGTCACACAAGTATCTGAGCACTGAATGGTTTCAATTGCACACAATGAGTATTTGCTGAGGGCCAGCGTTCTGCACCAGGGACCTTGTAATCACTCTGGAAAGCTACAACCAACATCCTAGGCTCTCTGAATTCCTCTCCTCTGCCCTAGCCATCCCCGCCTATTTTCATCTACTGCATTATTTGGTCTCCCAGAGCCAATAATTAAAGATTTTAACCCAATATACAAAGACTGTCACAGAAATAGCAAGTACGAAAACACAAAGAAAAAAAAAATCAGATACAAACTTTTTTTTTTTAAATGCTGAGTACACTTTAAATGTTTGAGCCATCACACTATTATAATAAATAAAATATATGACTTTTAACAGGATGTGGTTATTTTAAAAAGACAACTTATTTGTAGAAGAAAATATTGGTGTTTTGAGACCCCTAAGTTTTCTTTGACTGAGCAATTTGTTTGTAGTACCATGCTGCCTGTCCGGTCTTACGGCTTTCCGGGTAAAGACTAAAGTCTACCTATTTATAGATCTTTCATCCCCAACTACCGTTTATCATTTCACTTGTGACTATCATACACAGAAAATCAACCCACTGTAACACACTCTTTTCTATTACCAAAACTTACTTTAAACCTTGGTAGATTTTTACCTGAAGACAAAAATATTCTGGGCTTATTCTAGTAAGTTGTAAGGTTCCAGAAAACCAACCTCGTTTGGAAACAGATTTCCCTCAAGCAATGCAGCAATAAGTTGATCCTATTACTTTGCAACTAGGTATGCAAACATGAACTTTCTTCTGAAGGGGAGACACAGAACAGCTCCACCACAAGTCAACTACTTTTCAAAACTAAAAAAGCATGACTACCTCAAATGATGCCTTCATAAGTCTCAACAGACCAGACACTTTTACTGCTACTAGATAAAACCAGAGATTCCTAAGATTTTACCTACAGCCCTCTCCTATCGTTCAAATATCTGTCACCTTGATGCACACATTTTATCTCATCAGATCCACCTCTTTTATTTCTCATGAAATGAAAACTGAAGATGATCCAACTATTCTTAATATTGTATACCGACACTACAGAAATCAAAAACAAAGCTGATTACTTGTTTACACCAGGAATGGAAAAAGAAAAGGTAGCTTTAAAAAAGATACATGTTAATTTTCAGACTAGCTGAAACAAAAGGAATGCTCAAAAATTATTCAAAGTGCCCAACAAAACTGCAAAATAGGTTTTGGCATGCACAGTCAATTGAGTAAGCTCGTCAGGATTCTTGGTATATAAAGTTAGGACTAATATAAAAAACATACCCTACTTCTCTCCTGGGGCAATTTTCTAAGTTACAAGACAAGTTGCACTACAAGCACTACCAACTCGGTTCTATGAATGACAGACAGTACAGCTATCCACACTACCAGGGTGGTTGTAAAATTTACAAAAATCCTTATGTGAAAGTCTTAACAAAAGATCTGTAATGAAACAAAATCGGAGTAAGGATCGCATTACAAAATGTTAAAATAAATGACTTAAAACTTATTTCAGTATTTAAAGGAACTACGTGACAATTCCAAATGGTTAATGTTTTCAGAAAGTATTCCAAAAGTTTTACAACCATGTTAAACACTATATGGTTACAGCAAAGATTAGACAAATCCAAACCCAACGCCAGAAACCAAGCCTCCAGCTTCCCGGATTGAAAGGCTGTCCGCCCCACCTGAGGCGGTTAGATACTCCGAGACAGAGGCCAATATCTTAGCGGCAAGTTAGGCCTCTTCCTCTCGCCGGGAAGCGCATGACAAACAGGGCATCATGCAATTTATGTCACCCGGTCACTTAGCAAAAATTATATCTAACTTCTAAACTTGGACCCAGATGGCCTTCCATATTTATAAGGAATAGAGAGCAGCGAAAGTGTTGGGATAGAAAGAGACTTAAAATGTCCCCCTTTCTGACCCTGTAAACATTTAGCCCATCATTAGAGCTGAGTCCTAGATTCTAAGACTTGCTTTAATGGAGGCTTCCCTCAACCTCCTCGGAGTCTCTTTTCCAACAGTGAAGGAACTTTTCCTGCTTTATCTCAGTTCCCTGAGAACATGCGGCCCTGCAATTCAATATCCTAACCTGGCAGGGGACGGTGGAGGAGGGAAGGAGAGGAATCCAGGGCCAAAACAGCCTTCTTATGAAAGGCAAAAAAAAAAAAAAAAAAAAAAAAAATCATAATTCCTCCTCCGCCCATAGCAAAACCCATCCCAGAAATTTTACAGCGTGTTAAGAAAAGCAGCACTGCGAACTGCAAACGTAAGAGTTTTCCTTTGACTCCACGCTCGGCTTTCAGCTGTCAAATTACAACTCAGGAAAACACTATCATTAGAATAAAAAAGGAAACAAAAAAGCTCGCACCACAGGGGCCGGGAGCAGGAGCTGCCTGCACCATTTCGGGAGTAGCAGAGCAAAGGAAAGCTAATCCACTTCCCCACCCGCGCCTAAATTCATCCCCTCCCAGGACAGGCAAACCTCACTGCAGGGGCTCAAATTTAATAATAATAACAATAATCATGGCGCTTCCTCCCTCCCCCCCAACCGCGATCCGCCGGGAATCAGCTCCTCACCATCCTCCCCGCTCTCCCGGGATCTCCAGGCCCCGCAGGTTCGACCACCACACCGGCCACAGCTCCAAGGGCCCCGGGCGAGCCCAGCCTAACCCGGGGCCCCTCGCCCGGCTTCTCCTCTTCCCTCTCTTTTTACCTCCACCATCCCCCATCCGCATTGTCTGTCTCAATTCAACTTTGACTAATATGGATTCCTCGAGCCTGGGCCGGGCAGTAATTACAGCTCCCCCCCACCGGGAGCCGGATCCCCCCCCATCTCCACCGAGTTCAACGCGGCTCCTTCGTGGAGGAGGGGGACGAGGGTGTGGAGGGTGCAGTGCGCTTTCCCGTCCACAGCTCGCTCGCCCCCGCGGTCCCGGGCCCCCGGGACCAGAAGTTTTCCCCGGAAGGGGCCTAGCCGGGTGCCGCGAGGACCCTCCCCCCTCACCGCCGGACGGCGCGTAAACACCGGCGCCCGCCCCGGCGCGGCCCCGTGGGGGAAGGGAGGGCGGGGAGGCGCCCCTCCCCCAGCCCGCCGGCCCGCCCGCCCGCCGGCCCTATTACCTGTCATTGAGCTGGTCCTCGGTGCCCGGCAGCGGGTGAACCACGAAATGGATGGACGTCATGGTGCTTCCTTCTCGTCCTCCTCCTGAGCACGGCCCCCTCCCGCTATGCTCCCCCCCCAACCCCTTCCCCTCCCCAAAACCCACAGCCGCCGCCGCCGCCCTCCAGTCCCCAAATGGAGAGAAGCAAATGCGCAGGGGCCGCCACCGCCGCCTCCCCGCCGGGCGTGTGTCCGCGGCGCGGCGGTCCGGCGGGGCGGGCAGGAGGGCGGATCAACACGCCACCCGCTCCCCCAGCGACAGCGCGCAGCAGTGCGAGGCCGGCGGCCGGGACCCGGGGCGCGCCGCCGCCAGCGGCAGCCGGGCGTCGGGAGAAGGGCCGACTGGGGAGGGACGAGCGGGACGGGCTGCGGGGCCGGTGTGGTCCCGGTGGCGGACGGGGTCCGAACTACGGAGGTGAAGAGGGAGATGAGCCCGCACCGCGCGTCACTGGCGAGAAGCCGTCGCCACCGCCAGCACCGCCGCCGCCATCTTCACTTCTGCCCCAGTTTCTCCGTCTCGCAAGCTCCGCTCCCGAGCGGCGGGGGAGGGGCGAACGGGAGGAGGAGGAGGAGGAGGGAGGAGACCGGCGGGCGGGGGCACGGCTGCGACGGGGCGGGGCTCCGGGAAACGGGCGGTAAGGCCCTTTCGATTGGGCGGTTCAACGTTGTCGGGCCACGACGCTGTAAGGCGCGTGCGGATTGGTCCGTTCGGCTCCCGAGCCCAGCCCCCGCCCCGTGGGGGTGGGATATCTCCCGAGTGAGTGTTCCGGAGAGCACGTGTTAGGGAAAGAGGAGGCGGAGGGGCGGAGGGGCGGAGGGGCGGAGGGGCGGGGGGGGGGGGTGGTGAGCCGGCAGGGGCGGGGAGTCCGGGAGGGAGGCTAAGTGTGTGTCCCCGGGGAGGTGGGAAGGAAGAGGGGTCCTTCGTTCTCTCGCTCTGATTTCCCCTGGGGCAGCCCTAATTTTTTTTGCGGACCCTTAGGGGTTTTTTGTTTTTGTTTCTCGTCCTTCATCCTCAGTTACATTTAAAGTGGAAGTGTAAAATCAGTTAAGGGGCAAGAAATACACAGCCTTTTATTGGAGAAGTAAGGTAGTTATGTAAGGGCCTTTCCAGAAGGTCCAATCGTAGGATCATAGAGCTGACTTTGCAGCACCTTCTTTTATCACCCTGATCGCCCCAATTTCGCCAACACCAACCACCACTATTACATACCCACACAAAGACAAAAAGTGGAAATTTCCACCAATTTCCTGATTTAAATGATTCATGATTTTTTACTCCTTTTAAATGAAAGATGATACATCTGTTCTACAAAGGTGTTTCGTTCCTCAGCTTATGATCAGTGGGATCATAAAGGCTAATTCTTGAATAGATCTATCTGCTTTTTTCTAGGGAACCAGTTCATAGCTTTCTCCTCAAAGGCTTCCATGGCACCTTCAAAAAATCAAGTACCTCTTTCAAGAGAAAAAAGTGAAAACATGAAGCCTCTTCTCCAGTATGTTCAGTTAAATCAGGGGTCCTGTGAAATATTCTTAATTTTCAATATCACTTTTCTTCTGTTAATGCATTACACACACACACTTTTGCTCAGGAAGTTCTTTTGAACAAAATATATGAAAATTTATTTATAAATCAGGATAGAGTAGGTACCCCTTGAGACAGATAATGGAACACTTTTGTAGGTCACTAGCTCCAAAATGGCCCAGATTACTTTAGACTAAAAAATGATTTCAAGGCCACTATTTATTAGAAATCCGTGGGAGCCACGGGGAAGCAGGGTAGACCAATGGATACTGCTAGTTTTAGAGCCAGACAGACCTGAATTTGTGCCCTGTTTCTGCTACTTAACTATGTGGCCTTGATTCAATCATTTAACCTATCATAGCATCTTTTTTTCTCATTTGTGAACTATTCCATAGTAATAGCCCTACATAGGGTTTTGGTGAGGCCTAAAAAAGATAATGTATGTCAAGCATGGAGAGCACTTCATAACACTTAGTAGTCTCAGCAAAGGGAGGCTTTTATTTGTCAAGTTGCGCACTATGTGCCACTTGACAAATGTACCATTTGACTACATACCACTTTATACGCTTATGTCTTTTAATACTCAAATCACACTATGGAGTAAATAATATTATCCCCATTATATAGACGAGGACAGTGAGGCTCAAACACCTTAGGTAAGTGCTGAAGCTGAGACTTAAAACCAGGTCATCTAACTCTGATTCCATTGCTCTTTCCACTATACCACAGCTGCCATCTACTTAATAATTTAGAAGGAACAGACTATTCAAAGCCAATGGGAAAATGTGATATGATAAATACAATAAGAGTGCTATGAAAGTTAAAGGAGGAAGTGGTTCCAACCAAGAGAATTAGAAGTCATTTAAGCTGAGCTTTCAAGAATGTTCTCGGAAAACAGAACATCTAACTTAAACACAGTCATTTTAGATGTGCCCCTGGACAAACTCCAACCTCCATGCCCATACTTTGCTTCATTTCTCTTTCTTCCACATCTTTCTTCATCTTTTCATTGTGCTTCCACCCTGCTTCCAGCTTGATTTACCCCCTGAGACTTTCTGTCCTGGTCAAAGGCTGGTCTCGTCACTCTAGGCAGCCCATTCAAACTGCCCACTTGGTCTTTGACTGACAACCATCTTGGCATCGTTCAGGCTGGCATGTTAGGGAGAACTCTCATCTCCCCACACTTTGGTGGGTCACACTTTGAACAGGGAAAAGACAAGAGTAAAGGCACAGAGTTGTGCAAGCCCATCACATGGATGGGGGAGGAGGGAGTACAGATAGGGAATGGAAATAAGCAAGGTTCAGGTAGAACCTTTTTAAAGTGCAATACAAATCTAGAAAAGGAGGCTGGAGTGGGCTTCTTTTCTAACAATTTGGGTTAATTCTCCCTTTGAGGACAACTGAAAAGTTAACCAAAAATATTTCTTTAAATCTGCTTAAAGGCACAAGAGAGTTAACAAAATAATGATGAATTACCAAACTAGGAACCAAGGGATGAATAAGACCCAAGGAAGTGAGTCCTGTGTTTGGAGCCACTTATCCCCCTGGGATGAATGCCAATTCCAGAAAGACTGAGTGAGAAGCCAAGAAGCTGAGCAGTTCTTCTGACAAACATTCAGAGCTAAGACAACAGGGAATAATATTCAAGGTTCCCCAATGCAGTGGTGAGTGCTAATGAGCTCCTCTTACTTTGTGTGGAGCCCTAAAGGACTGCACCTCTGAAATAAGCCATGTCTTAGATATGGTTTCCCCCAAAACATACCTTGAGACAAGGATTTGGCTATAAATAGTTTATTTAGGAAGTGATTACAGGAAGAACTGTATGGAAAGGGAGAAATGAGACAGTGAATGGAGAAAACCCAATAAAAGATGGGCTGATGAATGTTTTTACCGGTGTGGACAACTGGAATTCAATCCCACTGGGGATCATCTGAGAGACTGTGTAGGACATATGTTAGAAGTAGCCCACTGAGTGGGGAGGAAACTGGAGGTATTTATCCATTAATTCCACCTCTCAATAGTTGAGGATTGCTCCTGGGTTGTTAACTCCCTAACACTTCAAGCTTTTCCCACTTGTGGGCAAAGCACACTCCTAAGGCCAAAAAACAGTGTCAAGAATGAAAGAAACAGGACTTCCCTGGCTGCGCAGTGGTTAAGAATCCGCCTGCCAATGCAGGGGACACGGGTTCAAGCCCTGGGAAGGGAAGATCCCACATGCCGTGGAGCAACTAAGCCTGTGCGCCACAACTACTGAGCCTGCGCTCTAGAGCCTGCGAGCCACTACTACTGAAGCCCGTGCGCCCTATAGCCTGCGTGCCGCAACAAGAGAAGCCACCGCAATGAGAAGCCCACGCACCGTAACGAAGAGTAGCCCCCACTTGCCGCAACTAGAGAAAGCCCGCGTGCAGCAACGAAGACCCAACACAGCCAAAAAATTAAAAAAAAAAAAAAAAAAAAGAATGAAAGAAACATAAAGATACTCGGCGGGGTGTGGGGGGGGGGGAAGGGGAGAGAAAGAAAGAAAAAGAAATGTGAGAAATTTTAAGCAGTCAACCCATATTAAAGGGTGTTACTCAAGTAAAAGGAAAATGATTCCCCAATGTAAGCTCAGAGAGGCATAAATGGATGAAGAATAAAAAGGAAAAATATGTAGGTATATGAATGTTGACTGAATAAACAAACAGGACTCAAAAATCCAAAACTCTGACAATACCAAATGCTGGCAAGGACGTAGAACAACAAGAACTCTCATCCGTTGCTGGTGGGAATGCAAAATGGTACCGCTATCTTAGAAGACAGTTTATGGCTTCTTACAAAACTAAACATACTCTTAACAAGTGATTCAGCAATCGAGCTCCTAGGTATTTACCCAAAGGAGTTGAAAATTTATGTCCACACAAAAACCTGCACGTAGATGCTCACAGCATCTTTATTCATAATTGCCAAAACTTGGAAGCAACCAAGATGTCCTTCAGTAGGTGAATGTGTAAATAAACTGTGGTACATCCACACAATGGAATATTATTCAGCACTAAAAGGAAATGAGCTATAAAGCATGAAAAAACATGGAGGAACCTTAAATGCACATTACTAAGTGAAAGAAGCCAATCTAAAAAGGCTAGATACTGTATGATGCCAGCTATACGACATTCTGGAAAAGGCAAAACAATGGGGATGGTAAAAAGTTCAGTGGTTGCCAGAGGTTAGTGGAGACAGGAAGATGAATAGGCAGAGCAGAGGATTCTTAGGGCGGTAAAACTACTCTATGATCTATAATGGTGAAAACATGTCATGATAAATTTGTCCAAACCAACAGAATGTACAGCACCTACAGTGAACCCTAATGTAAGCTATGAGCTCTGGGTGATAATGATGTGTCAATGGAGGTTCACCAGTTTCAACAATTGGGTCACTCTGGTGGGAAATGTTGATAATGGGCAAAGCTATGCATGTGTGGAGACAGGGAGTCTATGGGAAATCTCTGTACCTCCCTCTCAATTTTGCTATGAACCTAAAACTGCTCTAAAAAATAAAGTCTGTTAAAAAAATCTTAAATATTAGCAAAACAAATTCAACAGGATATAGCAAGGAGTAGATCACAAACAAGTTGGATGATTTGACATATGAAAATCAACAAATGTAATTCACCATATTAACAGAATAAAAGAGAAAAATCATTCAATCATTCTGAGTAAGAGAAAGAATGGAACAAAATTCTATAAGTATTCATGAAGAAAATTTCTTAACAAACTATAAATAGAAGGGGACTTCTTTAATTTGATAAAGAATATTCCTAAAAAATCCTACAGGAAACATCTTTTGCAATGGTGAAATGTTGAAAGCTTTTACCCTAAGATTGGAAACAAGGATGTCTATCCTCACCACTCCTTTTCAACATTGCACAAGGGTTCCAGCTAGTGCAACGAGACAAGAAAAATAATTTTAAAGTATAGGGATTAATTTTCTGAGGCAGCTGCCAAAGTTGTCAGAGGGACAGATCATGCTAATCAATGGTTGAAACCATCTCCAGGGCTACCTGGAGGCCACAGTGGCCAGGCGAGTACTGCTCGGCCAGAAAGTGGTGGTCATGCGTTATGAGGACATCAACATTTCTTGCAAACTTCTACAGAATTAAATGGAGGTAGCAGGCCTTGACCTACAAGCACATAGACACCAACCCGTGCAATGGTCCTTTCCACTTCTGGGTACCAAAGCACATCTTCAGGTAGACTGTGCAAGGCCTGCTGCCCCACAAGATCGAGTATGACCAGGCCACTCTAGAGCACCTCAAGGTGTTTGACCAAAAAAAGCATACGATCATTTCTGTTCAAATGCGTGTGTCTTAAGCCCACACATAGGTTTGCCTACCTGGGGCACCTGACTTATGAATTTGGAAAAGAGGTAGGATGAGGCCAAGATTCACTACATGAGGAAGAAGTAGCTCAAATGGGCCAAGAAGAACGTGGGGAACAAAACCGACAAAGAGAGGTCCGCAAGACTCATAGACTCCTGACCTGAGTCCAGTAAAAACTGCTTATCCCTCAAATACATATATATGTATAGGTTTTGCAAAGGAAGATATAAAAACATCATTATTTTCACAGGACATGTTTTAATACATACAAATTACAATTAATAAGCAACTTTGGCAAAATAGCTGGAAATAAGGTTAATGTCCAACAAAAAATCAATTGTTTTTAATATATCAAAAAAACAAAAAGAATTAGAAACGAAATTTAAAATACCATTTAAAATAATATAAAAACTATGAAATGTCTAATATCTAGAACAAATTCAATGAAAGATATATAAACTCTCTACACAGAGAACTTTAAAACATTTTTGAGAGAAATCAAAGATGATCTTAATAAATGGAGGAATATACCATGTTTATGGGCTGGTACAACTAATACCGTGAAGTTGTAAAGTCTACCTAAACTGATCTATAGATTTAGTGCCATCTCAATCTAAATCCTTCCATCCCAGTAGAACTTCACAAGTTGTTTTTCAAACTTATATGGAAATGTAAGAAGAAACAAAGAGATCGTTGAAACAGAATAAAAAGCTCAGACAGAGACCAAAGGTTAATGAACACATGACTTTGATAACATAGGCACCTAAGGGTAATTTGGAAAGGAAGGTGTTTGCAATAAGTTGTGCTGGGATGATTGGATATCATTATTTTTGAAAATTAAACTTAACCCCCCATACCATATGCAAAGATCCAGGTGGACTGTAGATGTAAATGTAAAAGGCAAATAATAAAATCTCTAAGAAGATAATATAAAAGCATACCTATATGACCTTAGGACAGGGGTAAACTTCTTATACTGGGTATAAAAGCTCTAATCATAAAGAAAAAGGATCATATGTTAGACTATATTATAAATAAAAATTTCTGTTCATCAAAACGACAACATTAAAACATTGAAAAAAACTATGGTTACCAAAGGGGATAGCAGGGCGAGGGGTAGGGGGGAGGTAAATTAGAAGTTTGGGATTAACATATACACACTATTATATGTAAAATAGATAGGGACTTCCCTGGTGGTGCAGTGGTCAAGAATCCACCTGTCAATGCAGAGGACATAGGTTCGATCCCCGGTCCAGGAAGATCCCACATGCCGCAGAGCAACTAAGCCTGTGCGCCACAACTACTGAGCCTGTGCTCTAGAGCCCGCAAGCCACAACTACTGAAGCCCACGTGCCTAGAGCCTATGCTCTGCAACAAGAGAAGCCACCTCAGTGAGAAGCCTGCGCACCTCAATGAAGAGTGGCCCCCACTCGCCGCAACTAGAGAAAGCCCAAGTGCAGCAATGAAGACCCGACACAGCCAAAAATAAAATATAAATTAATTAATTAATTAAAAATAAAATAAAATAAAATAGATAAATAACAAGGTCCTACTTGTAGGACCTATCAATATCTTGTACTAACCTATAATGGAAAGAATCTGAAAACGAATATATATATATATATATATATGTATATATATTTGAAACTGAATTGTTTTGCTATGCACTTGAAACTAACACATTTTAAATTAACTATACTTGAATTTTAAAAAATGGTTAAAAATAAAAACAAACAACAACAAAAAAAGAGATTGAAACAATAAGCCACAGAATGCAAGAAGATATTTGTGATATGTATTACTGAAAAAGGACTCACATTCAGAATATATTTTTAAATTCCTAGAAATTACATATTAAAGAAAAAGAAAACCCAAAATTTTGTAATGGGCAAAAGACTAGAATAGGCACTCCATAAAAGAAATACACAAATGACCAAAAAACTTATCAACCTCATTCATCATCGGGGAAAAGCAAATTAAAACCACAATGAGATACCACTACATACCCTCCAGGATGGCTACAATCAAACAGACTGATGATAAAAAGTGTTGGTGAGAGTGTGGAACAAGAACTTATTTACAGCTGGTGAGAGCGTAAACCAATATAATCACTTTGGAAAACAGTTTGTCATTTTCTCCTAAAGTGAAATATACAATCCCAACAATTTTACTCCAAAGTATACACCAAATAGATGTGCATGCACAGTGTACCGAGAGACAAGGAAAAGAATGTCCATTGAAGCACTATTTATGAAAGCCCCAAATTGTAAACAATTCAAATGACCATCAAAAATAGAATATCATGGTCAGTTCATGCAAAGTAATGCTGTACAACAATAAATATTAATGAGCTACAGCTACTTGCAAAACCTAAATGAATGTCAAAAAAGTAATGTTGAATAAAAGGAGGCAGAGATGGTACAATTCCATTGATATGAGCTTCAAAAACCAGTGAAGTGGACTTCCCTGGTGGTGCAGTGGTTAAGAATCTGCCTGCCAATGCAGGCGACATGGGTTTGAGCCCTGGTCCAGGAAGATCCCACATGCCGCGGAGCAACTAAGCCCGTATGCCACAACTACTGAGCCTGCTAGAGCCCGCGAGCCACAACTACTGAGCCCGTGAGCCACAACTACCAAAGCCTGTGTGCCTAGAGCCGGTGCTCCGCAACAAGAGAAGCCACCGCAATGAGAAGCCCGCGCACTGCAACGAAGAGTAGCTCCCACTCGCCACAACTAGAGAAAGCCCATGGGCAGCAATGAAGACCCAACACAGCCAAAAATAAATTAATTAATTAATTAACTAATTAATTTTTAAAAAAACAGTGAAGTGGAACTATATTGTTGAGGATGCATGTTTAGGTAGTAAAACTAAGGAAAGCAAACCAAGGGGTTACCTTAAATGGTAGCAGATACTTCACGGGGAGGGAGAGGTGTTGATTGGGAAGTGGAACCAGGGGACCTGCTGAATGCTGATAGTTTTATTTTCTGACATGGGTGTTGTTACAGGGTGTTCTTCTTATGATAATCTGTTTAGCTTAGCTATACATTTTTAAAAATTATTTATTTATTTATTTATTTATTTGGCTGCATCAGGTCTTAGTTGCGGCATGCAGGATCTTCATTGCGGCATGCGGGCTTCTCTCTAGTTGTGGCACGTGGGCTCAGTAGTTGCGGTGCAGGGGCTCAGTTGCCCCGCGGCATGTGGGATCTTAGTTCCCCGACCAGGGATCGAACCCGTAATCCCCTGCATTGGAAGGCGGATTCTTAACCACTGGACCACGAGGGAAGTCCCTAGCTATACATTTTTATTTCGTGTGCTTTTCTATATGTATTTCACTATAGAAAAATATATTTTTTTAAGTGGCTCAACCTCACACCATATAAAAATATTAACTAAAAATGACTTATAGACCTAAATGTGAAAGCTAAAGCTTTAAAATTCTTAGCAGAAAACATAGGAGTAAATTTTTGTAACTTCAGATAAGGCCATTGTTTCTTAGAGACAAAAGCATAAACAACTGAAAAAAACAGATAAATTGGACTTCATCAAAATTTAATACTTCTGTGCTTCAAAGGACACCATCAAGAAAGTAGAAAGGCATCCCATGGAATTGTTACCAAATTGGTCAACTGGACCCCTTCCAGGGTCCTAGCCTGGGCCAAGACCCCTTGTCTTAGCTAGGGAGGTTCTTTTTCCACTAGGACTCACACGGCCAATAACAAAACTAATTCAATGGCCAAAGAAGGAACTTAACTTGCAAATCAACTTCTCAACCCAATTCAGCAGAGACACCATATATATAGGAGGACCTATACCATATGTATAGGTAAAAGGGAGGGAACTGGAAAAAGTGGGAAGAATATTCATGACTTATCCCAAAACAGGAGTGTGGTTTGAACCCAGAACTGATGCAGCTCTCCTTTTCAGTCCTTGTATGGGCTTTTCTGGTTGTTGTCACGACAACTGTCAACTGTCAACTGTCATGGCGCAAGTGGGTGTATCATTTAGCATGCTAAGGTATTAAAATGAATGTATAATGAGGCTCTAGGTCTACTGGAAGTTAGATCTTCTGCCACCTTGGGTCTAGTTGGTTCTAACCAGCTCTTGTTTTTCTCTTTGCAGCTTCCGCCTGAAACTTAGTTAAGAGCAATTGGTTTCCTTTTGAGGGAGGGGCAGGGGTGTGATTCTGGGGCAATAGTGTTGGTAACAGAATGGAAAATAATATTTGCAAATCATATATCTGATATAGGACTAGTGTCCAGAATATGTAACGAACTCTTAAAACTCAATAAAAAGACAAAAGTTCAATTCAAAAATGAGCAAAGAAGAAAGAGGAGGCTGAGAATGAGCTGAAGTTTATGAAAGAAGAATAAGAAAGAGTAAAGCATTTGGTTTGCAAAGCTGTAACATGCTAATGAGTAGCAAAGAGAAGGCAAAATGTTTTACTCCTAACTGCTGCATCAAAGAGTACAGTATGGAAAATATAGGAAAATAAATATTGTGAAGGTGAAAAATTAAAGCTCCTATTATAAGAAAAGACTATCAGAGAGCACTGAGTTGTCTTCAATGAAGTCAAGCCTCCATACCCAGATAAACTATATGCCATAGTGCCATATAAAGTTTAAAAAATCCTAGGGAAAAAAAAATTGACAAAGGATTTGAATGACATTCCTACAAAGAATATATACAAATGGCCAATAAGCACATGAAGAGATACTCAACATCATTAGGGAAATGCAAATGAAACCCACAATGAGATAATACTTCTCATCCACTGGCATAACTAAAATGAAAAGAACAGATAATAACGAATGTTGGAGAGGATGTGGAGAAATTGAAACCTTCATACCTTGTTGATGGGATTGGAAAATGAAACAGCCACTTCAGAAAACAGTTTGACAGTTTTGACAGTTCCCAAAATGTCAAACTACCATAAGACCACGCCTAGGTATAAACCCAAGAGAATGGAAAACTTATATTCACACAAAAACTGGTCCACAGGGACTTCTTCCCTGGTAGTCCTGTGGTTAAGGCTCCGTGCTTCCACTGCAGGTGGCCCGGGTTCGATCCCTGGTCAGGGAACTAAGGTCCCGCGTGCCACGCGGTGCAGCCAAAACAAAAACAAAACTAAACTAAACTAAACTAAAAAAACCTGGTACACAAACGTTCAAAGTAGCATTATTCACAATAGAGGAAAAAGTGGAGACAACCCAAAGGTCTATAAACTGATAAATAAAATGGAATATTATTTGCCATAAAAAAGAATGAAGCACCAATCCATGCCACAGCATAAATGAACCTTAAAAACAGTATGATAGGTGAAAGAAGCCAGACACAAAAGGCCAAATATTGTATGTTTCCATTTATATGATGTGTCCAGAATAGGCAAATCCAAAGAGACAGAAAATGGATTAGCAGTTGCCAGAGGATGGAAGGCCCAGGGAATGAGAAGTGATTGCTAATGGGCATGGGGTGTTTTGGGGGGATGAGGAAATGTTCTGGAATTAGACAGTGGTGATGACTGTGCAATTCTGTGAATATACTAGAAACCACTCAATCATATACTTTAAAAGGATTAATTTTATGGTATGCGAATTATATCTTAATAAATTTGTTATTCAAAAATAAGGAAAGAAAAGTGGTTGTATGACTTCATACTCTCACTAGCAGTGTATTCAGTTCAAATTGATTTATGCAATTTTTGATTAGCTAAGCTAGCTTCTACCTTCTCAGTGCTTCTTAAATTTTTATTTATTTATTTTGGCCATGCTGCGCAGCTTGCGGGATCTTAGTTCTCCAACCAGGGATTGAACCTGGGCCCTCGGCAGTGAAAGCACAGAGTCCTAACCAGGGAATTCCCACATTGCATTTTTAAAAAAATATTTACTTATTTATTTATGTGGTTGCACAGGGTCTTAGTTGCGGCAGGCAGGCTCCTTAGTTGTGGCACATGGGCTCCTTAGTTGTGGCTCATGGACTCCTTAGTAGTGGCATGTGAACTCTTAGTTATGTCATGCAATGTGGGATCTATTTCCCTGACCAGGGACCAAACCCAGGCCCCCTGCATTGGGAGCACAGAGTCTTAACCACTGCGCCACCAGGGAAGTCCCTCACATTGCATTTTTTAGAATGTCTCTACCATTCATCCAAAGAATGATTTATTGAGTGACTACTGTCTGCCAAGCACTAAGTATTACAGATAGATGCAATGGGACAGGCAAGGTCTCTGCTCTCACGGAGCTTACAATCCAGCGGCAAGGGGTGAGAGAATAGGGTTGCAGATACTTTTACAAAAGGTAAGCCACTTGCCCAAAGTCATACAGTGAGTAATTAGTGAGGTCATCTTAGAAAGAAAGATCAAGTCTCATAGGACCTTAGTGGTCATTAATCCAACGCCCTCATTTTACAGAAGAATCTGAGGCTCAGAGAGCCTCAGATTAAATTCCCTCAGGTTAAATTGCCCAGTGACACATCCAAACAGTGACACGAGTTTGGGAGCCCAGGGGAACCCTAGAAAACTCCTCAGCTAACCCAATGGGCCTCAGGAGTTTAAGATGCCCCTCAAAAATGGGAAAGCCTCCCACATGCATTCAACAACTGTTCATTGCTGATTGCCAAATGCTAGGCATTGTGCCACGAACTGGGAGCCTAGCAGTGAACAAGACAGATGACGTCCTTTCCCTGTGGCTTCATGGAGTCTGGAGGTTCCCAAGTGCAAGTTGACAGCTGTTTCAGTGGCTGCCTGAAAGTCCTCATGGGAGGCAAAGATACCTAGAGATTTTGGAGCCCTTGTCAGATTATGATTCCATTGGTGATTCCATTGGTCTGGACTGGGCCTTGAAATCCGTATTTTTAACACTCTCCAAAGGCAACTCTGGTGAGCAGCCAGGTTTTGGGACCACTGACCTAGTGTACCTCACAACTTGGCTTTTAGAGCTGAGATAAGCGAGACCTGGAGAGACTCATCCAATTCCACAACTAGAGAAAATCTGTCTAATGCCCATCCCTGGGGCAAAGCACTTATTCATTCTTAAGCAAATATTGAGCATCTACCATGTACCATGCAATAGTCTAGGAGCTAGGGATAGAGCAGAGATAAGACAGTACAGTTCCTGCTCTAATGGGCTTACATTTGTCGGGGTGGGGGTGGGAGGCAGGAATAAAGCCAAGAAAGAAAGAAACCAGGTCATTTAAACTCTAATAATGACAAGGGAGATCAAGGGAGTGCCAAGTCAGCACCGAGTCAGCGGAAGAGAATACGTTAGGTTGAACCGCATAAAATTGTCAATATTTGACCATTTTTGATCTACAGAAACAACAATTTCATGTGGTTCAGCTTTATAAACAGGAGTTAGAGAGAGGTTGAGCCGCCTCTCCCCAGGAAAAAAAAAAAAGGGAAGAAGGTCTCAAGATGGATATGATTTGAACATGAGAATGACAGATAAAAGCCTAGAGGAAGGGTTTTGTTTAGAACAGTCTCTGAGGAGAAATTGTGGAAGAGAGGCTGGAGAGAAGGGACATTCATTCCATAGCTGTGGAGGGCACTGTGTAGAAATGGCACAGTCACCAAAGAAGTGCAATGCATGATCACTATTCTTAAGTTACTTACACGTTGATTACAGACACAATCAATAAAAACCATGAATAATAAAAAAATCAAATACTTCCACACAAAGATTCATGCTATACCCACTGCTGCAAACATCCTGCCCAGAGCTGCCCGCCCTCAGTCCCTGACTAAATGCCACTTCCTCTGTGATATTATCCATTACCTCCACAGTCAGGGGAGATTGCTCCCTCCCCCAAACCTTCATCATTCACTCTTCATACCTCTCTCTCCATCTACTGTCCTCTCCATCTACCATGGTAATTTCCAGGCTTAACTTCCTTCCACTTAGTGGGCTTCTTTAGGGAAAGGACTATGTCACATTCACCTGGGTTCTTCTGCCAGTGCGTGACTGTCATTAGGACCAGCTCAATGGAGAAGAAATGAATGAATGGACGGATGAATGAGTGAATGAGAACTATCTCCAAATTTTGTTTGTCTTTAAGGTTATGTAAGGCTGCAGTAAATTGTCCCCAGTAACTAATTTAGGGATTAAAGTGCAGTTCAGGTCTGGGGTGAGCTACTTACCAAAGCAAGGTCCCTGTCCCATGGGGACCTTTAAGTTCCATCTCACAAAGATAAACCTTTCCATATCAGGGGGCAGTCCACGTTTGCGCAATACGATTAAACCCCAAGACAGCGTCTGGCCCCCATATGGGAGGGGCCGTCTGGCTGAATACCTAACCAGGTCACAGCCACTCTGGCTCTGGCTCTGGCCTGCCCCAGGTACAGAAATCTCCCGTCCTACTGACCCCGACAGAGCCTCATCCTGGCCACCTGCAAGTCCTGTTTTCTGTGGAAATGGCACACGGCTGCTGGCCACATTTCCCACAGCCGTCCTGTGTGTACTTGGAAATCATTAGCTTCCCTCCTGTGTATATTTTCTGTAGAGGAAATAACTCCTTCAGCTTCCTCATAGGCCCTTTTTCCAGCCACTGAAGTGGCCACCAGGGCTCAATATTGGACCTGGCCTGGCCAAGTCTATGTGATTCAGAGGCTGGTTATTCCAGTTTGTGAATTACCCAGGACTTTTGCTTGTTTTCCTTTCTGCTTCTGCTATTTACATGTGAGGAGATTTTACTGCTCAGTATCATCTCCCTCAGTGTCTGGGAAGAATACTAATGCTCACATCTGTTTAGTGCTTTCTAGTCTACAAAATGACATTCCATACATAAACTTATTTTAGCCTCCTAACAGTCCTGCAGAATAGGTTTCATTATTCTCTGTTTGCAGCTAAGCAATGATAAATGACTCGTCCGCCATCACACAGCCAGAATGTATGAGAATTGGGTCTTGAACCCAGCTTCTGATTCTCTGTCTGGTGTTGTTACTTTTCAACCCTTCAGGGAATGCAAGTTTTCCACTTTGCTATCCATTAGAAGTCACGGCAAGATCCGGATGGGAGAGTGGTTTCCTGATACTACCATTAGAAGTCTTCCGCAAGTGTAATTCTGTTGGCTCCGCTGGTTGGAATGTCCATGGTGGCAGCAGGGCCATGGCATCCACCCTTGAGTGGTCTGCAGCTCCAACAACCACATGGCCTTGGCCCCAAATGGATACACTTTCTGAGAAGGGTATATTCTCAAATTTTGTATCGCTCCTGTGGGTGATGGTATGTATCCTGTTGACGTTCTGTCCACTGGGTCACAGTGTTCTAATCACTCAAACAAATAAAACCCAACATTTAAGTTGTGCTTTACAACTTTCAAAGCGTTTTGCAACTAACCCTCTGAGCTGTATATGGAAGGAAAATAACACTATTAATATCTCCCCTTTAAAGATGAGAAGGATAAGGCTCAGAGAGCAACTCTGAGCAAATTTTCAAGGTCCCACAGTCAGGCACCCTCAAGGGGGAGGTATCTTCTGACTCCAAATCTTATGCTTTTTCCAGAAAAACTAGTTAGCCACAATATCAATATATGATGATAATAATTAACATGTGTGTAGGGCTTTAAGGTTTTACCAGGCATTTTCACAAATATTAGTTCATTTCATCTTCAAAAACCCCTGTAAGTTGATACTGTTATTAATTACCCCCATATTGCTTTTAAATTCTCAGTCATATTATCATTATACCCTTTCACCTCAGTGCAGTCAATGCAACCCTGAAAAACACTCATTTATGCTTTCAACAGATGTTTTTGATCCCCTGTGTGTAAGAAAGACCCTGCCCTGGTTCCTGTGGTCAGAGCCTGTGATTTCTGCACTCCTGATTCTCCTGGTACACAGTTACCAGAATTGGAACATCATAGCTGTGATTAGCTGTGACATGACAGGGGCAGATAGATCAACCAGAAATGGGGTGAAGGGAAGTGACCTACCACAGGGCAAAAAAGGCAGCCTCTCAAATTGCCCCACGTGCTTCAATTAGTGGCTGTTTCCACAGACTAAAAATCACATCTTATATGAACAGCCTAAGAAGGAACATCAGCCTAGCCTTAGTCTCTAAGCCACAGCCCCACACAAAGATACCAATCATTATGAGTAATGTGATCGTCAAATGCTGGGAATACTATTACAGGACATGGCTATTGAATCAACAAATGACGAAAGGTTGGCTCTGGAGCCCTCCGTTGACCAGTCCCAGAGCTCATGGTCCCATTCATAGGGCAATCGGTAGTGCATTATTTCTATGATTAAGAGAGAAAGAGGACAAGGGCGTACGCTCTCTTTTCCTCACTTCTTCCTCCTCCCCTTTTCACTCTCTTTTCTCTATAGCTACTGGATAAGGAAAGGTCAACGATGAAATGGAGACACAAGAGACTAAATTGGAGAGGGTGTAGTAGGCACGGGTGGCCTGGGGAGACTGTATTCTGTGGTCAGAGCCTATGGTTTCTGCACTCCTGATTCTCCTGGACACTGGGGAAATGGCCGGGTTGGTGGAGTTCTAGATTTGCCTTGATATTTTAACCCACGTGAGGGCAATTCACTACTGTTCCTATTGTTCAGTGCCACTCTGATGTCACCAAGGTGCTGAACAACCTGCCAAGGGACAGGCTTGATTTCTGTCATCTTTCCATGAGAAGTGGAGCTGGGAGGGGCACGCGAGGAACAGGGAAAGAATTTACACCTCCTGAAGACAGGCTCCAAAACTGGGGCCTTTTCAACAGTCATTAAGGTAGTCTTTTGACATGAAAAGGCATTAGCATAAGCAGTGGGAAAGCAAGGCTGTGAGAAATGAAAAGAAGGAACTCAAAGAGTGCTGACGCTCTATGTGTTTGCCCTGCCCCCACGCTAACCCACACGTCCTCCAACCAGCTGTGCTGGACAGTCTCCCTTCCTCTCCACATCCACTCTCGACCCTTCTCCGCAGTGCTCTTGCCCTTGGAGGCACCCCTCTCCCTTGACTGCATCCATGGGACCCCCTTGCCCTCGGTCTCTAGTGATGTTAGGCCAATGGGTGGCACTAGCAGGAGATCAAAGGGTTGCAGGAGAGACAGCTCAGGCATGTATGCCCCCAGCTCCCTCCCAGGGCTTGCATTCCTGGCAGAAGCCCGTCTCCTATAGCTCCAGCTCTCCCCAGATTCCAGCCACTGTCCCCTCTCCTCCCCTCTCCTCTCCAGGCTGCAGGTGATACAGCTTTTAGCTCTTGCTCACCCCCAGTGCTTCACCGAGTCTTGCTGGTTTTTCTAAATAGCTCCGCCATTAAATGTTATTCAATTGCTCTTCCGGGAGTGCCATGCGATTGCAGGCAGGCCCCTAACCACTGTACATCCCAAAGCCTGCTGCTCCTAAGGTTTCAGCCCGTCCATCCACCTGCCAGCCCCTGAAATCCTAACTCATTTCCCTCCTTCTTTCCTCTGTTCCTCACGCTACAGATTCAAAGCTCCCAATCTTTTTCCCTGTCTTCAGTGTTCATCTGGGTCATTCCAATTAACGTAGGTGAAAGTAACACACCCTAAGGCAATGTTTCTTGACCTTAACAACTACAACTACAACAAAATCCACTCAAACAAACAGGATTTTCAGGCTCTCTTTTAAAGTGAATTTCACCCTAGGTAAATGTAAGCAAATCAAAGCAGTGTGTCAAAGGGCAGCTTTGTGAACTAGGCCCTTCCACTCATTTTAATATGCCTTCCCACCTCCTGGGAATCTCTAAAATATGGATGAGATTTAACCTTAATAAGGGTTGTATGAATTTTTTTAAAGATTTTTAAAAATAAATTCTAAATGAACCTGTAAAAATTAGAATAAAAGAAGTCTTGGGATATTTTCTCTGGAATCTACTCCCTGGGGTGGCTTTTGGTGCTCTATAATTAACTGTAGCTAGCATAAAATATTAAATCCAGGAGATCTGCAGTGGATTTATTGAGTAAGAAAGATGCCAAACCAAGTTTGGAACTCCTGTCCATATTCTAGACATGGGAGTCTTTGTCTGGTCTGAAAGATCCAACGGAGAAAGAGAAAAAGAAGGAAGAATAGAGAAACTCCATTTCCAGAACTATTGAGGAGGTTAGATAACATAGAAACCTTCCTGCTACAAACTCCTTTAAGTGCTAGATAAAATGCAACAAACATCCTTTTAAATGTGTAGCGGAGCTCCTGAGAAAGCAAGAGAAATCTCCAAAGGCCCAGAGGAAAGATGGAACTGAAAATGAGAGAGAAAGGGCCAAGGCTGCTGCTGCAGTAGCTTGGATGGAGGTATCTGCCCCCACGTAGGTAATCGGGGCACTTGGGATCTTATGGCCACAAGGGGACAGTAGAGTAGGCAGAGAGTTGGAACTGACAGCCCTGCCAGTAGCTACAACCTTGAAGGGTTATGTCCTTGGGGAAGGAAAGAACTAGAAAATACCCACCCACCAGCACAGGGAGATGACAGGAAGCATGTAGGTTTCAGTCCAGACTCTGGGTGGGGATAAAAAGAGTCAGAACTGATCATTTCTCACCAAGGCTTATCTCACCAGGGAGTTTGGAGCTCCAGTGTGTGTATTCTACTTCTGTGATTTGCAAATCTTTAAGCTAAGACATTAACATAGAATGTGGTTCTAGGCCAGTTATACACCTAAGACTCCCGTAGAAGTGCATGCAAACACACACACACACACACTTCCCCAAAACACATCTCTGAAAAATATACTTTCAACTCAGGTTGCACAGGGGCTCTCTTGGTAAAAGCCTGCTGAAGATGAAATTACAATAGAAAATTCAAGATTCACACTAAGTCCCAAGCGGAATAAATAAAAATTAAATCCACACCTTGACATGTTGTAGGAAATTTCAAAACACCAAGAGTCTGAGAGAGAGAGAACAGTTTACCTACAAAAGAACAACACTTAGGCTGGTAGCAAAAGCAACAATAGAAACTAGAAACTAATGGAATCATATTTTCAAAGTGCAGAGAGAAAAATAACTGCCAACTTGGTTTACCTATCATGGTAGAGAAACAGCGAAATACAGACATTTCCAGGCATAAGAGAGAGCCCCCCACCAAGGAGCTTTACTGAAGGGACTAGTAAAAAGTATGATTAGAAGGACACAACTCAGAAAGAGAGAGTAGCACTCAAAAAGCAATGGTGGGGCTTCCCAGGTGGTGCCGTGGTTAAGAATCAGCCTGCCAATGCAGGGGACACGGGTTCGAGCCCTGGTCCGGGAAGATCCCACATGCCGCGGAGCAACTAAGCCCGTGCGCCACAACTACTGAGCCTGAGCTCTAGAGCCTGCAAGCCACAACTACTGCACCCACGTGCCACAACTACTGAAGCCCGCGTGCCTAGAGCCTGTGCTCTGCAACAAGAGAAGCCACGACAATGAAAAGCCCACGCACTGCAATGAAGAGTAGCCCCCACTCGCCGCAACTAGAGAAAGCCCACAGGCAGCAACGAAGACCCAACGCAGCCAAAAGTAAATAAATAAATACATTAAAAAAAAAAAAAAGCAATGGTGAACAGAGAAATCAGTAAACATAGGGGAAAATCCAAACAAGTATATAAAATAAGAACAATAATAGCAACTATTTGGGGAGTATAAAAATATAAAATAAGATATATTTATATCTTATATATAAAATAAGAGCATATAAAATAAGAACAATAATAGCAACTATTTGGGGAGTATAAAAAAGTGAGACTAAAACATTGGGCAATATGTAAGCCGAGGGCAGAACGATCAGGGTGAAGTCGCTCTACCGTCCTTATCTGCTTTAGGAGAGGGAGAAAGATGTGGCAGTGTTTATGGACTTAGACTTTGCCAAATTCCATATGCTTAATTAAAAATTTAAGAGTAACCAGGAAAATAATAGAAATTGAACAAATGATTCTTAAATCAGAAGAGAAGAAAATGGATGGTGGTCTCAGAGAGGAGACAGGCAATTCCACCAGAGCAGATATGGAAGGAATTTCCCACCCACATTGGCCAGTGCTCATGGAGAAATCCAGGCCCAAGACAAGAGAAAACCTGTTCTTTGATGAGAATGTATCCAGAGTGGGTCTACAAAGAGACCAAGGTCAGTGGAATTCAGGGAATCTGAGAAGCTCAGGGGTTAAGGGTGGGATAAATGGATATTTAGTGAGCAGGTTGTCCAGGAAAGTTGTTTCTCTATGCTGTTTACATACTTAACGCTTGAATTTTATGTGTTCTATACTGTTTTCTATCGATTAAACTTTAAAAAATAGCATTTATTTCTGATTTTTTTTTTTTAATGTCTGTGTTGGGTCTTCGTTTCTGTGCGAGGGCTTTCTCTAGTTGCGGCAAGCGGGGGCCCCTCTTCAACGCGGTGCGCGGGCCTCTCACTATCCCGGCCTCTCTTGTCGCGGAGCACAGGCTCCAGACGCGCAGGCTCAGTAATTGTGGCTCACGGGCCCAGTGGCTCCGCGGCATGTGGGATCTTCCCAGACCAGGGCTCAAACCCGTGTCCCCTGCATTGGCGGGCAGATTCTCAATCACTGCACCACCAGGGAAGCCCCTTATTTCTGATTTTAAAACAATATATGTTTAAAATTCAGAAAGTGCCAAGAATTCAACTTCTTAATGCAATTATATGGTTAGTGCATCCCTACTACATTTCAGGTGCTATAAATACCAACTCAGCTAGAGGTCCTTGAAAACCTCCCCCTTTTGGAACTTTGTATTCAGAGGTGCTGTGAGAGGAGATTCCTGCCGTAAGTCACAGTATCTCTGAAGATCCATTCCTCTCTCTTCCACTGTGAGTGGAAATGCAGAAAAAAACAGGGTATTTACTCAGAAAAAGAGGCTGGAGCCATCTCCTAAAACCCAAGTATTTGGAACAAGAAATCAAATCCACAAATGCAGAGAGCCCTTTCCATGTTCAAATTGCCCAAGGAAGGCTAAGTAAAAACATGACCTTATTCACACAGTCTTTTATAAGTGTGTGTTTTGTTAAATATACCAGTTTCATGCTTGATTTTCCCCCCTTATTACTGTTGAACAACAGTTATATGCTAGGTCATTTGTGGTCCATTTATCCCTTGATTTGTTCATTTTTCCTATTGGACATTTTGCTACCCATGGGAGTGATTAGCAATGACATTATTTGCTGACTTAAACATCAAGAGATATTACATAAAATCCAGATATCCAAAATTGCTTAAAAATGTTTGAAGATCCCATACCCCACATCCCCAGATGTCAACAGCTGCCGCCTGCAGATGGAACACACACTCCCAGGTGGTCCCTCTCCACATTTCCCCTTGTTCTTATACCAGGCCACCCTCATTTACTGTGTCCTCTGCCTGGCCCCTGTAGGCCTCTGACATTGACACGACTCTAATCTTTTATTTCCTGTCCTGACTTAAACTGCCTAAAATAACTCCTCAACAACCCAATACTTATGGTAAAAGTCTTATTTAAATCCACACAAGTCATAAAATGTCAAAAATCTAAAATCCTCTACTATGGGTAACATTTCATTTTCACCTAGTTACCAAGGTTACACTATCAAATATTTTTATCCTCAATATTAACAATCAATCCAGGAATTATACAAGTTGTCAGTTTGCAATTATCCTAACATCTCTTTCTAGATATTCCTGCCTCTGTTTCCTATTAGTGAAAAAAATCCCTCCTAACCACGTCCTGCCTCAAACCACATAATGTCACAAGACAGCATCTGAAATTATAATTGTTTCAATATCCTTAATCTTCAGCAACTTCAATAACTCTCCAAAATATAATGTAATAAGGGAATTAACTTTTATATCTTTTGGTCAGTTTGCTTTGAACCACAAAGGAGAGCTCTTTCTGGGCTTTTGGTTCTGACGTATTTCAGAAAGTTAGTTAGTTACGTAGTTAGTTTTAAAATTCTTAACACTACAACTCTGTAATTTTCTTATACAATTATCTACTTACAACAGGTTTCATGCAAAAAGACATGTAACCAGTATCTAGTTTTATACTGCTGGCCTATTTGTTTTAGTCAGAGTTTGGCAGACTTTGTAGAACAAAATGAAACCTCACCCTAAAACTTTTAACACCTAAATTGTCAAAATACACTAGATTTTTGCTCTGCCAAAAATCTCCGTGCTAATGTACTAATGCAATTGAGCTGTGGGAAAGAATATACGCAACTTTTTCTTAAAGGGATTCAGAAGTGATTTAAAATTAATCTCTCATCAATGATTAGAAAAGAATCTCTCAAGAAGAATTCCTCAAAAGCACATGGAAATTTTTCATGACCCTCTGCAGGGTATAAAACAGTATTTAAAAAGTCATTGAGTATAATTGGAATTTACTTTTGAGCAGGCTGTTACCTACAATCTAGAAAACTGTATTTCCAAGTTAGTGATGACAAATTTCAAAGGCCTTTTCCTATTGCCTCAAAATTCTTACTTTGCTCTTCTCTCTCAATTTTTATTTCTACCTTCTTCAACTTCCCCTTATCTTTTCTTTTCTCAACTTTCTCTCTAAAAAATGTGTAGGTTCTCTCAGACCGTCCGGTTCCTTCTCATTGTACGAGAGTACAATACAATGACAAAAAAGCATATCAGTTACTCACCAAAATGTTGGGGGAAATGTTCTGCTATATTACAAAATACAACTTAACTTTAGGAAACTACTTATAATTAATACATCTTTTTGTCATTCATAAAATTGTATATATTTTTGTCAGTTTGTAAAGTGGCAGTTAAAATGAAAATTAGAAAGGAGATCTAAAAGGCAGCTGGTAGTGGGCATGAAATTAGCATCAGCAATCACTAACAGGCACTTTATTTTTTTTGGCACTAACTCTGGTTTATCACTGGACTTACCACTCCCTGTTACTTACACCAGCCCATGTCACTCCCTTTCTCATGATTTTCTTATTTAGGTAACCTGCTTCACCCCAAAAGCATTTCAGTTTGCAGCCTCAGAAACAGTAAAAACCTGAAATGCTGAAGGCAGGAATGTAATTCAAGGACTGTGCAGTGGGGAAATTACTTCAGGTCCTATCCAACTTGGAAACTGAAAATTCTGGTGAAAATGCATAGCATCCAATGAAACTATCTCACATGTACAACATAGGGAGCTGAAGATGGAGAAGCACAGGAAAGGAAAGCCCCCCCAAACCCCCCGCCCCAGGATAACAGGCATTATTCTGCAGAGGGCTTATAGTGAAAGACAGCAGTGCACACACCTAGTATAACCAGTAACAACAGGAGCCTAGAACTTTAGGAAAGCAGTTGCTGATTCACTGGTTTACAGGAGAAACTCTCTTATCAGAGGCAATCAGGATTGATAATTTGTCTGTTAATAAAAAATTTGCTTAGAGCATGGAATCTTTAAAAAATGACATAGATACCTTATCCATTTTGTTTTAATTTAAAACATACAAACACCAGTCTTTCAAATGCAGGGGCAAATTTATATGGCTAACTTAAAACTACATATACTTAACATCAGTCCTTAAATGTAGAGCTAAGTTCTTTTCGTTTAGTATAGATCAATGGATTTCTGAGTTGTCTTTCCTACGTAAGCCATGCCCATCATGTATTGCCCTCAATTTCTAGTTTGGGCGCTGTTAAAGTGGAGTGAAGCCTCTAGGGCATTTGTGAAGCAGATGGAATGTATTTTTCTGCAGATTTTTACAATCTTCTTTCCAATCTTTTACAATTGTCATGGTCACATCACATTCAAAAACAGCTTTTTTTCAGCAACTCATCTTACCAATTTTTTTCAAAGTAATAAATTTAGTTTTCAATTGTGTATTCGTTTCCAAGTGCGGCTGTAACAAATTATCACCACCTGAGTTGCTTAACACAAGACCCATTAACTATCTCAGAGGTCTTTGGTCAGAGTTCAGTGAGCTCTGCTTAGGGTCCCACAAGGCTGAAATCGAGGTGTTGGCCAGAGCTTCGTTCCTGACTGGAGGCTCTTATGGGAGAATCACTTCCAGAATCATTTGGGTTATTGGCAGAATTTATTTCTGTGAGGTTGTAGGACTGACGTCCCTGTTTCCTGGTGGTCCTTTGGTCAGGATCATTCTCATCTTCTAAAGGCTGCCCACATTCCTCGGCTCTTGACGTCTTTTCTCAGTCTTCAACGCCAGCAATGGCGGGGGAGTTCTCACACTTCTGATCTTTCTGCTCTCCCCTTATACCTGACTTTCTGCTTTTAAGGGTTCATGTGATTACTTTGGACCTATCTGGAAAATCCAGGATAATCTCCCTATTTTAAGGTCAGCTGATTAATCATTTTAATTCCATCTGTGAAGTCCCTATAAAACAGTACCTAGATTAGTGTTTGAATTACCAGGGGATGAGAATCTTAGGGGAAATCTTTAGAATTCTGCCTATTCTAAACAGAATCAACAGCTCTTCTGCTTCACACTCATATTTCGCCAAATTAAGAAATATTTGATTAAATATTTAAAATAACAAGCACAAGTGGCAAAAAGCAATTTGGGGACAAAAAAACAATGAAATAACTCAATTTGTGGGAATAGAAGTATGTGATTATACCAGAGAGTAGCCTACTAGCTATAAGCGTGCAGTATACCATAAACATTTGTCAGTAAGTTTTCCTGAGAGATGGTGAGTATTGGTCAGTTAAATGTAAGTTGGTTAGAAGAGTTCTACTATAATAAATGAAAGGAGAAAAGCCATGTGATCATTTTGATAGACACTGATTGGAAGCTCTGAATGGTTGGGGAGTGTTCTGATGGCATTTTCTGAAGAGTAATTGGATGGGGTCCCAGCCTCTTTTTGGCAACCCTCTCAGATTAAAGCGTCTGAAATTTCTTCTTTGTGGCTGATCACTTTCTCTGGAGGGTAATCTTCCAGAACTGTCTGAGGTGGAGCTGGTAATAGGAAAAAGCCCAACATCCAGTGCTATGAGAGCCAAGCTTGGGAATGGGGCCAGTGGTTCAGAATGTAGACTTTTACATTTTTTCTGCCACTGTTTGCAGCCTGTACTTCATCCTGTGTCCTCATGCCAGTTTCTTGAGTTCTGCTGGTTCATATTGTGTGTCCTGCCTGAAAGTACCTCTCTCCTCTCTGCTAGGTCTTACACTCCACCATATGCTTTACAGCTTTGAAATTTTTCTTTTCTCTTCTCTCTGTTTCTGCAACATCTGGAACATATGTCCCCTTACTTGGCACTTAGTGCACTTTTCAAAATGTCTACACATGATTTGGACATTTTACCAATTTTATCAGGAATGTAACTTGACACTTCCTTCACATCATATTATTAAAACTATTGTACTGGGGACTTCCCTGGTGGTGCAGTGGTTAAGAATCCGCCTGCCAATGCAGAGGACATGGGTTCAAGCCCTGGTCCGGCAAGATCCCACATGCTGTGGAGCAACTAAGCCTGTGCGCCACAACTACTGAGCCTGTGCTCTAGAGCCTGCGTGCCACAACTATGGAAGCCCGCACACCCAAGAGCCTGTGCTCTGCAACAAGAGAAGCCACTGCAATGAGAAGCCCGAGCACCACAACGAAGAGTAGCCCTCACTTGCCACAACTAGAGAAAGCCTGTGCGCAGCAATGAAGACCCAACGCAGCCAAAAATAAATAAATAATATTAAAAAAATATATATTGTACTTAGTTTGGGGACTGTAAATACAAATTTTTTTCCTACATAAACATCAGCCCCCAAAAGTCTTTCATCGTTATGTACTTACGTATTATGACACTTGGATATTAAAAATCAAGAAGCATTTTATTGATAAAACATTGACTAGAGAGGCATTTTGTAGGACATACTTGCTTCATGAGAAGAAAATTTCTTCCACTCAAAGGAAAGCAGGAAAAAAGAAAGAAGAAAAGACGAAAGTAGAAATGCCATGCAAGAAACAAATCCTAATATAATATTAAGTAAAATACATGTAAATGGTAAAGTTACTGTATTAGAGTTCAACAGAGAAACAGAACAAAAAGGATAGATAGATAAACTATCTCTGTGTAGAGACTATAGAGAGATGTTAGATAGATTGATTGTAAGGACTTGGCTCACATGATTATGGAGGCTGACAAGTCCCTAGATCTGCAGTCAGCCATCTAGAGACCCAGGAGAGCCGCAACTAGAAAAAGCCCGCGAGCAGCAAAGAAGGCCCAACGCAGCCAAAAATAATATAAATAAATAAATAAATAAAACAGAAAGGCATAGAAAAGTTAGAAATAGAAGGATAGAAAAAGATATACCAGGCAAAAATTAAAAATTAAAAGAAAGCTGAGGTAGCAATCTTAATACCTGAAAAACTAAAATTCAAGTAAAAAGTAGAATTAAAGTTAGTGAGGGATAATATATACTAATAAATACAAAATGATATAACCATGTACACATAAGCACTTAATAAAACAGTCTCAAATATATATTAAATCACAACTGACAGAAATAGATACATTAATTATAGTTGGAGATTTTAACTGACAGATCAAGCAGATAAAAAATAAGAGATGTGGGAATTTCTGAAAATATAATTAATAAGCTTGAGCTGACCGAAAAAAGTAGGAGAATGAGATATTTAGCACAATATCATTTGTATAAATTAAAAAATAAGTTCACAGAGAATAATGATACATTATTTTACTGGGATACATACAAATAGAAGGATATACATCATCCCATACAGTAAAATGGTTGCCCAGTGGAAGGAGAGGGAGAGAAGTGAGGAATGGGGATAAATACATTTAAGAAAACAAGACAGAGGGCTTACATGAACCAATAGTGACAGAAATATTAGCTCAGGTCTTTAAAAAATTATGACAACATACCCATACCCATAACTCTTCTTACCCCGCCCAAAGGAAACAGCCCTATATAAGAAGTCTCAAACAGTTAAAAATGAGTTGAGGTTTCTGTTTCAAAATAGTGAACAATGACGAGAATTTCTAAAAATTTTTCGAGACAAAAACCAGGAAATGGGGTGGTAACTGATGAAACAGAGCGTAGGAAACTGTTTCTTGACATTCCTAAGAAGTGGCCTGCAATGAGGAGGGAGCTGATTTGCCTATAGAAACTCAGAGAGGTTCAGGACTCAAAGACTTAACAAAGGCAGGTAGTACAGAGGGCAGAAATGAAGTGTGGCAGAAAACAGGAGTCTGTCTTTGGAAGAGTCACCTTATCTGCCCTTGGTCACAGGCTGCCTACTGTTTACTCCCAAGGTTAAAGTAAATAGGGAGGGACTTCTCTAAGGAAATTGACCAACCTGCCAGGAGACAACAAGATAACAATGCAGGAGCCCTGCATTTTAATGTCCCCAAGCAAATTGGCTGATCTCCAACTGCTCACCTGAAAACAAAGCCTGTCATTCAACAAGCCCATCCATATAGCCAAGCTCCCAAGGAACAGGCTTTACTATTGCCTCATTTTTAAATATAAATGAGCAACCAAGAATCACTAGACATGGAGAAAAGACTGTAACAAGAAAAAAGAAGGACCAAATTAAACAGAGAAATCAATCCTACAAGAGACAAATAATTCAGAGAACCGTGGACAACTTAAAAAAATACCCTTTGGGGCTTCCCTGGTGGCACAGCAGCTGGGAGTCCGTCTACCAATGCAGGGGACGGGGGTTCGAGTCCTGGTCTGGGAGGATCCCACGTGCCGCTGAGCAGCTAGGACTGTGCGCCACAGCTGCTGAGCCTGCAGTCTGGAGCCCGCGTGCCTGGGGCCCATGCTCCACTGCAGGAGGGGTCATCACAATGAGAAGCCCACGCACCGCAACGAAGAGTAGCTCCCGCCTGCTGCAACTAGAGAAAGCCCGTGTGCAGCAACAGGGACCCAACGCAGCCAAAAATAAATAAATAAACATTTAAAAAAATACCCTTTTGTATATTCAGAAATATCTGAAAAATTAAAATTCCACCTCTAAAACAAGAAAAGGATGTTGTAAATATGGTAGAATTAGAGAATAAGACTGAAGTCTTGGAAATTTAAAATGATTGTCAAATTTTAAAAATTCAACAGAAGGAAGATAAAGTTGAAGCAATCTCCCAGAAAGTATAACAAATAAACAGAGAGGTGGAAAATACGAGAGTAATGAGGCCTTACATTAAACTCATGTAATTAATTAGAATTACAGAAAAAGAGAACAGAAACAAAGGAGTAGAAATGAAGAAATTATGAGAAAAAAATTGATTTTTCCTTATTTCTTATACCAGTGGACAATCTAAGTTTGCAACTAATGACTGTAATTTCAACATGAATGTTGGTTAATATTTTTCTTTATATTAATGAGTAAGACAAAAGTGAAATAATGAAGACGTATGTCTGAACTTATTTGTCAATGATGTGAGCAACTTCGCTGAACTGGATAATAGTTTTCAAATATTGAAAGACTATTTCCTCATTTTTCTGTTCTATTTACAATGTAATGGCTACAGACGTGATGTACTTTTAAGTTCAATCTGAATTATTAATATTTTCTCCATTACTTTCCTAAGTCTAGAAAAATCAATAAAACTCAAGCCCTGACTTCTAACGTTTGTCCACTTCTGTGGTGCAAATGAAATCAGCCACCATGGCCCATTTCAAACTACCAACATGATGTCACTGAATGCAGAGTTGGGGAGAGACGTAGTAATATATATATATATCTGTATATGTTATATATTTCCGTCACACAGATACAATGTGCATAAATAACCTCAAGAGCATGGATAACAGTTAAATATAGTAAAATAATTAGGAAGTTTTGAGTATTCTTTTTACATAATTTATTTAATCTTAAGTTTCTATAATGTAATTTTTATTGATGGCTGTGTTTAACAACTAGCTCACAAATTCCTGGAAATAAGAACTCGGCTCTCAGAGATGATTTGCACAGACTCCAGCACATGGCTGGAACACACCCACACAACCAGTCCCAGGGGCAAAAGACCTTACTAATACACCAAAAGGCCTCTCCTGCCCTTTCTGGGCACTGCCACCCTTAAGGGTAACCACTATTCTGACTTCACAGGGTGTAATTTTGAGGCAAAGAATTTTATTTGGCTAAGTTCTAAAAACGATTTGAATGTTTTTCAGTGTTTCTAAGTACTATAGCAACAAACAAAAAACAACCATAACAATCAATGAACATTTAAAATCCATTAAAATTGTATTTTAATTGTGTTTTTTATTGCCTTTAATTATGTTTCACAGAATACCTTGCTTCTTTTTCTATTTCGCATCTTTTTAAAAAGTTTGTTTTATACACAACCCAATCAAAAAAGGGCAGAAGACCTAAATAGACATTTCTCCAAAGAAGACATACAGATGGCCAATAGGTATGTAAAAAAATGCTCAATATTGCTAATTATTAGAGAAATGCAAATCAAAACTAAAATGAGCTACCACTTCACACTGGTCAGAATGGCCATCATTAAAAAGTCTACAAAGAGCAAATGCTGGAAGAGGGTGTAGAGAAAAGGGAACCCTACTACACTGTTGATGGGAATGTAAGTTGGTGTAGCCACTATGGAAAACAGTATGGAGGTTCCTCAGAAAACTAAAAATAGAGTTGCCATATGATCCAGCAATCCCACTCCTGGGCATATATCCAGACAAAACTATAATTCAGAAAGATACATGCACCCCTATGTTCATAGAAGCTCTATTCACAACAGCCAAGACATGGAAGCAACCTAAATATCCATTAACAGATAAATGGGCAAAGAAAATGTGGTAAATATATACAATGGAATATTACTCATCCATAAAAAAGAACGAACTAATGCCATTTGCAGCAACATGGATGGAACTAGAGATGATCATACTAAGTCAAGTAAGTCAGAAAGAGAAAGACAAATACCATACGGTATCACTTATATCTAGAATCTAAAGTATGGCACAAGTGAACCTATCTACGAAACATAAACAGACTCACAGACATAGAGAACAGACTTGTGGTTGCCAAGGGGGCAGGGGGTGGGGAAGGGAGGGACTGAGAATTTGGGGTGAGTAGATGCAAACTATTACATATAGAATGTATAAACAACAAGGTCCTACTGTATAGCACAGGGAACTATATTCAATATCCTGGGATAAATCATAATGAAAAAGAATATTAAAAAAATGTATATATGTGTATAACTGAGTCACTTTGTTGTACAGCAGAAATTAACATAACATTGTAAATCAACTATACTTCAATAAAAAATAAATTAAAATAAATAAATAAAATAAAATTAGCATGAAGTGTAAAAAAAAATAAAGTTTGTGTTATTCATCTTTGTTTTCCAACATGAATCCTCAGTCTATATTTGAGATATCTGCTTTTCACTTTGGTTACCATGTACATCAGCTATTGGTTAGACTCAGAGTGCAACCGTTGTGCAAGAAATGGGTGTCCAGGCCCAAAAGGACATTGAGACTTTATGAAGCAAGGAATAACACCTGTCAGGGAGCTCTTCCTTGGAACCTGGCACCATAAGCCCTAGTGGACATTTCTGTGTTCCCAGTCCTCACTAAGAGGTGTCATTAGCAGACAACAGTGGCCATTTAAGGTGGTTACATTGCCATTCCTCCTCAGTGTTTCTGTAAGGGTACTACACTATCAATTTCATTGGCTTTGAGATTTTGATTTGCACGTGAAATGGTTCATGTTGTCTCAAGCTCATCTCTGAAAGTTCTTAACTCTATAATTGCTTGTGAAACCATTCTCTGGACCCCTGTGATGTCCCTGCCACTTATTTGTGGATCTGTGGCAAATAAGGACACGATATTTTGCTACTAAGTTTTGCTTTCTTTCTTTCTAGCTCCTTTTGTAATCCTGTCATTTCTTCTCTGAAATCATTGCCAAATGCATTTGAAAACATACTTTAAAATCTACTGTCTCCTCAAAGGAGAAAACTACGAACTCCTCTTCTAACTATTGAATAATAAAATACATAAGCTTTTATAAAAAACTCATACACTAAAAACCAGGCTTTTGCCTAAGTGGGTATCATTCGGTTTCTGGAAGAACTGTGTAAATATATGTAGGGCAAGGATGGGGCAGTGGTGGAGATGGGGGTGCAGTGAGCATGGGCCTACCCAACATTCCAGAGGGAACAATAATTATACCTCTCAAACCAGCTATGTAAATTATAAAATGTAAGTCATGGTCCTATTTGTCTTGTGAAAATGTAAAAATATCCAACTTTTTATGTAGACAAAAAGAAAAAAAAATCAAAGAAAAACTAGGGACACCTTATGGACTGAATGTTTGTGTCCACCCAAAATTAACATGTTGAAACTCTACCTCCCAATGTGATAGTATTAGGAGGTCGGGCCTTTGGGAGGTAATTCAGGTTAGATGGGATCATAAGGGTGAAGACCTCATGAATGGCATTAGTGCCCTTATACAAGTCACAAAAGAGCCTGCTTCCCCTCTCAGCTCTCTGTCAAGTGAGGATACCATGAGAAATTGGCCATCAATGAACCAAGAAGTGTGTTCTCACCAGACACTGAATCGAATGGTACCATGATCTTGGACTTTCAGCCTTCAGAACTGTGATAAATAAATTTCTGTTGTTTATAGCCATCTATGATATTTTTGTTATAGCAGCCTGAATGGACTCAGATGGGACACTATTGAGCATCTCACCTCAAACGATGGTGAGACCTGGCATCATTCTGCAGTTGATGTTTTGCCTGTGTCCTCATGTGGACTTATTTGTTCCTGTCAACACTGTACAGTCTGCAAGGCTTGGTACACACATTTTGTTGTTGTTATTCTTCTTTAGCAGTGTGATTGTTTCATCTGTGGTCAGTTGTGTGTATGCCTGTGTGAGTTTTGTTTGTTTTGGAACTGTGGTTATTTTAAAACATTGTCAGAACAAAAGTCTGTTATAATCATTTACAAGATATGCTAATATTCCATTGTAAATTGAAGAACAACACCAAAGACAGCAACATGTAATAGAGGGCTTTATCGTCACCAATAATTAATCAGAGTTCATCTACTGGCCAGAGAATGAGTCAGCTTCCACTTGGGATCCTGCATATAGTTTGAAGTTCATGAAATTACATGATTGGCAGTATCAACACAAATTTACCTGAAGATTACAAAACGTCCCAGGTAAACTGCAAAGCTTTAAGAAAATTGTTCAATGGTTGGAATACACTGTTACAAAGAATGCAATATTCTGTTACTTATAGTTATTGGTCTCACTTAAAAAAATCAGTCACAAAGAATTTCAGATGGAAAACAGCTTTGAAAAATTTTAGGAAGCACTGAAAAATTTCGGAAAGCATGAAAAAGTTGAAAAAATTTGAAGACATTGTAACTCAAGAGTGAATATTGATTTTTGTGGTAAAACCATTGATAATAGATTACCTTCACTCATTCAAGACAAGTTGAAAAGAGTGTAATGTACCTGACATTCTCAAGTAAAAATATTTTATTTTTCTTGGAAAATAGCACTTACTTTTAGGAGCTTATTTTATCTGTATATAAAAGCAATTTTTTAGCACTCATGAGTTGATTTCTATAATTGTATAAATTCACAATCATTGGAATGATAAAGACAGGATAGTTGCAAGACATGATAAAAAGATCATTTTACTCAGCTTGTTCCAATTCTATTTTACAAGAAGACTGATGGTGGAAAGAGAAAACAGCTATTGATTTATGCAAGGTGATCACAGGAAACATCAAAGTCTACATTTAAAGAGTTTCATTCACGATAAAGACATGGCCAAGACTAGCTCTCCACGATTATCAAGTTATTTGCAGTAAATCAGAGTCAGTATGTATAGAATGCAAGACTATGCCTATGATACTGTATATGGAAGTTTAACCGAATGGAAAGTTAACAGAGAATTGCAGTGAAGTGTAAGTAAGAAAAGCCAAGGCTATTTCCCCATGTGCCCGTGCCATGCTCATCCTCTAGATTAGTCATATGAGTCTGGAGGGAAATGAAAGAACATCACAATTTTCTGAATCCTGTTGATTCTTTGTTTTTTACTACTCATGTATCTGTGAAAATATAGGCAATATAAAAAGACATAAATGCAGCGGAAAGTGTAACACATAGGAAGCTATGTGATTCTTTTTAAACCTGTAGAAATGCATATCATCGTTCATTATCAGTAGTGAGGAACTTCTGGAGATTTCTGGAAGATGCAAAAAGCTTTTGCAGTTGTCTCTTTGATTACAGAGGTAATTAGTGAATGGAGCCGTTTGCTGGTATAAATTTCCAAATTTTTCCTGCCGCTTGCTTCAACTGTCTTATCACATGCTAAGTGAGCATGTGGTTGGGTAACATACCATTGTCACTGTTGCCATTTTAGGATTTCTAAAATTGTTTACCACTAATGAGAATTAAGTAAAATATAATCTATCATTTTGAATAAAAATATCTGCCTTTGCTTTTGTTATGTCTAGCTTAAATTGGAAATGTTGAAAGAAATAAATCACAGTACGAACAAATATTTGTGCTTTTTGGGTTTACTTTATTGCTGAATGCAATCAGATATCAAGTCTTGGTGCTCTGGATGAGGCAGGATTCTGCCAATGTAAACCTGAGGCCTGCGAAGCTGACGGAGCACCTGACACTTCTACATCCTAAAATATATCTCAGACAGTGTGGATTCATGAGAAGAATCCTGTTTTGGAAATACTAGAATCTTATCAAATGGATTCATCTCAAATCAGAAGCCTTATTTTGAAGTATCCTGCAAGATCGCTCATCCAAAGATATTGCTCATGCCAAACCAAAGAATCCCCAAGGGACTGGAGAGACCTTGGTAAAGCCACATGCTTCTACAGGCTGGCATTGAGAGTGACAAAGGAGAAGCTTTTTCAAAAGCTTCAGTCAGAAAACTGTAGTGACCTGAAAGCCCTCAGAATACTTTTGAATGTTACTTCTGCTCAAATTATCTTCAAGTGGAAAGTAAATCTGTAATCCTTTCCTTGTTGACAGATGGCAGTAGGGAAGTAGGCTTTGCCAAAAATGACTTCAATGACTTGGGAACAAAGGAAATGAAGTAACATGAATTCAACTTGAAGAGTGGTAGAAAATCTGGTGTTTGAGATCCCAGCTCATCCTTAACTGGCCACAATTCTATTTGCTACCATAGACTTGAGTGAATCAGGGTTTCAACCCTCCTGTCCATCAAAGCAAAAGTTAAAGTCAATTGTATGATACTGTTTGTCTCATCTTTTTAAAAATCACACAACTTCTTATTAAACCAAAGAAGCCTCCCTAGAGGCAGTGGTGGGAAAGTAGCTGTGGTAGGCAGAATTCTAAGATGACCCCCAAGTATTCCAGCCCCTGGTGTGTACACAGTTTGCATAATCTCCTCCCCTTGAGTGCAGGGGAGTGACTGTGATGGGATATCACTCCCATGATTAGGTTTCTAATCAGCTGTTTTTGAGTTAATCCAAAGGGAGATGATCCAGCTGGGTCAGACCTTATCAGGTGAGTCTTTAAAAGCGACTGAGTCCTTTAGAATGTCAGAGACACATGCTCCTGTTAATCTGGAAGCACGTATACATCCGTGCCAAGAACTGCCTATAAAGGCCGTGTGGCAAGGAACTGCAGGCAGTATCCAGGAGCTGAGAATGGTCTCTGGACAACAGTTATCCAGAAAACAGGGACCTCAATCCTACAATGGAATTCTGTCAACAATCTGAATGGGCCTTGAAGGGTACCCCAAGCCTTAGATGACAACTGCAGCCTTCTCAGCTTTACTGTGCCCAGACTTCTGACCGACAGAAACCTTGAAATAATAAATGGGGGCTGTCTTTTTGGAAAAACAAAGAACAAAATAAACAAACAAAATAAACCAAAGGAGCAGCATCTTATTACAATTACTTTCAAGCAGAATAAACTTATTTTTTATTCTATGTGTGCACAACTTTTATTTACTGTAATTTATTTCAAGAAAAGGACATTAAGTTTACTTGAAAACCCAAATTAGAAAAGCTTAGGACTTCCCTACTGGTCCAGTGGTAAAGAATCTGCCTTCCAGTGCAGGGGATGCAGGTTTGATTCCTGGTTGGGGAACTAAGATTCCACATGCTGCAGGGCAACTAAGCCTGCGTGTTGCAAACTACAGAGCCCATGCGCTCTGGAGCCCATGGGCCCTGGAGCATGCATGCTCCAACTAAAGAGAAGCTCGCCTGCCGCAGCGAAGAACTTGCATGCTGCAACTAAGACCAGGTGCAGCCAAAAATAATAAATAAATAAAATTAAATTAATATATTTAAAAAAAGACTTCAGAGACATATCAGACAATTGCAATGTAAAAGCAAAAAAGAGACCAGAGGGCAGACAGCAGAAGCAAGAAGACCTACAATCCTGCAGCCTGTGGAACAAAAACCACATTCACAGAAAGATAGACAAGATGAAAAGGCAGAGGGCTATGTACCAGATGAAGGAACAAGATAAAACCCCAGAAAAACAACTAAATGAAGTGGAGATAGGCAACCTTCCAGAAAAAAGAATTCAGAATAATGATAGTGAAGATGATCCAGGACCTCAGAAAAAGAATGGAGGCAAAGATGGAGAAGATGCAAGAAATGTTTAGCAAAGACCTAGAAGAATCAAAGAACAAACAGAGATGAGCAATACAATAACTGAAATGAAAACTACACTAGAAGGAATCAATAGCACAATAACTGAGGCAGAAGAACGGACAAGTGACCTGGAAGACAGAATGGTGGAATTCACTGCTGCGGAACAGAATAAAGAAAAAAGAATGAAAAGAAATGAAGACAGCCTAAGAGACCTCTGGGAGAACATTAAATGCAACAACATTCACATTATAGGGGTCCCAGAAGGAGAAGCGAGAGAGAAAGGACCCGAGAAAATACTTGAAGAGATTATAGTCGAAAACTTCCCTAACATGGGAAAGGAAATAGCCACCAAAGTCCAGGAAGCACAGAGAGTCCCATACAGGATAAACCCAAGGAGAAGCACGCCGAGACAAATAGTAATCAAACTGGCAAAAATTAAAGACAAAGAAAAATTATTGAAAGCAGCAAGGGAAAAATGACAAATAACATACAAGGGAACTCCCATAAGGTTAACAGCTGATTTCTCAGCAGAAACTCTACAAGCCAGAAGGGAGTGGCATGATATACTTAAAGTGATGAAAGGGAAGAACCTACAACCAAGATTACTCTACCCAGCAAGGATCTCATTCAGATTCGATGGAGAAATCAAAAGCTTTACAGACAAGTAAAAGCTAAGAGAATTCAGCACCACCAAACCAGCTCTACAAAAAATGCTAAAGGAACTTCTCTAAGTGGGAAACACAAGAGAAGAAAAGGACCTACAAAAACAAACCCAAAACAATTAAGAAAATGGTCATAGGAACATACATATTGATAATTACCTTAAACAGGAATGGATTAAATGCTCCAACCAAAAGACACAGGCTTGCTGAATGGATACAAAAACAAGACCCATCTATATGCTGTCTACAAGAGTCCCACTTCAGACCTAGGGACACATACAGACTGAAAGTGAGGGGATGGAAAAAGATATTCCATGCCAATGGAATATAAGAAATATATTTTATTTTTATTTAAAATAAATATAAATATTTATTTATATTTCTTATATATAAGAAATATAAATATTTATTTATATTTTTTATATATAAGAAATATAAATAAAAGAAAGCTGGAGTAGCAATACTCATATCAGATAAAATAGACTTTAAAATAAAGATTGTTACAAGAGACAAGGAAGCACACTACATAATGATCAAGGGATCAATCCAAGAAGAAGATATAACAATTATAAATATATATGCACCCAACATAGGAGCACCTCAAAACATAAGGCAACTGCTAACAGCTACAAAAGAGGAAATTGACTGTAACACAATAATAGTGGGGGACTTTAACACCTCACTTACACCAATGGACAGATCATCCAAAATGAAAATAAATAAGGAAACAGAAGCTTTAAAAGACACAATAGACCAGATAGATTTAATTGATATTTATAGGACATTCCATCCAGAAGCAGCAGATTACACTTTCTTCTCAAGTGCACACGGAACATTCTCCAGGATAGATCACATCTTGGGTCACAAATCAAGGCACAGTAAATTTAAGAAAATTGGAATTATATCAAGCATCTTTTCTGACCACAACACTATGAGATTAGAAATCAATTACAGGGGAAAAAACGTAAAAAACACAAACACATGGAGGCTAAACAATACATTGCTAAATAACCAAGAGACGACTGAAGAAATCAAAGAGGAAATCAAAAAATACTTAGAGACAAATGACAATGAAAACACGATGATCCAAAACCTATGGGATGCAGCAAAAGCAGTTCTAAGAGGGAAGTTTATAGCTGTACAAGCCTACCTCAACAAACAAGAAAAATCTCAAATAAACAATCTAAACTTACACCTAAAGGAACTAGAGAAAGAAGAACAAACAAAACCCAAAGTTAGCAGAAGGAAAGAAATCATAAAGATCAGAGCAGAAATAAATGAAATAGAAACAAAGAAAACAATAGCGAAACCCAATAAAACTAAAAGCTGGTTCTTTGAGAAGAGAAACAAAATTGATAAACCATTAGCCAGACTCATCAAGAAAAAGAGGGAGAGGACTCAAATTGATAAAATTAGAATGAAAAAGGAGAAGTTATAACAGACACTGCCGAAATACAAAGCATCCTAAGAGACTATTACAAGCAACTCTATGCCAATAAAATGGACAACCTGGAAGAAATGGACAAACTCTTAGAAAGGTATAACCTTCCAAGACTGAACCAGGAAGAAACAGAAAATATGAACAGACCAATCACAAGTAATGAAATTGAAACTGTGATTAAAAATCTTCCAACAAACAAAAATCCAGGACCAGATGGCTTCACAGGTGAATTCTATCAAACGTTTAGGGACGAGCTAACACCCATCCTTCTCAAACTCTTCCAAAAAATTGCAGAGGAAGGAACACTCCCAAACTCATTTTATGAGGTCACCATCACCCTGATACCAAAACCAGACAAAGATACTACAAAAAAAGAAAATTACAGACCAATATCATTGATGAATATAGATGCAAAAATCCTCAACAAAATACTAGCAAACAGAATCCAACAACACATTAAAAGGATCATACACCACGATCAAGTGGGATTTATCCCAGGGATGCAAGGATTCTTTAATATACGTAAATCAATCAGTGTGATAAACCATATTAACAAATTGAAGAATGAAAACCATATGATCATCCCAATAGATGCAGAAAAAGCTTTTGACAAAATTCAATACCCATTTATGATAAAAACTCTCCAGAAAGTGGGCATAGAGGGAACCTACCTTAACATAATAAAGGCGATATATGACAAACCCACTGCAAACATCATTCTCAATGGTGAAAAACTGAAAGCATTTCCTCTAAGATCAGGAACAAGACAAGGATGTCCACTCTCACCACTATTATTCAACATAGTTTTGGAAATCCTAGCCACGGCTATCAGAGAAGAAAAAGAAATAAAAGGAATACAAATTGGAAAAGAAGAAGTAAAACTGTCACTGCAGATGACATGATACTATACATAGAAAATCCTAAAGATGCCACCAGAAAACTACTAGAGCTAATCAATGAATTTGGTAAAGTTGCAGGATACAAAATTAATGCACAGAAATCTCTTGCATTCCTATACACTAATGATGAAAAATCTGAAAGAGAAATTAAGGAAACACTCCCATTTACCACTGCAACAAAAGGAATAAAATACCTAGGAATAAACCTACCTAGGGAGACAAAAGACCTGTATGCAGAAAACTATAAGACACTGATGAAATAAATTAAAGATGAATCCAACAGATGGAGAGATATACCATGTTCTTGGATTGGAAGAATCAATATTGTGAAAATGACGATACTACGCAAAGCAATCTATAGATTCAATGCAATCCCTATCAAATTACCAATGGCATTTTTTACGGAACTAGAACAAAAAATCTTAAAATTTGTTTGGAGACACAAAAGCCCCTGAATAGCTAAAGCAGTCTTGAGGGAAAGAAACGGAGCTGGAGGAATCAGACTCCCTGACTTCAGACTATATACAAAGCTACAGTCATCAAGACAATATGGTACTGGCACAAAAAGAGAAACATAGATCAATGGAACAAGATAGAAAGCCCAGAGATAAACCCACGCACCTATGGTCAACTAATCTATGACAAAGGAGGCAAAGATATACAATGGAGAAAAGACAGTCTCTTCAATAAGTGGTGCTGGGAAAACTGGACAGCTACATGTAAAAGAATGAAATTAGAACACTCCCTAACACCATACACAAAAACAAACTCAAAATGGATTAGAGACCTAAATGTAAGACCAGACACTATAAAACTCTTAGAGGAAAACATAGGAAGAACACTCTTTGACATAAATCACAGCAAGATCTTTTTTGATCCACCTCCTAGAGTAATGGAAATAAAAACAAAAATAAACAATTGGGGCCTAATGAAACTTCAAAGTTTTTGCACAGCAAAGGAAACCATAAACAAGACAAAAAGACAACCCTCAGAATGGGAGAAAATATTTGCAAACGAATCAACAAAGGATTAATCTCCAAAATATATAAACAGCTCATACAGCCCAATATTAAAAAAACAAACAACCCAACCCAAAAATGGGCAGAAGGCCTAAATAGACATTTCTCCAAAGAAGACATACAGATGGCCAAGAAGCACATGAAAAGCTGCTCAACATCACTAATTATTAGAGAAATGCAAATCAAAACTACAATGAGGTATCACCTCACACCATTTAGAATGGGCATCATCAGAAAATCTACAAACAAGAAATGCTGGAGAGGGTGTGGAGAAAAGGGAACCCTCTTGCACTGTTGATGGGAATGTAAATTGATACAGCCACTATGGAGAACAGTATGGAGGTTCCTTTAAAAACAAAAAATTGAATTACTATATGATCCAGCAATCCCACTACTGGGTATATACCCAGAGAAAACCATAATTCAAAAAGACACATGCACCCCAATGTTCACTGCAGCACTATTTACAATAGCCAGGTCATGGAAGCAACCTAAATGCCCATCGACAGATGAATGGATAAAGAAGTTGTGGTACATATATACAATGGAATATTACTCAGCCATAAAAACGAACGAAATTGGGTCATTTGTAGAGATGTGGATGGATCTAGAGACTGTCATACAGAGTGAAGTAAGTTAGAAAGAGAAAAACAAATATCGTATGTTAGTGCATATATGTGGAACCTAGAAAAATGGTACAGGTGAACCGGTTTGCAGGGCAGAAATTGAGACACAGATGTAGAGAACAAACGTATGCACACCAAGGGCGGAAAGCAGTGGAGGGGTGGGGGGGGGGGTGGTGGTGTGATGAATTGGGCGATTGGGATTGACATGTATACACTGATGTGTATTAAATTGATGACGAATAAGGACTTGCTGTATAAAAAAATAAATTAAATAAAGTTCAAAAATTTAAAAAAAAAGAAAAACTTAACTTTTTTTTGTAATTCCTTAAGGGAAAGAAAAGCATTTTCAAAGCAATAAGGTTAATTATACACAAAGCCTTATGTATGTGTTTACATGCATTTTTCTGGGAGTGAAGTCCGTTGCTCTCATTAGATTCTCAGAGTGGTCCATGATTCAAAAAATGTTTCAAAACATAGACATAACTAAAAATCACATCCCAGTTTTCAAAATCTAAGAATCAAGATTGATTTACTTGGATTCTTTGAGTGGGAACACATTTGCACCCATACACACCTACTTTTCCCAACTCCAAACCATACTCCATTTCCCCTCCTAGCAACTGGATTTTAATGTTTGGTTTTAGTTTTCATCAGTGGTTGGGGAATGTAGGCCAATTTTGTTTAGATGATATTAGGTTTCTTTCATCTTTTTTTATTTAAAGGAGTGAGTAGTATTAAGGATAATTTTTAAATGAAAGCAAAAGACATGTAAGATATCCAGCTCTATTCATTTTCTGATATAATTTTAATGAGAGAGATGGAGATAAAGACTTCCAAAGAAGTATTTGTAATGTACATTTCTTATACAATAACCAAGAACTTCCCATTTAGATATTATTGAAGCAAGTTCAATAAAAAATTACTTCTGTGATTTACCTACCGTTCACTGAAAAAATTTTATTCTGTAAAAGTCTTTTACATATGAGGGCACCACTACCACAAACCATCAACAGTAGATGTGCTTTGAGGTATTATTTTAATAGTAAGAGAGACCATTTAATGTTGATCAATCAACAGCTATCAGTCTATGGTCTGTACAGGCAAGATTTATCTATGGCTTGGAACAGGAAAACCAACTGGCCCACAAGAAGATTCTGCCATGATCACAGCCTCAATTACATAGCCTTGCTCAACTGAGACAACAAATTTGAAACTACTACTTGTGAAAATAACAAGATTTAAATTTTCTTAGTTCTCCTTTTTTTTAATTTTCTTTAAAAAATTGTTTTATTGGGGTATAGTTGCTTTACAATGTTGTGTTAGTTTCTGCTGTACAATGAAGTGAATCAGCTATATGTATACATCTACCCCCTCCTCTTAGTTTCCTTAGCCAACTGTCCCAGACAACACTTTTAACAATGTTGCATTTCACAGATGTATCACTCTCAACAATGTAGATTTTTTTTAAAAGACTTTATTTTTTAGGGCAGTTTATGGTTCACAACAAAGTTAAGAGGAAGGTAAAGAGATTTCTCAAATACCATCTTCCATACACATGCATGGCCTCCCCCATTATCAACATCACTCACCAGTGTGTACATTTATTACCAAGGATGAAGTTACATGGACAAATCATCATCAAAGTCCACAGTTTACATTAGGGCTTTCTCTTGGTGTTGTACAGCCTATGGGTTTGGAGAAAGGCATAATGACATGTATCCATTATTATAGTGCCATACAGGATATTTCATTGCCCTAAAAATCCTCTGTGCTCCATCTAATCATGCCTCCCTCCTCTCTAGCCCCAGTCTCCATAGTTTTGCCTTTCCTAGAATGTCATACAGTTGGAATCACACAGTATGTAGTCTTTTCAGATTGGCTTCTTTCACTTAGTAATATATGTTTAAGGTTTCTCCACATCTTTTCCTGGCTTGATAGCTGATTTCTTTTTAGTACTAAATAATATTCCATTGTTTGGATGTACTACAGTTTATCCGCTTACCTACTGAAGGATATCTTGGTTGCTCCCAAGTTTTGGCAATTATGAATAAAGCTGTTATAAACATCTGTGTGCAGGCTTTTGTGTATATATAAGTTTTCAACTCCTTTGGGTAAATACCAAGGAGTGTGATTGCTGGGTTGTATGGTAAGAGCAAGTTTAGTTTTGTAAGAAACCACCAAACCACAAAACTATCTTCCAAAGTGGCTGTACCATTTTGCATCCCCACCAGCAATGTATGAGCATTCTCGTTGCTTCACATCCTCACCAGCATTTAGTGTTGTCAGTGTTCCAGATTTTGGCCATTTTAATAGGTGTGTAGTGGCCTCTCGTTTCAATTTGCATTTCCCTGGTGACATGATGTGGAACATCTTTTCACAGGCTTATTTGCCATCTTTATATCTTGATTTGTCTGATACGGTAATTTTTAAATTGGGTTGTTTTCTTATTTTTAAGAATTCTTTTTATATTTTGGATAACAGTCCTTTTATCAAATATATCTTTTGCAAATACTTTCTACAAGTCTGTGGCTGGTCTCTTTATTCTCTTGACAGTGTCTTTCACAGATCAGAAGTTTTAATTTTAATGAAGTATAGCTTATCAATTATTTCTTTCATGGATGGTGCCTTTGGTGTTATATCTAAAAAGCCATTGCCATATCCAAGGTCATCTAGATTTCTCCTACGTTATCTTCTAGAAATTTTATAGTTTTGCATTTTACAGTTAGGTCTAAGATCCATTTTCAGTTAATATTTGTGAAGGGTGTAAGGTCTCTGTCTAGATTAATTTTTTTGCATGTGGATGTCCAGTTGTTCCAGCACCACTTGTTGAAGAGACTATCTTTGCTCCTTTGTCAAAGATCAGTTGTCTATATTTATGGGGGTTTATTTCTGTGCCTCTACTCTTCTATTGATCTATTTGTCTATTCTTTCACCAACAGTACGCTTCTTTTTCTTCCAGTTTTATTAAGACATAATTGACATTCAGCCTGGTATAAGCTTATGGTGTACAGTATAATGATTTGACTTACATACATCATGAAATGATTATCACAATAAATTTAGGGAAACATCCACCATCTCATATAGATACAAAATAAAAGAAATAGAAAAAATATTTTTTCCTTGTGATGAGAACTCAGGATTTACTCTCTTAACTTTCATATGTAACACACAGCAGTGTTAATTACATTTATCATGTACATGACATCCCTAGTACTTATTTATTTTATAACTGGAAGTTTCTGTCTTTCAACTGTCTTCATCCAAATCCCTCCTCCCCCCACCCCCTGCCAACAGTACACTGTCTTGATGACTGTAGCTTTATAGTGAGTCTTCAAGTCTGGTAGCATAAGTCCTTCAACTTTGTTCTTCTTCAATGTTGTGTTGGTTATTCTGGGTCTTTTGCCTCTCCATATGAACTTTAGAATCAGTTTTTTGATATCCATAGAATAACTTGCTAGGATTGCATTGAATCTACAGATCAAGTTGGGAAGAACTGACATCTGGACAATATTGAATCTTCCTATGCATAAACATGGAATATCTCTCCATTTATTTAGTTCTCTTTGAATTCATTCATCAGAGCTTTGTAGTTTTCCTCATACAGATCCTGTACATATTTTGTTAGATTTATACTTAAGTATTTAATTTGCAGAGTGCTAATGCAAGTGGTATTGTGTTTTTAATTTCAACTTCCATTTGTTTATTGTTGGCATATAGGAAAGCAACTGACTTTTGTATATTTAACCTTGTGCCCTGAAACCTTGCTATATCTGGTTACTTCCAGAAATTTTTGTTAATTCTTTCAGATTTTCTACACAGATGATCATATAGTCTGTAGACAGTTTTCCAAACTGTGAACAGTTTTTCAAACTGCAAACAGAAAGACAAGTTTTATGTCCTCCTTCCCAATCTGTATACTTTTTCTTTTCTTTTCTTACCTTTTGCATAGCAAAGACTTTCAATACAATGTTTAAAAGGAGTGAGAGGGACATGTATTGATATGATCATGTGATTTTTCTTTTTTAATTTGTTGATGTGATGGATTACATTAGTTGATTTTTAAATGTTGAACCAGACTAGTATGCCGGGGATAAATCCCACTTGGTTGTGGTATATAATTCTTTTTATATTTTTTTGGATTTGATTTGCTAATATTTTGTTGAGAATTTTTTTTTATACTTAAAAAAATTTTATTTATTTATTTATTTTTGGCTGCGTTGGGTCTTCATTGCTGCGTACAGGCTTTCTATACTTACGGTGAGTGGGGGCTACTCTTCCTTGTGGTGCACAGGCTTCTCATTGCGGTGGCTTCTCTTGTTGCAGAGTGCGGGCTCTAGGCACGCGGGCTTCAGTAGTTGTGGCGCGCGGACTTAGTTGCTCTGCGGCATGTGGGATCTTCCCGTGGAGAAACCGTGTCCCCTGCATTGGCAGGCAGATTCTTAACCACTGTGCCACCAGGGAAGTCCCAAGATCAGCAGATGATTTTTGATTTTGGTAAATTTCAGATATAGTTACTTAGTTCTGAGTCCCTGGGGGCCACAGCAAGTGGGTACTGTAAAATTATAAAACCTGTAACACTGGCTTTGCAGGTAGGTTTTCACACTATATGCTTACAACTGAGTCCGACTTCAGAATGAATCTCATCATATTCACGGATTTATCTCTCCATGTTTTGGGGGGAAATTAAGAGAAGGGTGGCTTGGGCACTTGAATCTCTGCTGGCTTCAGAGAGACTGGAACCTCCTACAGTTTTGGCCTGGCTCTCTGGCAAATTGAAGGTTTGTGGGTAAGGTAGTGCTTATTCTGAGTGGCCAAGTGCCCATCTGTTCTGTTAATATTACTGAGAAAGAAAGGGAAAATGAATATTCGGGGCAAATAACAATTTCTTTCACTGGGACTAACAGTGAAAAAAATCTATAATGCTAATTATGGGTCCGTGACAGATTATAGATTTTTAGATCTATAGATTATAGATTATTTTCATTTTCCCTTTCTTTCTCAGTAATGTTAACAGAACAAATGGGCACTTGGCCACTCAGAATAAGCACTACCTTACCCAGCCTTTCTTGCAACTAACAGTAGCCCTGTGACTTAGATCAGACCAGTGAGAAAGGGTAGTCACAATTTCAAGAAAGTCCCATTATAGGGAAAGGATATGTCCTACTTCTCTCCGAACCATAACGTGAAAGCCATACGTTGAGAATGGAAAAGCAAGAAGATGAAAGGAATGCAGGTCCCTGCTCAGTGCAGAGCCGCCACGCCTGTGCTGGACTGCCCTTCCAGACTTTCATGTGAGAGAGAAATAATTACTACCTTGTTTAAGCTACTGTCACTGAGATTTTTCTGTCACTCGCAGCTGAGTCTAATCCTGATAAAGTCTCCATCTTTAGAATGAATATTCCGGATCAAGCGGAATGGGATCTTTTCTCTCTCCTTCTAACGCAGAGTCTGGATGCATGTGAATTTGGAATGGGGAGGGTAGACCCAAGGACTTTCAACACCATTGGTGACCTATGGCTGAGATCTACTTAAAATTCTGCCTTTGAAGGTGAAATTTCTTCTCTTACCAATTACCAAGGAATTGCTGATAGCCAAAACCAGTTCTACTGGCAGAGTGTTCTGGTAAAGATGGCAGACACTCTCCAAATAGTTACAATGACAAAGGTTGAGGATATAGACATGATTAAAATATTATCAGATTTGAAGCTTATTATAAATTTCTCAACACCTAAAAAAAGTAGGAATTATAAATCCCAGTGGGAGGTTGTGAATCTGGCTGTCAGAGACAGTGATGAGGGTAGATTCTGGGGACAGTTAGCAAAGACATAAACTTGGTGACTGAGGTCGCGAAGGCAAAGCTCCCACTTGAGACGTGGGTGACTCCCACCGATCTACAAAACAAGGTCAACTGCTCAGATCTTTCTCTGACTGCAACCTGGTACTTGTGCCTCATTTTAAATAGTTGGTCAAAATTTTCAAGCTGAATAAATGCTTAGAGGAGATTCCCAGCCTCCAAAGTTACTTGGAGGACCACCTAGAACAGCTGACTCAGATGATTATCAACCTAGTCACTTTTATGAATTCCATGGGAATGATGTTGTCTGGTTTGACCCAGAGTGTGGGTTTTGTCCATTTTTCAAAATGGTGAACGAGGGACTTCAGCTGCTGGGAAAATGGAATAGATGTACTTTTTCCTATTCTTCCCACTAAGTACAAGGAAAAATCCTGAACATTATATGCAAAACAATCATAAGAAGACCGAGAGATGGAGAGTAGAAGGCAGACCAGTTAGGGACACTGAGACCCAAAGAGCAGCACAGTGGTGAGTTTCCTGAGTTTCTCTTAGCCTCATATATCTCAGACTTGGAGCTAAAGAAGCCAGCAACATAGAAATGCCAACAAGCTGAGGAAAAAAAAAAAGCCCCAACAAAAGCCTGCTCTCTCCAGCCAAAGAACCAGAAAAGAGGCAGCCTGGCAAGAAGAGAAAACTTTTAGTTGAAAACTGCTCTACTGTGGCCAAAGATCATAGAAAGAACTATGTCCCCACCTTCACCAATGGTAACAAAGGTTAAACAGGGAGACTAGATGTCCACCCTCATGAGGCTGTAATGTAAACTGTGAATGTAAAATTTAAAAGTCACTGCCAAGGTGATGTGAGAGAGGGCAGAATAGGGGGCAGATCCCTTCATGTGATCAGTGGAGACCACGTGGGGAGCCTGGACTTACACCCTTACCCACAGTAATGCAGCACCCCTTTCCTTCCCACTGGAATGATGTCAGGGGAGGCCTGGAGGAGAGTCAGGACTTTCATTACTGCCCAGCTGTAACACGGCCACTCACCACCCTGTGGTGTCAGTGGGGGCCACATGCGGGGCAGTACTGAGGTACCCCTACCTCTCCAAGCAAGAGAGGTACCAGTGCAGGCCTGGTGGAAAGCTGGAACTCCTACCCCTGCCCAGCAGAAATGAGGAACACCTCCCCGCATCGGGTGTCAACAGAGCTGAGTGAGAAATCTGGATTTCTACCCTTACTTGGCTGTAATGAGGCAGCACCCTCACTTCCCCTGACAGAACAATGTCAGAGAAAGCCAGCTAAAACAGAAGGTTTTAATAAGATCCAAAGTCTCATAATACCCAAACATACCAGGTTTAAATAAAAAACAATCACTTGTCATGCCAAAACACATGAAGATCACAAATTGAATGGAAAAGGACAATCAATAGATACGAACATCCAGATGACAGAGATGTCAGAATGATCTGACAAGGATGTTAAAACAGCCATATAAAAAGGCTTCAGTAAGCAATGAAGAACAGTCTTGAAACAAAACAAAACAAAACAAAATAGACTCAGCAAAGAAAAAGTCTTATCAAAAAACTGAAGATATACAGAAGAACCAAATAGAAACTTTAGAATTGAAAAATACAAAAACAGAAATTAAAAACTCAGTGGATGGGGGACAAAGGAACAAATCTGCAAACTTGAAGATAGAAAAACAGGAATGACCCAATTTGAACTACAGGGAGAAAACAGGCTGGAGAAAAAAAAAGGAACTAAGCCTCAGGGATCTATGGGACTATAACAAAGGACCTAACAGTTGTACTGTCGGATTCCTAGAAGGAAAGGAAAAAGAGGACAGCACTGAAAAAGTATTGGATTTTTTGATAAACAAAAGCAACCTCACCACACCCAGTATGAAACAAATCATCTGAATAACCTTATAACCATCAATGAAATTGAATTTTTAATTAAAAGATCCCCCAAAGAAATCTCCAGGCACAGATAGAGTTTCACTGGAGAATTCTACCAAACATTGAAGGAAAAATTAGCATCAATTCTACATGATCTCTTCCAAAATACAGAACACTTCCCAATTCAGTTTACGAAGCTAGTATTACCCTGGTGTCTGTAGGGGATTTGAGGGATTTGGGCGATGATCAAGAAAAAAGATATAACCACAGAGGAAGTAACATGCAAGCTTTATTGGGCTGTGCTTGGACAGGGCTGCATGTGAGGGAAAGTTCCTCTCAGTACGCAACCAACCAGAGGCTTATGGCAAGAGGGCCACCATCCAGAAGAGGAGGGGAGCAAGGGAACTCCCAGAGGAGAGGGTGATCAGAGAGGGGCTTACATGTCTATGTGATGTCACTCAGCAGCATGGTGGGGAGCCTCTGGGTCAGAGAAGTCTGAACGGCAGCAGCTTGGGGTCTTATATCTTATCAAGAGCCAGCAAATGCTAGATGAGGTTTCATGGGATATGCAAAGCAGGGGGCCCTAAATGGCTAAATATTTGCTTGTTGGGACTATTTTTAAGATAACTGGATGTTGGATGTATAAAAATTTGAGTTTGGTGCCAGTGGGCTTTTGAGCTAATGGGTCTCAGCCTGCTGTAAAGAAATAAACAACCTAGGGGGCCAATACACAGAGGCCATCTTTGACTCACTTATATAACAGTACAAAACTAGACAAAGACAGTACAAAAAAGGGAGAAAACTACAATTTAGTATTCTTCATGAATACAGACACAAAAGTCCTTAACAAAATATTAGCAAAGAGAATCCAGCTATGTACAAAAATATTTATATACCATGATCAAATGGGGTTATACAAGGAAAGCAGGGCTGTTTCAATATTCAAAAATCAGTCAATGTAATCCACCAAGTCAATGGGCTAAAGAGGAAAAAATCACATGATCATATAAACTCATGCGAAAAAAGCATCTGACAAAATTCAATATCCTTCATGGTGAAAGCTCTCAGAAAAAACAAGAAGTAGGAATAGAGGGGAACTTTCTCAAACTTACAAAAAACATCAACAAAATACCTACAGCTAACATACTTAATGGTAAAAGACTGAATGCTTTCACCTTAAGATAAGGAAGAAGGCAAAGATACCTAATTTCACCACTTTTATTTAACATAATGCTGGAAGTTCTAGCCAATGTGATAATGCAAGTAAAGGAAATAAAAGGCATACAGATTGAAAAGAAGAAACAAAACTATCTATAGATAACATAATCATCTATATAGAAAATCCTGAGGGATTTATCCCTTCACCCCAAAAAAACTCCTAGAAATGAGTGCATGAAGATTGCCAGACGCAAAATAAACATATAAAAATCAACTGCGTTGGGGCTTCCCTGGTGGCGCAGTGGTTGAGAGTCTGCCTGCCAATGCAGGGGACACGGGCTCGAGCCCTGGTCTGGGAGGATCCCACATGCCGCGGAGCGGCTGGGCCCGTGTGCCACAACTACTGAGCCTGCGCTCTAGAGCCCGTGAGCCACAACTACTGAGCCCACACGCCACAACTACTGAAGCCCGTGTGCCTAGAGCCCGTGCTCCGCAACAAGAGAAGCCTCCTCAATGAGAAGCCCGTGCACTGCGACGAAGAGTTGCCCCTGCTCTCCGCAACTAGAAAAAGCCCATCTGCAGCAACAAAGACCCAACACAGCCAAAAATAAAATAAATAAAATAAATAAATTTAAAAAAACAATTGTATTTCTATATACCAGCAATGAACTTGTGAACACCAAAATTTAAAAATATAATACCATTTAAGATCACTCAAAACATGAAATTCTTAGGTATAAATCAGATAAAACATGTACAGGACTTGAATGCTGAAAACTAAAAATGCTAATGAAAGAAATCAAAGAAGATCTAATAAATGGAGACATTCTGTGTTCTTGGATTGGAAGACTCAATTTATTAAAGATATCAATTCTCAGCAAATTGACACATAGGTTTAATGCAATTCCAATCAAAATCCCAGATAGATTTTGTAGATTTTATTATGTTATTATAAAACTTATGTAGAAAAACAGAGGAACTAAAATAGCTAAAGTAATTTTGATAAGAAGCATCAAGTGGGAAAATCAGTCTACCCAACTTTAAGACTTACTGTATAACAACAGTAATTAAATCTGTGTGGCCTGTGGAGGAATGGATTTAGATCAATGGGACAGTCTAGAGAACCAACAAATAGTACCACACAAATATGCCCAACTGATTTTGACAAAGATGGAAAAGGAATTCGATGGAAGAAAGATTTTAAGCGAATGGTACTAGACTGATTGGACATCATAGGCGAAAAAATAGGCCTCAACTTAAATGTCACACCTTATACAAAAAAATTACTCAAAATGGATCACAGACTTAAACATAAAATGTAAAACTATAAAACTTTTAGAATGAAAATATGAGATAACCTTCAGAATCTAAAACTAGATAAGAGTATTCAGTCTTGACAGTGAAACCAAGATCCATACAAGGGAAAATTAATAATTGGATTTTATCAAAATTAAACATTTTGCTCTGTGAAATAATAAGAGGATGAAAAGATAAGCTACAGACTAGGGGGAAATATTTGCAAACCACGTGTCTGACAGAGGACCAGGATGTAGAACATATAAAGAATTCTCAAAACACAATAGTAAAGAAAACCAAACAAATCAGCTAGAAAAAGGGCTAAAGATATGAAGAGACATTTCATTCAAGAGGATATACAAATGGCAAAAAATTATCTGAAAAGATGTTCAACATCATTATCCATCAGAGAAATGCAAATTAAAACCACAAAGACATATCACTAATACCTATCAAAATGTCTGATAAGAAATAGTGACTATACCAAATGTTGGCAAAGATGTGAAGAAACTAGGTCATTGCTGTTGGGAATGCAAAATGGTACAGCCACTCTACAAAACGGTTTGGCAGTTTATTAAAAAACTAAACATGCAACTACCATATGACCCAGCAATTACACTCCTGGGCATCTACCCAAGAGAAATGAAAACTTATGTTCATACAAAACCCTACAAACAAATATTTTTACCAGCTTTATTCATAACAGCCCAAAATTGGAAACAGCCCATTTGTCCTTTTTCCTTTTTTTTAATAAATTTATTTATTTTATTTTATTTATTTTTGGCTGTGTTGGGTCTTCGTTGCTGCATGTGGGCTTTCTCTAGTTGCAGCGAGCGGGGGCTACTCCTCGTTGCGGTGCGCGGGCTTCTCATTGTGGTGGCTTCTCTTTGTTGTAGAGCACGGGCTCTAGGCGTGAGGACTTCAGTAATTGTGGTATGCGGGCTCAGTTGTGTGGCATGAGGGTTCTAGAGCACAGGCTCAGTAGTTGTGGCACACAGGCTTAGTTGCTCCGCGGCATGTGGGATCTTCCCGGACCAGGGCTCGAACCCACGTCCCCTGCATTGGCAGGCGGATTCTTAACCACTGCGCCACCAGGGAAGTCCCAACCCATTTGTTCTTGAACCGGTAAATAGTTCAGCAAAGTGTGATACATCCATACATCCATACCATGGAATACTACCCAGCAATAAAAAGGAACCAACAATTGATAGATGCAACAACTTGGATGACTCTGCAGAGGATTATGTTGCGTGAAGAAAGCCAGTCCCCAAAGGTTACATGCTGTATGACTCCATTTACATAACATTCCTGAAATAACAAAATTACAGAAATGAAGAACAGATTACTGAGTGCCAGGAATTAAGGGGTGATGGGAGTGGGAGGGAAGTGGGTGTGGCTATGAAAAGGCTTCTTGACTTATCAGTGTCAATATCCAGGTTGTGATCTTTCACTATACTTTTACAACACGTTACTGTTGGGAGAAACTGGGGAAAGGGACACAGGATCTCTCAATATTATTTCTTAAAACTGCATATAAATCTACAGCTGTCTCAAAACAAAAAGTTTAATTTAAAAAAAAAAATGGAAAACTCAGGACTTCCCTGGTGGTCCAGGGGTTAAGAATCGGCCTTCCAATGCAGGGGACGCGGGTTCGATCCCTGGTCAGGGAACTAAGATCTTACATGCCGCGGGGCAACTAAGATGGCGGGTGGAAACTACTGATCCCGCGCTCTCTGGCTCTCTCACAGCAAGAGCCCAAACAACCGCACCTAGAGAAGCCCGAGAACTGCAACTAGAGAAGCCTGTGCACCGCAACGAAGAGCCTGCATGCTGCAATGAAAGAGCCTGCATGCTGCAACGAAGATCTCGTGTGCGGCAACTAAGACCTGATGCAGCCAAAAAAATAAATTAAATAAATAAATTTTTTTTTAATGGAAAATTCTTTTCTTTGCTTGATTACAGATCTATTAATTTGTTAGATGTTCCAGGCAAAAGGTGACCAGTTTTTACTTTATAAAATGTAAGTCTGGGTTTTTCAGGCCAGTACATAACATGAGGAGCCATGGGTTTAGGTGTAACTATTCCACTATAAGCCACTATTAGATTCTTTGCTACCTTGAAGAGAAATCTGTCCATAACAATATAAATTGTGGTTCTTATAGGCTTTTCCTTGGGCTGTGACTTTATGGACCTCAGTTGTGTCCAGACTAAGTTGAAAGATCAGTTAATAATCTCTGATAGGATAAAACTGAAATTTGTTTTGGCCTCTCCTCCTTTAGACTTAGATAATAATATGTTTACTCCTTTTGGGTCAGCTGGATGCATAACTTCCTGTTACGCAGAAAGAAAGACACACATTCTCTTATATGCAGACTACACATGTGGACTTATCATGATCCAAGAGTGGCCTTAACAGGCATTTGGTCCTAATGGCTAATTACTGCCAAAAAGAACAGTTTCAGGTCAATTATTCAAAGCCAAATTCACTGTTTTGAGTAGATATCTCTCAACTCTTTACTAGTTTGTCTCAAGTAATCCCATAAGACCAGTAAGCTCATTTATATAAGGACCAAGATTTACACAGGAAAAAAATGACGGGCATGATCTGCCCTCCTCCCTCCCCCCACCAGAAACAAGTGGGTGTGCCCTTCCAGGGAAGGCAATCAGACTCTTTCTCAGGAGGCCTCAGGTGACACCTGTTACCTTTGGCAATTTTCCATGGTCTGCTGGGTGGTCCTTGGTCTTATGGGCTTGGAAACCTAGTTTTGTCTGTTACACTCACCTTAACCTGGTATATGAGATTAGATATAAAACCAAAACACCAATGTGTTGATTGACTAAAAAGCATGTTCCAAACGTGCTTTCATCAATGTTTCGAGGCTACGAAGAAGCTATTCTCTAAGAACCAGGAAATGAAGGTGCCCACTGTGACTTAAGCTACAAAATCAAAACATGGTGGAGACTGTAGACTGGAACACTTAAGTGGGCACGGGCAGCCCATTTTCTCCCTGTAGTCAACGTGTGTGGGAAGCCAAATCATAAACTGAATAGCAAGTAAATTCACTCACAATATCAAAAATAATTGTCATGATGGGAATACATGACATCCACAGTCTCCATACAAAATTTCTTCGTAGAGACACTGACCTCGGAAGCCAGAGTAAGCAAGAGATTGATTATAAACATGCAATAAGAACAAGAGGAGTGGGATTAATTGAATGTTTCATGCTATTAGGCACACATAGCATAATACATCCTGCTCACATTAGGGAGGTTTTGATCTAGGAATCTGAACATTTATATTCATTTGGTGATAATCTTCTGCTTCTATCCCTACTGGGAAATGTCCTTTCCAGGCAAAAAAAAAAAAAAAAAAAAAGTCATGATTCAAAACCTGTTGGCTAAGATTTCTGTACCCCTAGGCAGTGCCCTTTGGCTGGACACTGTTCGCATTTCCCTCTATGCTTTTTCTATGGTAGCAAAGCCCTGCCTGGGTAGCAATCTCTTTCTTTAAGGTGATTTTGAATATTTCTACTTCAACCCATTATGTTTTGATATTATAGTTTAGCTCTCAGAGGACCATCTTATTCCAAACTCTTGGGATTCAGCTCAGTAGCCTACAAATACTGACAAGCAAATATTTGCAAATTGTTCATCTTGGAATCCACTCCAAGAAGCTGTGTGGCTCAAATCAATAAAGGTTTTTCTTTTATTGACCCAGGTGGTCACTGGTATAACTGCTCTAAAACCCTTCAAGGTCAAAATAATTTCTGTACTGCTATGGAGGTGGAGGCTTGGGGCTTTTTGCCATGGTCTACATTAGACCAGGCTCCAAATTATTTTCTAAGTAATCACTTCTATCCTCAGTATGTTGTAAATAAACAAAATAACACACATGCAGGTCACTAAGCTAAGTGCTACTTCAAAATATTTGTATTTAGTTTCTGTTTTATAAGAACTAACATATGCATACAAAGATAATTTTGTATCCCCCCTTTTGAAGAGTCTGTATTTGTCTGTTTTCTACCAGTGGTTCTGATGTCTTACTTTTGTCATGGGGTAACATTGGGTGACAAAGCAATTCATCTACCAGAAAGATGTATGAACACCCTTCTTGTGGCTGGGTTCATAAACATTATCTATTTATGCTCCTCACAAGAATTCCTCTTTTCAGCCGTGACATGGCTAGTAAAAAGTGCTTACATTTACTGTGGAATTTTAAGCACAGGATTCCTCTAAGTGGAATGATAATGGATTTCTGTTGTGGTATATCCTTAATTGGCAGGCAGCTTTGTTTGGTTTATTATTGGCGATGATTAGGACACACACTGGTTTCTTCACCTGGGTTCCTGGCTCAGATCAGCTTGAATGATGACATACCTTTGCTGCCACATCCTCTATCAGTGGTCATCAGATGAAAGAGCCTGGATGAGGGATTCAAGTCTAGGTGTCCCCATCACCAGAAGGCTAAAGCCGGAGGCATCTGAGCCAGGAACTGACTTAGGGAGAGCTTCACAGCAAGTATTTCAGGGTTAGGCTCCAGGCATTCAACCACGTAGACAGCCTGGTGCCCTGACCTGTGCACATTTACAAACCATAACTTCCTGGGCCTTTCATAACATACACATGCCAGGCAGAGACCCCCCACTGCAAAGAAAAACCCAAGGGGTTAATATACACAGCATCACTTCACTATCCTTCCCAGATTCTTACTGAAGGTTCTGTGTTGATGAAACAGATTGTGTAGCTGCAGGTAGCCTGTGTTGTAAAGGCATTTCATACAGAAGTTCTTGTCTCATTAGGACCTTCATACATTTCTTTGAAGTTCATCAACCTAAAAATCACTACATTTTTTCCTGGAAAGTTGTCTCCTAGAAGATTACCTGACCGAAGCCTTTTTACTCCCTGACACTTAGTTTTACTAGCAAACTAATTGTCAGTTGTACAAACCATTCGGCTCTCAGTGGAAATGTGTCAGTACAATGATGTCTTTCTTTTCAACTATCACTAATCTGTATCATAGCCTTGTAGAAATAATTTGGCTTTTTGTTCTGGGTAATTCCCACCCTGCTGATGTCACTGCATAATGTGGAATAATAATAATAAAATGAATACCAACCACCCCTACCACCAAAATAATAACATTGAGCATTTCAATGTTTTGAGCACTTTTCTAAGTACTTTCATACATTAACACATTCCATCCTCACAGTCTCATGAGGTAGGAACTATCATTATCTCCATTTTATAATGAAGGAAACTGTGGCACAGAGAAGCTAGCTAATTTGCCTAAGGTTATACTCATGTTGAAAGAGATGTGTGTAACTGCTCTTTAGAAAAATGATTTTTCTGGTTTTAGTCTATAAAAATGATGCATGTTTATGGTTTAAAAAAAAAGTTCTTATAAGACTGAGAATTACAATTTAAAAAGTAAAAAACTACACCAAATTCTGCTACCTAGAGATAACCACTGATCATTTTTAAGTGAACTTCCTCCAAATATCTCTTTATCTATTTAGGATCATATTGATTTATGATTATCATAACATAAATGGGATCAAGCACACAATACTTTTCTGTAATTTACTTTTTCCACTCCATTATGTGACCTAGACGTCAGCAGCCCTTTGTAGACGTCTAAGTGCTACGTAAATCTCTCTGGTTATTAGAATGATCAGGGCTGAGGGGAGCCTCCCAGCCCAATCAGAAGAAAGCACTTGAGATCAGAGATTTTCCAGTCCCTGAAGGACTCTTGCCTTACTTCATAGCAGGTTTTATTTTCGTCTGATGTTTAACGTAGTCATCCTTGAGAATGCCACAAAAATCCTTTCTAGAATGCAAGCCAAAAAGTACTGCTGGCCACTGACTCGGACCTGAAGGCCTGACCCCCAATTCTCCAGAGAATTAGCCGGGCTCTGGGCTGAGGATGGTTTAATGATGTCTGAGTCATGTGCCAGCTGGCACGAGGAAAGCCCAACGTGCAGACACATAACCTCAGTGGGGAAGCTGAGCTGAGAGCTGTCACTGGGTTGTTATTATAGCAGTCTGCTGATAAGTGATGGGCTAGGGAGGGAAGAAGTCCAAACCTCTCCAGGAAACCAGATAAGTCTTATGATGAGGGCTGTTCCCACACACCTCACTAGGAGACACTACTCACATCAATTCATGTGAATGACACCCTTGAGTTGTACAGTGTACAACACGAGTAGCCTTAAGTGACAGCTGCTGTTGGTCAGCTGGGCCTGCAGGAGGCTGGGCCTGCAGGACAAAGTTACATCCTGCAGGCAGTTGAAAGGGAACAATCCTAATAGAGTTCCAAGGATGACAGCTGATACCTTGCAGACCACCCCCATACCTCTCATTCTCCTTTAAAAAAATCTTGCTGGGGAATCAAGTTAGGAAAGTGGTAGTTTAAGGGTAGGAGTGCTTACATGTGAAAATGGATTCTCAAGCTGACTGTGAAGGAGAGAAATCTCTAGAGCACACACACTCATCTTGCCACTGGAATCTCTTCAGGGGAAGCAGTTTCGGTCCATGTGGGAATGGATCTAGCTCACCGGAAACACTTCTAGCACATTTTAAGAAATGTTTTAAATTCTATCTTAGAACATAAATGAAATAAGAAAAAGTGCAAAAAAGAAAATAAACTTCACCCATAATTTTCACTCTCACACAAAATAATCATGGTTAATATTTAGGTCTATTTCCTTCTAGCTTTTTCTATTCAGCATTGCTTTTAAAGAGAGCCAAATATCTATCTACACAAGTTCACTTAATATTTTATAACTATATTTCCCATGATCATTAAATTCTACATGAAAAGGTAAAGTGTTATGGCTACATAATATTCCACTATCTAAAGTTCTATCCGAAGTTATATAGCCACCAAAAGAGTCTTTCAAAGCAATTGTCTTTCTTAAAGAAGCTGTCTGGGAACCAACGCTTAGATCATTTTCCCCCAAAAAGATTCCTTACACATTTCCATAGCATATTATCCAAGTAGCCCCTGTAACATGGGGGGAGGGCATTAGTGAAAGGACATTCCTCTCGCTTTCATTTTTAATTAAAATATTTTATCATTATGAACTTCCCTTTAAAGACTGCTTTTGCTGCATCCCATAGATTTTTGTTTGTTTGTGTTTTCATTGTCATTTTTCTCAAGGTATTTTTAAATTTCCTCTTTGATTTCGTCATTGACCTATTGGTTTTTTAGTAGCATGTTGTTTAGTCTCCATGTACTTGTTTTTTTCTCATTTCTCTTTCTGTGGTTGATTTCTACTTTCATGCCACTGTGGTCAGAAAAGATATTTGAAATAATTTCTGTCCTCTTAAATTTGTTGGGGCTTGTTTTGTGTCCCAGTATGTGGCCAATCCTAGAGAATGTTCCATGTGTGCTTAAAAAGAATGTGTATTCTGTTTTTTTGGACGTAACATCCTAAAAATATCAATTAAGTCTAACTGCTCTATTGTATCATTTAGGATCTCTGTTGCCTTATTGATTTTATGTCTGGAAAATCTGTCCATTACTGTGAGTGGGGTGTTAAAGTCTCCTACTATTACTGTATTCCCGTCAATTTCTCCCTTTATGTCTGTTAGTATTTGTTTTATGTATTTGGGTGTTCCTATATTGGGTGCATTAATTGAAATATTTTAAATTAATTCCTATATATGGTAAACAAACAAATAAGTCCCAGCAAACTTCAAAGTTTTAAAATAATACATATTAAAGAGAAGATTCACTTCCCTGTCCCCAAATTCTCCTCCTCAGAGATGACACTATTGTCAGTTTCTTGGGCATTCTTCCAAAAATGTACTGTGTATTTGTAAGCATGTATGTAATAGTCATCCCCAATTTTTTTTCACACAAATGACAGCATACTCTATGCTTTACTCTCGCCTTGCTTTGTACACCTAGTGTAAGAGAGAGAGTGTGGTCTAGTGGCTAAAGGCACAGGATTTGGAAGCCAGATCTCCTGGGTTTAAATTCCAGTACCACCATTAATTAGCCATGTATTCTTGACCAAATTACCTAATCTCTCTGTGCTCTGGTTTCCTCATCTGCAAAGTGGTACTAATAATGGTCCCCACCTCACTGGGTCCTTACATGGTGTTATGGGTTGAATTGTGTTCCCCCAAAAAGATAGTTGAAGTCCTACCCCTCAGTATCCAGTGACCTTACTTGGAAATAGGGTATTTACAGAGGTAATCAAATTAAATTGAGGTCATTAGGATGGACCCTAATCTAATATGACTAGTGTTTTTATAAAAAGGGGAAATTTGGACACAGACACAGACATGCACATAGGGAGAATACCATGTGAAGAAGGAAGTTATACTGCCAGAAGCCAAGGAACATCTGGGACTACCAGAAGCTGGAAGAGGCAAGGAGGCATCCTCCTCTACAGGTTTCAGTGGGAGCATGGACCTGCCAACTCCTTGACTTCTGACTTCTGGCCTGCAGACAATAAATATCTGTTGTTCTAAGCTACCTAGTTTGTGGTACTTTGTTACAGCAGCTCTAGCAAACAAATACACATACACCCAGAATTTAGACTATGTCCAATACTCCTCAAATACTATATAACTGTTAGCTAGCATTATCATGTAGATCTGCCTCATTCTTTTTAATGACTGCCTAATTTTTGTGGTTTATGCAAAATATACTGTTTAAATATTTCTTACTATTATCAAAGTAATACATTTGTTTAAAAAAATAGTACTGGGACTTCCCTTGAGGCACAATGGTTAAGAATCCGCCTGTCAATGCAGGGGACACGGGTTTGAGCCCTGGTCCAGGAAGATCCCACATGCTACGGAACAACTAAGCCCATGTGCCACAACTACTGAGCCTGCGCTCTAGAGCCTGTGAGCCACAACTACTGAGCCCATGTGCCACAACTACTGAAGCCCGTGTGCCTAGAGCCCGTGCTCCACAACGAGAGAAGCCACCACAATGAGAAGACCACGCACTGCAATGAAGAGTAGTCCCCGCTCGCTGCAAATAGAGAAAGCCCACGCACAGCAACGAAGACCCAACACAGACAATAAATAAATAAATAAATAAATAAATAAATAAATAAATAAACTTTTCTTAAAAATAAAAAAAAAATAGTACTAAAAGGCATATAATGAAAAATAGCAGTATTTTGTCTCCACTTATTTTCAAACCCCCAGTCCCACTCCCCAAAGGCAAGCATTTTCAATTACTTGGATCTTCTTTCTGGTATTTATCTCCATATTTCTAAGCAGTGTGCTTATACTGTTACTTTTTGGTCTATCAGTTTTAGACACACTCGTCTGCCTTCTTGTTATGATCAATGAGGATTTTGTTTTATGACAATCTCTTGCCCTCTACACACACACACACATACACACACAGACTTTCCCTCTCGTCTTCACAATTTAACTATATAACCATTTTTAGTTGTGTAATAGATTGTTAAAATAGATGTCTTAAGTCTCTGAAATCCAATTGAGACTCCAAAGCTAAGAACAATAGGTACAAAACAACCCCACGTTGTAAATAGAGATTCTAGAAATCCATGCAGGGCTTGCAAATCAGGTGGCCCCGAAGTGATTCTTCCAGCCTTCGCTACTAACTACCTCCGGTCTCCAGAATTAGCCAGGGAGCTGAAGGAGCCTGTGTTGGGCATTGCTTTGGAGAGAGTTAGCAGAGCGTTGTGTTTCCCACCCCATCCCTAGTGCTAGAGGGGAGGAAGACACCTTACACTCATCCTGAATTGAGTGAGGGGGACTTCAAGAGGATCCTCAGAGAGACTGATAGTTTGCAGAGACAGTCACATACTTGGTGACTGACTAACACCTGGAAAAAAAGTCTGAAGCCAGAAGCTGGCTGGAGCAGCCTGCCTGGTAGCAGGACAAAGAGTCAAGGTTGGCCAGCATTTCCAGGGATTGGTGGGGCAAAGATCTGGTTTTCCATGGGCCAGGCTGGATTCTGTGGAAGAGAGGTGTCAATAGGTTGCTTTCAAAAGTTCCCAACACAACAGTACCATCTGGAAGGATGAAAAATGACCCCAGCAAAGAGAGGACAGGCAGGGGCCAGGTGCTCAGTGGACAGCTGTCAGTGGCCAGCCAAATGAGGCATCTTCTAGGTCAAGGACAGTACAGCAAAAACATCCCAGTGATGAAGGGTCTCTCACGAATCAACCTTGGACATATTACTGATACATACGAAGAGGGCACTCATGGCAGATGACAACTCTGCAGGCCAAGAGCTTTTCTTCCTCTTCATTCTCCCCTTTCTGTGTCTTCATCTGACCCTAGAGGAGCCAGAGGCAGCACACTGAGCAAGAAGGAATAAAGTGACATTGACCTTCTACTTAGGGTTGCCAGATTTAGCAGATAAAAGTACAGAAGCCCAGTTAAGTTTGAATTTTAGATAAAAATGCTTTTCTTTAGTATAAGTACCTCCTATGCACTATTTGGGTTGTAATTCTACGAAAAGCATTTGTTGCTTTCTGGAACTGACATTTAGCTGGGCGTTCTGTATTTTATTTGGCAACCCTGCCCATACTTCTTGCCCACTGCAAACTTTAAGCCTGTGTCAGGCCCAAGCTGTGGGAGAGCTGTGGGATAAGAGCTTGGTGTTCTGATATAAGAGCTTTGGATAACCTGAAAAAAAATGGAGACTATTTATTAATAACCTAAAAGTACTTAGAAACATGACAGAAATTGTCTGATAGTTCAGCCATGGGGCTGAAAAAGTGAGATAACAAAATTTTGCAGCTGGAACCTTCCAAGTTCCTCTTGCTCAATTAGCTACTTACAGGTATATTAGGTTCAACATTTAGGTTATTATTTCTATGTAAATATTATTTGTTGCTGAGCCAAGCTGTGAACTAAGACTGCATTTTTTATATAACTTTCTATTTTTAATTTGACTCAATAATTGCCTAAAGCATTTTTCATGTTTAAAAGCCATTTATGTGTCTTTCTTTATGAACTGCCTATTCATGTCCTCTGTTGGGTTGTTGAGCTTTCTCCTACTGATTTATTCAAGTTTATTTATATATTAAGAAAGTTAACCTAAAAGAACACTCTTCCGTGGGGGAAATTAGAAATGGCTAGCAACGAGGATAAGTAGATCTTTTCTGACATTTGTGCTGGGAAGCTTAGATTTTCTCTGTGCCCTGTATCTAGTCTTGCTCTTCCAAAACAAATTTTCTTAAATCAATAGTTCCCTTAAATTTACTTTAATGCTTACATGTTCAATTCTTGGTTAAACATTTCCCAAGAAAGATGTGTATGATTAAGACACAGCCTATCAGCATTTTTCTCCTTTAGACATGATCATTTATCCTTGAGATTTGTTTCCATGAAATTAACCCACACCAGGAAAATAGCTGCAAATATTACCTCAAAGGAATTAGGAGAAATTTCCCTTGAGATACTATTATAATGTGGTTGGAACATGGAACACAAAGATTAAAATCTCAAATTTGTTTCTTTCTTTGTTCATGAGTTTACGATTCTAATCTGATAACAAACCTCATTATTGTTTTCAGTTTCTCATTAGAAAATCAGAGCCTTGCTCTTTAACTGTCCCATGAGACTTAGCCTCTGAGGTATCTCCAAAGTAATGGGAATTGTATGATAAAGTAAAGATTACAGTTTAGACCACCACCACTGCATATAAATTTCCACTGTAAGTGGTTGCAAACCACTCAGCTAATTTTTGCATATCATTCTTTCCAAAGAATCCCTTTGTTCTTGAGGGAAATAAAACATTCTAAAACAAATACATTAAAATATGGATTCAAAAATTATTTTAAGAATAGACAGAAAAACTGCATTTCAGATCAGCTGTCAGGAGAGTCCCACATTTGTCAATAATTCCTCAGAAGAGCCCAGGATGTGCTCCATCTTCTAATTTTTATTTATAAATTCAATTTTAAGATTGCACTGAGGCACGCTGATTCTCCTGTTTCACTGCCTAATTTATTTATTTCTCTAGAATGAATGACAAGTAGGAAGGGCTGGATTCCAGAATCCCTCGGCCCTAGAAGAAAAAATCTTTGCATGTCTTGCAAATGTGAGCTCTGTATAGTCTCAGAGATATCATCCTCAGCATATGTAATATCTCACATTCCTGTTCTGCTTTATCTCGCTATTCAGTGGAAAACTAGCTTTAAGGGAAGCCATGTCTTAAAAATTGACAAATGTTTCCTTGTCCCTCTGCAGCACACAAGTTCATCTATCAGGTTTTGTGCTTATCTGACACAGTGACAAGACAGAAATCTGATCCATGCACAAATCAATCAATCAATCAAATGTAATATGGGATATCCAAAGCATCGCAGAGGAAGACCATGAGTATTTGCTGAGGGACAGTCATGTTCCTGGCACAGTGTTTGGTGTTTCCATTTGTGAAGTCTTACTGAACTCTTGCAACAGCTGCCTCAAGGTAAATGAGAAATCTGAAGGTCAGAAAGTCAGACTTACTTGTTGAAGCTGGTAAATGTCAGGGTTTTCCCACTGCTCCCTGGCCCATACCCAACACTCCAGCCATACTGAGCTATAGGAGGTTCTTCTTAACCTGGTAATCATTATCCAAATGTGTCTGGTTAGTTTGGGACACAAAAATCATCATAATATGAATAACCCTAATTAATGCAGGGTTTCATGAAACTGATGGAGATGATGTTGAAAAAATGTTAGAATCACAGGCAAACACTGATAAAGAGTCTTGCAAAATTAGACAAGTTAACAATTAAAGAGGAAAAAATGGACATTAATAGGCTCTTCAAAAGAGGAATATTTGAAAATTATAGATTAAGGGGGGCAGCTGAGAAGAATGAAGGGCTTCAACCTATTTGTCAAATGTGCTACCAGACACATTTTTTAAAAAGTAGATTCCCAAACCCTAAATCAACACTCACTTTGTTTTCTATTCCAAAAATTAGGGAAGACTTACAATTACTAACTAACTTTTGTTACATATAAATAACAATATAGATTAATTTTATAATTTTTCTTTTCACTTTCCAAGATCAAATTCTAATCAATTTTTTCCATATCTTATATGAAATGTTTGTGTTGCGTTCCCTTTATGTCCTCCTTAGACATTAACTGTCTTTGACTGTGAGACCTCCTATACTTTGCCCTGCTGTTTCATGCTTCTGAACTTTTGTCCATGGTGTTCCATCTGCCTGCGGGACCTGTCTCTGTTGTTCTGCAGGGAAACCCTTCTTCACTGCTCTCGACCTTCTCCAATATCACCTCCTATGTGAGAGTTTCCTCTAACCTTTCCTGCTCCCTTAGCCAGATGGATGGAAATATGAGGAAACACACAACCTAACAGAAAAGGTAAGTTATAATGAAGCAATGAATTATTCTGTGTCAAGAGGCACAGATTTCTTGGATTGAAACACGAGCACAAGTAAAGAACATTTCCACTATCATAGAAAGTTCTATTGGACAGCATTGGCACTTACTTGCGAAAACACAAGCAACAGATTAAAAAAAAATAACAAAGCACTAAGAAAGGAATTCTAGGCTTATTTTCCTTTTAAGTAATGGTGGTACTGCTGGAAAGACTATGTGTTCTGGAAGCACATTGGAGGGGTCCTTACCAGTGCGGGAGGCTGGATGAGGAAATGATCTTTAAGCTCAGACTTGAGTAGGAATTAACTAGGAATGTGTTGGCGAGGGACGGGGAGGTTGGAGAGAGCTGTGGATTGGTTTGGAACAAGGAACAGTCCCAAGAGGAAACTATGGGCAGGGAGAACCTGAAGAAAGAGTGCACAGGATGCCTTTGGAAGAAGTATAAGATATTCATCAGGCTCTAATTCTGCAAACAAATTCATGGTTGACATTGTGCCTGCATCAAAAAATAAAAGAATATGCCTTAAATGAGACTTAAGTGCCATAGGAAATAAACTCTTCTGGTTATAATAGATCAGGATGACCAGAAGGGATGATGTGTCAGGAGGTTTCCTATTAATTCCTTATTTTCATTATTTGTTCACTTAACACTTATCACATGTCAAATGGTGGTAAGAATTCTATTAGGAAACTCATTGAGTGCCCAAAAGAGACTGGAGATGTTACATAATGAATGGAAGTTCATGATCTATCTTCAGATTTTTGTTCTAACTGAACTCACAACTTTTTGATAGACATAGCAATCATGAATAGAATATCAGATTTTTGGTTTCCAGTGCAGTGTGTCCAAAATGTGGCATTTGAGAAGCCCTTGCAGCACTTATTAAAATGCATATCCCTATCCCAGAAATAAACCCACACATCTATGGTCAATTAATCTACAACAAAGGAGGCAAGAATATACAATGGAGAAAAGATAGTCTCTTCAACAGGTGGTGTTGGGAAAGCTGGACAGCTACATGTAAATCAATAAAATTAGAACACCCCCTCATACTCCTCATACCATATATAAAAATAAACTCAAAATGGTTTAAAGACCTAAATATAAGACATAACACCATAAATCCTAGAAGAAAACAAGGCAAAACATTCTCGGACATAATCTTAGCAATATTTTCTTAGATCAGTCTCCCAAGGCAAAAGAAATAAAAGCAAAAATAAACAAATGGGACCTAATCAAACTTAAAAGTTTTTGCACAGCAAAGAAAACCATCCACAAAATGAAAAGGCAATCTACAGACTGGGAGAAAATATTTGCAAACAATGCAACTGACAAGGGGTTAATATCCAAAATATATAAACAGCTCATATAAGTCAATGTCAAAAAACCAAACAACCCAATCAAAAAATGGGCAGAAAACCTAAATAGACATTTCTACAAAGAAGACATACAGATGGCCAAGAAACACATGAAAAGATGCTCAACATCACTAATTATTAGAAAAATGCACATCAAAACCACAATGAGGTATTACCTCATACTGGTCATAATGGCTATCATCAAAAAGTCTATGAATAATAAATGCTGGAGAGGGTATGGAGGAAAGGGAACCCTCCTACACTGCTGGTGGGAATGTAAATTTGTGCAGCCACTATGGAGAACAGTATGGGGGTTCCTTTAAAAACTGAAAATAGAGCTACCATATGATCCAGCAATCCCGCTCTGGGGTATTTATCTGGAAAAGATGAAGACTCTAATTTGAGAAGATTCATGCACCCCAATGTTCAGAGCAGCACTATTTACAATAACCAGGACATGGAAACAACCCAAGTGCCCATCAACAGATAACTGGTTTAACAAGATGTGGTATATATATACAATGGAATATTACTCAGCAGTAAAAAAGAATGAAACATTGCCATTTGCAGCAGCATGGATGGACCTAGAGAATATCATACTAAGTGAAATAAGTCAGACAGAGAAAGACAAATGATATATGATATCACTTATATGTAGAATCTAAACAATAATACAAATGAATCTATATACAAAACAGAAATAGACTCACTGACATAGAAAACAAACTTATGGTTACCAAAGGGGAAAGGGAGGGGAAAAGGAATAAATTAGGAGTAAGAAATTAACAAACTACTATACATGAAATAGAAAAGCAACAAGGATTTACTGTATAACACAGGGAACTATATTCAATATCTTGTAATAACCTATAATGGAAAAGAAACTGAAAAAAAAATATATATATATAAAACTGAATCACTTTGCTGTACACCTGAAACTAACACAATATTGTAAATCAACTATACTTCAATAAAAAAATAAAAAATAATTAAAATGCATATCCCATTTCCCTGCCATCCCCTGGGCAGAGGCAGGGGCTCAGGGGCATTCAAGATTTGGCTCCATAACCCACCACCATAGTATTGCTGCTGGAGGTGTAATGGATGTTAGCACTGCTTTACAAGAGGTACTGAAGGCTGCCTTCTTCCACGATGACCTAGCACATGGAATTTGTGAAGGTGCCAATGTCTTAGTGCCAAGCCCATCTTTGAGTGCTTACATCCAACTGTGATGAGCCTATGTATGTCAAGTAGGTGGAGGCCCTTTGTGCTGACAAAACTCAACGTCACTGAGGTTCATGACAATAAGAAACTAGGGGAACGAGTAGGCCTCTGGAATACTGACAGTTGGGGAAACCCTGTAGAAAGGTTGGTTGCAGATGGGTGGTTTTAGTAAAGGACTATGCAAAGAATCCCAAGGACGTCATCAGAGAGTACTTCAAATGCAAAAATATGAATAAAAAACTTGGCTTTTGTTTTGAAAAAATGCATATCCCCAAGCCCACCATGGACCTACTGAAACAGAATTGGTGGGATCTACAGGGCTAACAAACTCCCTGGGTAATTCTACTGCACTCTAAAGTTTGAGAACTTCCATCTGACTGAAGTGACTCTCAGGTATATAATGGCAGCCTGGAGCCAAGCTGGCTACATAAGAACCACGTAGAATTCTGGTTTTGTTTTTAATTATTAACTCTATACTTATTGGGATTTCACTAGTTTTTCCACTAATATCCTTTTCCTGTTCCAGGATCCTATCCAGGATACCACATTACATCTAATCATCATGTCTCTTTAGTCTTCTCTGGTCTGTGTCAGTTTCTTAGAGTGTCCTTTTTTTTTTTTATGACCTTGATATCTCTGAAGAACGCTGGCCTGGTTATCCTGTAGAATGTTCCTCAATTTGAGTTTGTCTGATGGTTTTCTCATGGTTAGACTAAGGTTATGGGTTTTAGGGGAGAATACTACAGAGGTGAAGTAATATTCTTATCTCACCTTATCAAAGGTACATACTCTGGGCAAGATTTATCACTATTGACGCTAATCTTGATTAGTTGGCCTGGAGGTAGTGTTTGCCAGTTTTCTTCACTGTAAATTACTCCCCTACCCCAACACTATACTCTTTGGAAGAGAGTCCCCCAAAGCACAACCCAAAGTCAAGGAAGAGGTGGAAATTAAGCTTCCCTTCCTGGAGTGGAGACTATCTACATAAATTATTTGGAATCCCTGGAATTCTTCTGTAAGGGAGATGGGTTTCTTTTTCCCCATTTATTTATTTAATCATTTATGTATACCAATATGGGCTCATGGATATTTACACTCTGTGTTATAATCCAACGCTATGTTATTTATTTTATTGCTCGAGTTTTCCAGCTTTGGCCATTGGAAGCTTTTTCAGATTGGCTCCTGGGTCCCTTTGGCATGCCCCACTTTTTTTACTTTAGACACTACAAGATGCTTCAAGGCCATCTTGTGTATTCCCCATCCCAGACTAGAACCAGGCATTTCTCCCAGTAGAGTTGTCTTTCTAAAACATGAATTTCTCCCTCCCAACCTTGGAGACGTAAATCCAGTTGGCCTAGAGAAGGAGCCCATGAATATGTTTTTTTTTTAATTAGATGAAACTGGGAGTTCCCTAGTGGTCTAGTGGTTAGGATCCAGCACTTTCACTGCTGTGGCCCGGGTTTAATCCCTGGTAGGGGAACTGAGATCCTGCAAGCCTTGCAGCATGGCCAAAAAAAAAAAAAAATTTAATGAAATAGAACATACTCATAGTAAAAACAAATTCAAACAATGCAAAGGGGATATATATATATATATATATATATATATATATATATATATATATATATATATATATTAAAAGTGAGAGTCTATCAGTCTTCCTGCCCAAAGGCAACCTATTGCCAGTTTCTTATAAATCCTTTCAAAACTAATCTATACATATTTCTGAATATGCATATATGTCCATATGTATATATCACCCATATTTTTACGGAAACGATAGTACACTACAACACTCTTGCCTCTTGCTGTTTTCACTTAAAAGCACATCTTGGAGATTGTTACATGAACACAGATTGACATCATCCTTTTCGAAATGGCAGAGAGCTTCAGTGGATAGCCATGACATAACTTATTTACCCACTGTTTATTGATAAACATTTAGGGTGTCTCTGAGTTTTGCCATTACAAGCAATGCTACTGTGAACTTCCTGTACATACTTTTTCATACATGTCTTAAGACATCACTATGCTAAACTCATAGCAGTGAAATCAATGTGTCAAAGGTATACGCCTGTAACATTTTGATAGATATTGACAAACTGCAATTCAAAACAGGTTATTGCAACATACAGTCCCACCAACAACGTATGAGAATGTCTTTCCTCCATGTTATTGACAATAAAATGTACTATTAAATTTGCCAATCTGGTAGGTGAAAATGGTATCCAAAGTTTAAATGTTCATGACTTTAATTATGAGTGATATCAATTGTATTTTCATATGTTGATAAGTATTTAGAACTTTTGTATGTGTATAAACGGCCTATTCATACCTTTTGTCCTTTCTTTGCTATTGGGTTATCAATATTTTTCTTATTGGTTTGTAAGAGCTCTTTATATATTAAGAAAACAAGTACATTCTTGCTTTCTGTGTTGTACATATTTTTTTAGAATACTGTACATTTTTTAAAAAGTCTCCCAGGTGATTCTGATGACAGCCAGGTTGGGAAACCACTGCTAGGGAATTTATTAATCAGGGTTAATATGTCGCATGTGTGTGCCACCTCCAGGCATAGGTAAGGGTAACTGCTGCCTACCTGGTGCGGTCTGAGGGTAACAAAAATCCCTGTCTGAAATCATCTCAGCTACTAACAGCAGAGACTCCCAGCATTAAACCTACCCTTTGGGGCATAAGGCAGCGTTACCAGGAAGATGAGCAGCACACTGATCCATTACTGTGCAACAGCAAGACTGCCCCTCCCCCCACCCTGTCCTGTATCCTGGGACAGTGGGAGACTCTTCTAGCATAATATCACAGGACACAGCCACGGCATTGTTAATCAAGCAGTATGAAAGTTCTGATTACCTTACACACAACACATCCTGAGGGCAGACAAGACAGAAGGCTTCTCCCCTTTTCCATCTCCCACTCCCCAGGTCCTGAAGCCATTAAATAGCAAGGTGGAAATGAAGAATGCACAGCCCAGCAGAAGAAAGGAACCAAAGGAAGGGCTGTGTGGGAAAGGGGCAGGGGGCAGGATGTCCAGGGGAAAAGGCTCTTCTTCCACAGGGAGGGAGCTGCCACCTGGATGCCTGAGGGTCTCTTTAGTGAGAGAACCCCAAGAAGGGCAAGCTGGTGGGAAGGGGCAGCTCCAGAATCCCTGCCACTTAGTGGCCTCTAGAATGGATTGGAATGTTCTGCTGAATGTAAAATGAAAAGGGCTGTTTTATACATAAATTTGGACCCTGTGTCTGGCTAACTATATCTGCACCACACCCTCCCATCCAAGATGTTTGTGTAGGGTTGTGTTGAGGGCTGACCCAAGCTGAGGAAGGAGGAGCACCTTAGATTAAAGTATAGACCAGTGGAATCTGCCTGCCAATGCAGGGGACACGGGTTTGAGCCCTGGTCCGGGAAGATCCCACATGCCGCAGAGCAACTAAGCCCGTGCGCCACAACTACTGAGCCTGCGCACTACAGCTTGTGAGCCACAACTACGGAGCCCACGTGCCACAACTACTGAAGCCCACGCACCTAGAGCCCGTGCTCCGCAACAAGAGAAGCCACCACAATGAGAAGCCCGCGCACCACAACGAAGAGTAACCTCCGCTTGCCGCAGCTAGAGAAAGCCCGTGCGCAGCAACAAAGACGCAGCCAAAAATAAATAAATAAATAAATAAAATTTATTTGATAAATAAATAATAAATAATAAATTTAATAAATAAATAAAATAAAATAAATAAATAAAATTAAAAAAAAAAAGAAAGTACAGACCAGGGTTCTCAAAGTACCGTCCTAGGACCAGAAGCATCAGCACAACCTGGGAACTCATTAGAAATGCAAATTCTGAGATCCCACCCCAGACCCACCAAATCAGAAACTCTGGGGATGGGGCCTAACAGTCCATACTGTAATAAGCCCTGCAGGTGATTCTAAAGCTAAAGTTTGAGAACCACTGCTCTCGGTCAGACCCACTGCCATCTACCATGGCATCCAAGATAGCAGAGTGGAGCCTGTCAGCAAAAAGAATGCACCAAGGGCAGTAGGGGCACTCAGATATTCTCTCTGCAGTAGAGACACACAGTTACAACCACCATCTGGATCCTAAAACTTCCGGGTGAGTGTTTGTTGGGAATCAATGTTTTCCCCAGAGAGTTGGCACCAGAGTGCCGTGTACATTTCCCAGATGGGTTTCTGAACAAGAACCTCCTGCAGGAGGTTCCCAGCCCTGAGAACCAGAACTGTGGCTTGTCTACAGGCAAGGAATTCTTAAAGATCTGCCCCTATCTGCAGAGGTGGAGTTTTTAAGGAGAACTGCATTCCTGTAGGGGTAGGGAGGCTATTCTTCTTGTCTGCATATAAGCAGGGTGAGGGCTCTGCGTGTCACTCCCATGTCACTTCACTTCTTTGAATTTCAGAGTTGAGCTAACAGGGCTTTATTTACGCAATCCCAAAACACTTCGTCTTGGCAAAATTAAAGAACAAGAATATATATACTTTTGATAGATTTTTTTCATGGCTCCAAAATAATTTGGATCCTGGATCATTATTTCAGCTGTCTCTGTCAGCAAGTAACCTTAATGAGTACCATCTTGTAATTTATCGCCAAGTCACATTTTTTGGCAAATATTTTCCTATAAAATATTTAAGGCTCCATCTGACTTTGGGTCTTTTGAAGAGATTATGTTTCCTCTAAATGTCTGATGCATCCTCTAGGGTTTTGGCCACAGCGTTGCTAATGTGAATGCTGCTGACGGAAAGCTCTGCGCTCCGGGGTGCTGGCAGCTTGTCACCCCACTTAACAGACCTTTGCGTCCACGGGAAAAGGTGCAGTGGAGCGAAAATTTTTCAGAATTATTTTTCAATTACATTCCCTCTATTTTTTTTCCTTTGCTAGAAGTAAAATGAAAAAACTCTAAATACCAACATGATTGTTTTAAGACATGTTTAGTTTAGGGGACTTCCCTGGCGGTCCAGTGGTTAAGACTTTGCCTTCCAATGCAGGGGGTGTGGGTTCGATCCCTGGTCAAGGAGCTAAGATCCCACATGTCTCATGGTCAAAAAACCAAAGCATAAAAAACAGAAGCAATATTGTAACAAATTCAATAAAGACTTTAAAAATGGTCCACATCAAAAAAAAAGAAAAAGAAATGTTTAGTTTAAAAAGCCATTTTAGTCCCAAGCCTGAGGTCAAGAGGCAAGAAGAGGCTGTGTGGGCCCTGAATGGGAAGGTTCTGTCCCTTCAGGGATGTTGGGTGAAACCCTGAGGTCTTCCCGCAAGAGGCAACAGAGGCTGTATGTGCAGCAGGCCAGACATCGCATGGTCCCTGAGGGGGGAAAACTGACTTCACAGTCCTGTAACACTAAACCGGTTTCTCTAAATTCCCTGCTCCAGGCTGAGGGAAGCTGATTCTGAGGATTGGGATGCTGGCATTTCCAATGGCAGGAGCTGGGCTTCCTAAGTCTCAAGTTTCCCCGAATGATCTGACTTATTGACATTACATTTCAGGAGGCAAACTGAGAGCTCTTGAGAAGCTGTGCTTATTTTTTTAGGGTTTCAGCAGCTTTTACACACACTCACACATACCCACACATACACAAACCTTTCTGCAAAGAGAACATTGTATTTATATATTTTAACAAGTCTCCCTGGTCTCTCTGCCATGCATTTTAAATTTAGATGTTGTGGAGGTTAAAAAAAAAGTCAACCTCTGGATATCCTGCAGTTGTGCAGACTCTTAACCCAAGGGCTGTAACACCCCTGAAATTACCTGCCAATTGTGCATTTTCACCACCAAAGTCGAGAGCACACAGCGTTCATCAAAAGGTCAAAGAGTTTTAAGGTGTTTAAGAACCTCAGCAAGTTGTTAAAATTTAGATGCCATGGCAATGATTAATTTCTGTCGCCTGCAAGTGAATATTGGTGAAGGACGATGGTCAAAGTTATTCACCAATGTCTCCCCATCCAGAACAATACAACATACACATATAGCCAAAATCAGACTCATAAGCCATATTTTTCTTTTCTGAGAAAAAAAGAATCTTTGTAATATGGAATAGTATTCTTATACCCCAACCACCATCCTAAATTCAGTTATTAATATTTTTCCCTTAAGGCTTTAAAGGTTTTTTTTTAATTAAAAGAGAAAAAACATTAGAGGTCGAATTTGGTTCCCAGTCAAATTCCTCTTTCTAAAAGTAACTGCATTGATGAATTTAGCATGTATCCCTTTAGCCCACTCTTCAAAATTTGTACATCAATATAGCCCTGAACAATACATAGCATTCCTTTTATATTTTAAATGGTATCATCCTGAATGCATCAGTCTGCAACTTATTTTATTCCCTTAAGACTATACTTTGACATCTATCCATATTGACATATGAAAATCTAGTTCATGCCTTTGCATTTGCTATTTTGTACTTTAACATTTAAATGCACCACACTTTATTTATTAATCATTGATGGATACTCAGGTTGTTTTTAATTTCTTGGTCTCATAAACAAGGCAGCAATGCATCTCCTTGAACGAGTCTCCTTGTGAGAGTGTCTTTCTAGGGTGGAGACCTAGAAGCAGAACTGCTGAACCATAGGGTATGTGCATCTTTGATTTAATAAAATACTGCCCAATGGGTCTCCAAAGTGCAGTATAGCAATTTCACTCCTCCAGCAGCCTCTGAGATTGCAGGATGATCTTCCACTGGGCTCAGATGGGAATGTACCTAGTCTGAGACCTCCTGCCCCATTCCACCTTTCTGTGTTCAGGCTTCTCCAAGCATGGAGATGAGAGCCCTCCAAATAAAGGCTTTTGGGGGAAATCTTTCTTAAACAGTTTCTATCCATGAGGCTCTGCTAACCTGCCGTGGCCTACACCATGGGGTTGTGCCCCTCCCTGTTTGTTTCGACGCTTAGCTTTTATTTCTCCTGACTTGATAAGACAAGTGGAAACTCTTCATCGGCTCACACCCGTGCCCTAAACTGACACGACCCAGGGGGCTGACACTACCAGAGAGGGACCCAGTATCACACTAGTTTGACCTTAGGTTAGCTAAGGTCAATATTGCTGCTTGGTTTGGATTGTCCATTCATTGCACCAGTATTTATCAAGCACCTGGGTGAGGGGTGCTTGATAAATACTGGTGCAATGAAAGATAAACAAGACAATGCTCTACAGCAGTAATTGTCATCCGTAGGGCATATGTCCTAGCAGCTTAGGTTCTTATCTCAACCAGTCCTTCCAGCAGGCCTATGAAGAAGGTACTACTATTATCTCCTTTTTACAGGGCAGGAAACTGAGGCTCTGAGTTCAAGGTGATCTCTCGTGCCCAGGCACAGCTAGGATTCCAGTCCACAACTCTTTGTCTCCAAGGTAAGTGGTAGGAGGAGCTCTCTGTGGAGCTGGAGTGAGAGGTCGCTTTGGTGAAGGGGAAGAGAGTAGAAGGTAGAAAGGAAGTGTCATAGGAACGGGGCTAGAAGGATGTTTCAAACGTTAATGGGAAAGGATGGTGGGAAGGATAGAGGATGCACAAACGCATGAGGTGGGAAAGAGAAGAAAGCGTTTGGGGAATGGGGAACAGCTGGAATAGAGGCAACTGGAGGAGTGGAGTAGGACATAAACCAGGAAAACAAGTTGGGACTTGATCACAGTAGAGAGGATGAGTCACTGGAGGCTTGAGCTACAGAGTGATGTGATCAGAGCCGGAAGCAATAAAGAGAATGGAATTGTGGGGAAGTGCAGGGACACTGGGAGAGGAGCTGAGAGGGGAGGGAGATGTTGAGGACTCGCATGCTCACATCCATTCTAACCAGCACCACTAAGGCTGGGAAGCTGGAAGATACAACTCACGCACTTCTTTGTAGCTAGACTTCTAGACAAGGATCCATTTTGCTGACATGGATGACACAGAGTCAGCGTGGTGCCAGGGTCACTTGCTTCTTGATTGGAGGACTTCTGTAGTGAAAGAACTCACTTTCTAATTCTTGACAGATAGGAGGATTCCAAGAGTTGGGTGTCGCTCCTGGAAGCTCTGTTTCTAATGTCTTCTTTAGGGTTTTCAACAAGTTGTTAGCCACCTAAACCTGAGTTCTGCTCAGACTAGCTTGAATGGCTTCTATGTCTGCAAATAAATCCTAAATAAGAAGGCAATAGCTTGGGTGGAAACAACAGGGCTGGAAAGAAGAGGGAGTGGGTGCACACATTTCAGAAGCAGAAATGGGCAGGATGGGGTAGATCTTGGGGTTTGGGATGGAGGAAATTGTCAAAGTTGATGCTCAGGTCTTACATAATGATGATGTGGGCAGTGATGGGGTTATTAATGGCCACAAACATCGGATTTTGAGAAGCTGACTTTAACCTAGAACTTTGGGGAAGACCTAAATTTGGGGAGGTGGGAAGAAGAGTCAGTTATGATGCAATTACCTGTTTAGAAGCCTCTTTCCACTGGAAGCTGGAGTTCTATGAGGTCAGAATCTTTGCTAGCTTGTTCACTATCATAAACTCTAGGCCTGGCTCAGTGCTTGAAATATTGTGGATACTCAAGAAATATTTGTTGAGTAGTGAAGTTAGGGGTCCAAGGCGCAAGAATAACTATGAAAGGAAAACATTTTTAGAGTAAGAGGGTAGGAAATAATGTAGGAGGGATAAAAGATGTTGAGAAGTAAGAAAAAGACCACCAGATATGACAATTGGGGATGGATAAAACAGGACATTTTAAAAGCTTTTCTAAAAATAAGCTTTTTTAAAAAATTGAAGGAAAGCAGAAAGCACAGGTCATACATGTGTAGCTTAATGAATTACCACAGATTGTAACCACCTTCCAGATCAAAAACCAGAATATTCCCAGCATATCCAAAGCCTCCTTCATAACCCCTCTCCATCATTAACCTTCACTATAAGGGAAACCACTATCCTGGCTTCTAACATCATAGATTAGTTTTGCCCATTTTGAGCTTTATATAGAGGCATACACTATATATTCAGTTGTGTCTGGTTTCTTTTGCTCAAAATTATATTTGTAAAATTCATCTGTGTTGTTGCAGTGGCAGTAGTTTGTTCATTTTCGTTGCTGTATAGTATTCCACGGTGTGACTGCACCAAACGGTTTATCTGTTTTACTGCTGGTGGACATTTAGCTTGCTTCCTGCTTTTGACTATTAATAAAGCAACTGTAAACATTCTTATATAAATCTTTTGGAATACCTACCTATACATTTATATTAGGTACATATCTAGCAGTGAAATTGCTGGAATATAGGGTCTGAATATATTCAGTTTTAGTAAACACCATCAAAATGTTTTCCAAAGTGGATGAATTAATTTATACAGTCAGCCCTCTGTATACAAATACAGATTTTGGTATCCACAGGGCTCCTGGAACCAATCCCCTGCAGATACGAGGGACAACTGTCCTCCATCCAACAACTGTACTTTAAAATTGTTATTTTCTCCAAAAGGGATTAGTGTTTTTCATGTTCTGTTTAAGAAATCTCACCTAACTTAAAATCATGGAGATAGTCTTCTATTTTATATTTTAGAAGATTTATTGTTTTGTCTTTCACATTTAGATCTATAACATGCTTAGAGTTGATATTTACATATGTTTTGAGATAGGGGGTCAAGATTAATATTTATTCCATTTGGACATCCAATTGGCCCAACATCATTTACTTGAGAAGATTTCCTTTCCTCATTGTTCTGCAGAACCATCTCTATCATATATTATATGTATATGTGTGAATCTAATTATGGGCTATCTGTTCTAAAATTTTGACCCTGCCATTAACCCAGGTGTTATAACTTTTCCCTCTTGATATTTTTCATTCTCTGTTCCAAGAAGTAGATATTAGTAATCAGTTATTTTTCCAATTTGCAATGAATACTGAGATTTATAATAAATGTTGTGCTGGATTGTTCTACTGGGAATTGTGTTTCCTAGAATTCTTCTCTCTGTATGATTCTGGGTTGAGTTAGCCAAAAGTGAAGTTGTGAGAGATTTAGGAAGCAGGAATGAAGCAGGCACCATTATGGTCTAAAAGTCATCAATGCTGAGAGGTAGTGAGAGCCAGCCTAGACGTGCCAACAGGCTTCTGTGTGCCCTCACTCTTCCCCGCTCTGCATCCAGCTCTCCTTCCTGTCTGCAGGTTCTGCCAATAGCAGCACCCCCAGGCCTGCCGGCAGATGCTGTGCTGTGAACACACAAAGCTGTCGTCATGAAGATCCAACAATCCTCCCTAGACTTCATCTCCAGCTCACGCCCCCCACCCCATCCTACTCCAGCAGCTGGACATGCCTGGGCTCCAGATTTCCCTGTAAGCCAGGGCTGGTTAGTGATTTCCTCTGATTCTTCAACTCCCCTTTCCAGACCTTTACTTCCCCAGCTCTTCCCAAAATTGTGTAAGGTCCATTTCCTATAATAAATTCCTTATCCCATAGCTCATAGTGATTTTGCTTCCCTGATAGAACCCTGACTGAGCCACACATGTTGAAATAATCAACACAACATACCAGAGGCAAGCCCTAAATTTGCATTTGGTAAAAATCTGCAACTGATGAAAAATTGACTGAAGAACTGCATGATGGGATTCTGGGCTGACAACACTGGCAACGTGACTACATTGCTGATTTTGAATTTAAGATCTTGAAGCTGGCTAATTGACCTCTTTGCTCGTCCTTCCTCAACCTCATCCCTAGCTGCCTTGGATCATTCCCTTTCTATATTCCCACGTCTATCTTTCCCTCCAGATTGTAAACTCATTCAGGGGCTCGTCATATTCCTCTTTGCCTGAAGGAAAGTGTAAACCCAACACCACAAGGATGCCAGGAGGGAGTGATTGGAAGGGAGAGCTCAGAGTCAAGGTGCTGGCACTTGACTTGGGCCTAAATGTATGAACAGGACCTCGATGGGCAGGAAGAGAGGGAACAAGTAAGAACAGGTAACATTTATCTGTGGATTATGTGCCAAGCACTGTGCTAATGAGGACTTTATGCATTAACTTACTCATTCTCACGTCACCTGGACGAAGCCAGTGCTATCATATCTTCATTTTATAGATGGGGAAACTGGGAATCAGGGTAACTAGAAAATGAACCCATCACCACATTCCCCTACTAATATCCAGACAGAAACTAGGGATGGGGTTGATTTGTCTTAGAATTTAAGAAGAGCCCTTCCTTAGGAGTGGTAATTGCAAAACTTTGGTGTGGTCCTTGAATACATAAGGGAGGCCTGGAAAATGGGAGTGTGGGGAGAGAGAGACAGAGAGAGGGAGAGAGGCGGGGGCAGGGGGTGGAGAGGTGGTGGTTTTTGTGTTGCTGTTTTATTGTTTCTCCTGAGGGAGACGGAAAAGAAGAAGGAAAGAAGATGGAGAGGAGGTTACATAACCTGGCACAAAGCAACAGAAATGGCTGATGAGTGGTTTTAAGAATATGACCAAGGAGGCCATAAAGGATGGCTAATGTTTACTTTTAACTTTTCTGATTTTCTGTGATACAAATCCCTCCATCTTCCTGAATTTTTAGTAAAAATAAAGTCTGCCATACACACAAAGATGTATCAGTGTGAATCTGTAGGAAATAGGGAAATGGCTGAGTCTCGAGTTTGGGTTATACGAAACTGTGAGATGAGCCCTAAACTGAACTAATTAACAGAAGGAGAAGGTCAGAATAAGAGGTAACTCAGAACTTAGGTCCCCCAGGAACTTGCAGAAATCTTAGAGAAGGCTCTGGGCTTTCCAAAGTGTGTGGAATGGGGCATTTGGGACAATCTTCTCTGGATCTTAAGGGGCAAAAGTCTGTGTTTGACGCTTCCATCCTTTAAGGAACTGGGGGGTCAAGATGGTAAGGATACAGCCCCCATTCTCATCAACTGATCAAATAACATCAACATCTATCTGGGGGCTCAAAATGTACAGATAAAAGTAGGGGAAAGTAACACGAGCTAGTATCTCATTCAGTGGGTGGTGGATCGCTTTCAAAGTCTACTCACCATTTAGTTGTGTTGAATGACACTTGGTAGTGAAGCTTTTGAAAACAGGCAAGAGGATGTGTAAGAACACTAGCTTTGATGTGTGTATACAGCATGGACAAATGCACCAGCCATCTGCCGTCTTCCCCCACATTCCCCCCAAATTCCACCCTGGGAACTGCCCCCTCTGCCTTCCTGAAGCTTGATCAAATTAGTAAGGAACAAGGAAATTCAGGACCTTTTGATCAGGGACTTCATTATTTGAAAATATTTTTACCTTTTGGAATTTTCTAGAACTAGATCCTAACTAATCTCTTAGTGTTAATGGTCTCCTATCAATGACCAAGTCAACAAATGTTTATTGAGCATAGACCATGGCAGGCACTGGGGTTCCAGGGAGAGCCAAGACCCAGACTCACCCTTGATGGTCACAGTGACTTGCAAGAACCCAGGCATGCCTTTTAAATATTCAGTGACCTGGCAAAATAGAGTCTTGGAGAAACATTCAACGTTCAAGCTTCATAATGCTCTCCTCCGCTTAACCCGCTTCCTTTCGGTGCCTCTACTTGTCAAAAGGGCTTTTGTTAAATATTAAAATATCAAGGATGTTCTTTCTTTTAAGAGATTTCTCAACAGGGTTTTATGTTTCTCCAAAGAACAGAGATGTCCAAATCCAGCACCTACATAGAACAGAACGATGGGCACACTCATGTTGACAGCAAGCCTGAAGTTGAGTGACATTAAATTTATTTTTCAGGCTTCATTAAGCCTGAAGCCCACAAACCTAAGCCACCATTTATTATAGAAGAGGAAAGCAAGCGACTTGAAATAATGAAGAAAAACCGCAAAACAGCATCTTAGGATTTTGTCAGAAAACACTGAATCCTCCTGTAGAAAACAAGACAACAGGCCCCAAATGGAGTCACTTATGCTAAGCCCCACGTCACCAAATGGAGACTTAATTGCAGTTTTGGCTCTCCCAGAAAGGGAATCTTAAACCAGTCAATCAGGAATCATCAGCACAAGTCAGGTAATCTCCTGACAGACCCCTGCTTTCCCCTAAAGGAAAGCGACCTTGCAATAACCAACCCGAGGTTTTGTCTAGTGTGACTTCCTTGTTCCTGCTCTCTTCCTCCTATAAAAGTCTTTCATTCTGTACGGCTCCTCAGAGCTCTTTTCTGTCTGCTAGATGAGATGCTGCCCGTTTCATGAACAAGGCCAATAAGATCTTCCAAGTTTACTCTGTTGAATTTTGTTTTTTAACACTCCAAAGACAGCCAATAGCAAAATTAACCCCAAAGACCTAATACCTATCCTTCTACTGCAGTAGAGTGGCTAAGACCATCTCCCCTGGCCTGAGGCTGCTTTTGGAAATCCAGTGGGCTCTGCCCCGCCCACGCGACGTGTCTCCTGCCTGTGCTCAGTACCAGCTCCACAGCGGGGACCACCAGCTGGGCTCTGTTTCTTAAGGTTGTCTCCCTTTCCAGGCTCACAGAAATGTCATTGCCTTTTCCAAGACTTCTGAGAATTCCCAGGAGCCTCATGGTCTCCAGCATGTGCTTCTGGAACAGGGTAAATTCACAGATCGGCTTGCTGCCCTCATGCGTGGTCCCTGCTTAGACTATCAACCAGACCTGAAACTCTGCCCGTCTCCATAACTGCCACTGAAAGCCTCTCACACGAGGGAGTGTGTGTGTGCGTGCATGTGTGTGTGTGTGTGTGTGTGTGTGTGTGTGGCAGAGTGCCTGTGGGTGGCTTGGTAAAATGGAGGGGTCTAACTCTAACGCTCCCCCTACATGACATCACACATAACGTCGGCGAGACCTGTCCCCACAAGTCTTCCAGGTGCCCTGCGTGCCAGGCTCTTGCTGCCTGTCTTCTCTCACTTCCCTTCTTGCCTTCCGCCCTTCCTCTGACCTACAGTTCAAATTCTTCCCATTTGTTTATGTGGAACAACGTAGCTCTCCTCAGCCCCTGCCCCTGGACTCAGTGCCAGGCCTCCCCCTGCACAGCTAAGGACTTGGCTTACACAGCCAGTTAGGCACTTAGTCAGAGGCCGTCTTCCTCCCGTTGACTAAGTGGTGTGGTAGTTTCTAAATGTGTCCACAGATTCTCTGAGACCTCTCCTTCCGGAGGCGAGCACCTAATTCCCCTCCCCGGTAGTGGGAGCTGAACTTAGTGATGCACTTGCCACAGATGAAATGTGGCAGAAGGGACACGTGATTTCCCAGGTGAGCACGTAAAAGGCGCTATGGCTTCCCCTCCCTCTCAGATCACACACACTGGGGCAAGCCAGCTGCCACGTCACAAGGACACTCAAGAGAAGCTCCTCTCTTCTCTTCCTCCATTGCTAGTTCTTCCCACCAGACACAGTTTAGGGTCAGAGTGCAAAGTGTGGTAGAGTTTGGGGTGGGGGGGAGGTGCTGGGTCACAGCAGAGGAGTAGGAAGACAATCAATACCGAGGTGACCAAGTGCAGGGGAGCAGGGCACAGGCTCTGGAGTCACAAAGACCTGGGTTTGAGTCCCAGCTCTACCTTTTCTTACGAGCCCCTTTAAGCTTCTGAAGCATCAGGTTGCTCATCTGTAAAATGGGGCATTATCTCCTTCAGAAAGACGCTCTGAGGAGTAAGTGGACTGAGGCACAGTTAGGCTGGGTGTCAGGCCTGGCCCAGTGTAAGCACTCCTCGGTGGTAGTAATTATGATGGTGCTGAGTATTGGTTGAGCACCTACTGTGCGTGTATCAGGCTCTGTGGTAGCTGCATTACACACATTATCATATCATTATTGATACGATATGATATCTTAATCTTCACACACCAACTCAATAAGGTTGATAAGTTGTAGTGGTTGAATAATATCTCCCCAAAAAGATATGTCCAAATCAGAATCCCAGATACCTGGGAATGGTGTGACCTTATTTGGAAATAGGGTCTTTGCAGATGTAATTAACTTAGGGATCTTGGGATGAGATCAGTTTCAATTTAGGCTAGGCCCTAAATTTCATGATGGGGGTCCTTATAAGAGAAAGGAGAAGGACATTTGAGGCCCAGAAGAGGGAAGAAGGCCACGTGAAGACGGAGGCAGAGGTGGGAGTTATGGTGCCACAAGCCAAGGAAGGCCAGAGCTGGAAGTTTTCTCCCCTGGAGCCTCAGGAGGGAAGCACGGCCTTGCTGACACCTCAAGTCTGGACTTCTGGCTTCTATGATTATGAAGAGAATGAATTCCTATTGTTTTAGGCCACCAAGTTTGTGGTCATTTGTTACAGCAGCCCTGGGAAACTAATACATATGTTTTTATCCCCACTTTACAGATGAGGAAATGAAAGTGAACTAACTTGCTTAGGGTCTGTTTTTATGCAAAGCACTGACTTACACTAGATGAACATGAAGCTACTGAGTGCCTATAAGAGAAAGGATCGGGAACCAACAGAGGACAATTAGGACAAACGTGTAGCTCCATGCCTCCACCGGAGGAAAGGAAAAGGAGTCCACATCATTTCACTTAATGTGCTACTTCTCACAAATACCAGAGCTCGTTTAATTAGGTCAGAAGAAACCCTCCTGGAAGGAGAAAGCTAGCAAAACAGAACTCAGGGTGACATGTAAAACGGCTCAGCACAACTCTGTGGAAGAGACCAGACCAGCCAGGACCAGCGCTGAAGACTGATGATTAGACCCTTGGGAGACTCTGAGCAGATTAAATTAATAGAGCAATTAGGGGCAAGGAAGCAGGCTAAACCTCTTAAAATCTAGGAATCGAAGGAGAAAATTTCAGGACAATTTGGTTTGTAGGAAAGACTCAGGTCGCAAACTTTAATTTCTCTTTGGTTCCTTTTTAAGATGCTGAAATGGCAGGTCTAAAGAGCAAGAAATAATCACAGATTTCTTCTAAAGTGCAAACAGCAGGGAATCATTAACTTTTAAGGTCTACTCATTTCCCAAGGAGCCAAGGAGCCCTGCCTGATCTTGAGGGTTTAATCCACTTACACACAGGGGAAAGATTTCTGCTAACCTACACCATTATCATCCCTAGAGGCTTCTCTTGCCTTTCTTTTGAAAAAAAATTTGCACTTTCCATAGCTGCAAAAATAAATGCTCAAAGTACAAAACTTGGAAAACTTGAAAAGGCACAAAGAAAATAAAAGGAAAAAATAAGCACCATAATCCCACCTCCAACATATTAAAATATTTTCTTCTGGTATTTGATATATAGTTACTGATATAAATATATAATTCAAAACCAAGCGGACTGTAGCTGCTCCTGCATGTTCATGGGAGGGGTGGCGTGCGCGCATAATGCATATTTATGGAGAAAAAAACAGCTAACATTTAATAGTATTTACTTTGTGCCAAACATAATTCTAAGCACTTTGTACATATTAACTCTAAGAAACTTTTGCCTACTACCAAGTCCAAAGATACTCTTCTGTATTTAACTCATTTGATTCTCAACGACCCTCTTCAATGGTAGCGTCACCCCCATCCTGTATATAGGGAAACTGAGGCTCGTGAAGACCAGTGCCCCAAACCACACAGCTGGTGAGCGGCGGAGCGGGGTTATTCCCAGCCTACTCGGGAGGCAACCATTCACTGCCGCCTTCCTCTTAGAGACCGGGAGGTGGGAGGGACTCACGGTTCAGAGACTCCCCTCGTTGGTCTCTTCTGTCCCAGACTGACGTCTGCCAGAGTCATCAAGGAGAAGAGGTTCGTGATCTAGGGGTGGGGAGCACGTGTTAAGGAGGGGGTGGGGAAAACTGAAGCGAGGAGAGCCTAGAGTGGGGGCGGGCCCTGCCCTGGCACCGCCCTACAGGTGGGCAGCCCCACTGCCACGCCCACCGCCACGCCCATCCCCGCCCACGGCCTGGGTCTGTCCCTCAGAACCTGGGGCGGGTCGCCTGAGATGCTTGCAGTAGGAGAGTTAGCCACGCAGCACTCTGAACGTTAAGAAAAGTCTGCCACACACATGTTTGCCCTGGGCAGCAGCTGGTTTTGGAGAAATTCAGGGAAATGACTGAATCCCACGTCTGAGCTGGGGCAGTGGAGGGGGGAAGGGGGAAGAGATGCCTCAGCGCGTTGAGAGGCCGCAGTGAGCCCCTGGGAATCTGGATAAATCTTGAACAAGACGTTGTACATTGTACTCTCTATAAACACGGACCAGAGGATACGACCAATTCTATCTCAAGCCGAAAGGGCTGAATGATCTCAGCCGACATCTGGAAGAGAGAGAGAAATTCACACATGCATATACATACATGCTCTCTATAACATGTGTATTATGTTTTGTATGTTTTATATTACGTATACGACACAAAACGTGTACGAGTAGATATGTCAATAATTCTTTACAAAAAGTGACATTATCATACATAATGTAATAAATCTATATAATATACAGTATATATTATATGTGACATGATTACATTATGTAACATATACATATGACAGCTACACAACAAAATATACACATTTTATATATGATATACAAGCACACACTGATATAATTTTTATTAAAATGTAATATTACATGTGGTTTTTGTGGGGTTTTTTGATGTGGACCATTTTTAAAGTCTTTATTGAATTCGTTACAATATTGCTGCTGTTTTATGTTTTTGGTTTTTTGGCCACAAAGCATGTGGGATCTTAGCTCCCTGACCAGGGATCGAACCCGCACCCCCTGCACTGGAAGGCAAAGTCCTAACCACTGGACCGCCAGGGAAGTCCCAAAATGTAACATTACATGTGGTTTTAACCTTCTCTCCCATTAAAATTTTTTTATAAAAATGGGACATTATTATATATACAATTTTGTGGGATTTTTACTTAGAAATATACTGTGAATATTTTATCATCTTAGTAATATTCTTTTACAATAAGATTGTTAATATATTTTTATATTCTATGTGGAGGCATCATAATTTGCTTAACCAGTCTCCAATTTATTTGGTTATTTGCGCTTTTTTGATTTTTTGTTATTATAAATAATGCTGCTAATGAACTTTCTTATAAATAGATCTCTGATTTGACATGTAATGCCGGCACCAGTCAGGGCCTGACAAGAAACAGGTGGCATGCTAAAACTGGGTAATTGAGGGACGTCTAATAAAAGGACAACATACAAATGTGTGAAACCAGCCACGGATGGTGCAGTGCTGGGGGCTACTACCACCCCTAGACTGGAGGGGGCAGGGAAGGAGCAGTTACCAGAACCTGCAGAGGTTGGTGTTTGGGGAGGGTCACCTGGTAGGAGGTGTTGCCTTAGGTGCAGAGACGCAGCAAGCCCAGGCAGCACAGGAAGCCAAAGAAACAGTATCCTCACCCTCACGCAGCAAGCCCAGGCAGCACAGGAAGCCAAAGAAACAGTATCCTCACCCTCTTCCCATCCTCCCAGCTCCTTCCCATGACTCTCATTAGCAGGACCCAGCCACAAGCCAGAGGCCAGTCCACATAGGTCAGCCCCCAGGGGCACAGAAGGATGGAGAAGAGTAGACGGTGGATGTGGAGAAGCAAACAGGCTAATGCGCCATAAAGAAATATGTTAATTTCATACCCAAAAGCAGTGTAAAAAGGCACCTATTTCTCTATAATACCCATGTAGATACTGGGCATTACCACTTGTAGGGGGCTGAATAATGGCTCTCAAGAATATCAGATCCGAATCCCTGGAACTTCTAAGTGTTACCTTATATAGAAGAAAGGTCTTTGCAGATGTGATTATGTTAAGGATCTTGAAATGGGGAGCTTATCCTGGATTATCCAAGTGGGCATCATGAGTGTCCTTATCAAAGAAGGGCAGAGGGAGATTTGACACAGAGCAGATTGGAGTCATGTGGCCACAAGCCAAGGAATGCCAACGGCCATCAGAAACTGGAAAAGGCAAGGAGTGGATTCTCCCCTAGAGCCTCCAGAGTGAGTGTGGCCCTGCTGGCACTTTGACTTCAACACACTGAATAAACTGAGTTTTGATCAATTTTTACAGCAGTCATGGAAAACTAATACACCACTTTTTACAATCTGTGTTAGTCATGGGGTTAGGGAGTAGGAGAATGTTTCATTATTGCTTCACTTTCTATTTCTCTTGTTGCTTGTGAGGTCAAATACTTTTTTATGTTTAGTTTTCTTTTGTAGAATCGCCTTTGCCCACGGCAGGGGTGAGGGTGGCAGTAGGATTCATCTTTTTCTGCTTGGTTTGTGGAGTGTTTTATATCATAAGCTACCAACTGCTGGTTTGTTTCCCAAACATTTTAGTAGGTTTGTTACTTTTTATAGGTGGCTTTGGTGTTTTGAAACAATGGAACTTAAAATTTTTATGTGGTCAAATCTTTTAATCTTTGCCTATGTTTTTTTTAAAGAATGCCTACTCTTAGCACTTTTTTTTTTATCATTTTAGTTAGTTAGTTAGTTAGTTACGCCATGTCTTAGTTGCGGCAGGAGGGCTCCTTAGTTGCAGCATGTGGGCTCCTTAGTTGTGGCATGCAAACTCTTAGTTGCGCCATGCAGGTGGAATCTAGTTCCCTGACCAGGGGTCGAACCAGGGCCCCCTGCATTGGGAGCGCAGAGTCTTATCCACTGTGCCACCAGGGAAGTCCCTGCCTATATTTTTTAGAATGATGCCAATTTCAATATGATTACATAAATAGGACTTATAGTCTATTTTACAGTTTCTTTTTAACCTCTAATTTTTATCTTCCAACTAACTAGTACTGCTCAGCTAACAACTGATAGTGGTAAAAAAAAAATATGTGTAGAGCAGAAAAAGAAGTATTAGTCAGAAAAGCTTACAAAGCTTGCAAAAATGGAGGGGATTAAAAACATATGGTTCTTCACTGTATTATGCATCAGCAGGTAGTTGGCAGAAAATACTTGAATCTATCATGTATTATTGAGCCAGTACCGTCATTTGTTGCTGTGGACTTAACCATTGTCAGTTCTGCGAATTTTTGTCACAAATAGAAGCTAAATATCCTGGCTTCCACTACTATACCACACTTCTGTGGCTTAGCAGTGGTAAAGGTTTATTGCAACTTTTTTTTTTTGGCCACACTGCGAGGCATGTAGAATCTTAGTTGCCCTACCAGGAATTGAACCCGTGCCCCCTGCAGTGGAAGCTCGGAGTCTTACTCGACCGCCAGGGAAGTCCCTTTATTGCAACTTTTGAACTTGGGCCTGAGATTGAAATTTTTCTGGATGAGAACTTCCCTTTATTATTTTTATTTATTTGTTTATTTATTTATTAAGCAGTCATTATTATTGAACATTGAATAGCTTTGAAAATTAACTTCTGCAGACTTGATAATGCTTCTTAATGAATTCAATCTAAAATTAAAAGACAAAACAGTGTTTACTGCAAAACTTATGTACTGCAATGAGGTCATCTTGATGGTAACTAACAGTACTTGGATCACAAGTAATGTCAGACTGCTTTATAGAGCTTCTATGATTTCACAAATTAAAATGAGACATGACATCTCCATTGCCACACAAATTTTCAGTGGGTATATTTATATATTCAGCTAATACTATAGTTCCAGCAGCATTTTTTGAACCTCCATGCAAGTATAAAGGGAATTTCCATATTTCAAAATCCATTATCTGCAATTGAGGAGCTTCCACATAATCTTCAATTGGAAGTGATTAATCCGCATTATAATGACATGCTCAAAGGCAAATAAGAATGGAACAAATAGAATTCTAAAAATGCCTTCCAAACAATGAATATGCTCAATTAAAATTGTATGCTTCAAAACTGATATCAGTATTTGGTAGCACCTAGCTGTGTGAAAAGACATTTTCAAAGATAAAATACATAAAATCCCATTACAGATCAGTAATAACAGATAAACATTTGCAATAGATTTCTATGTCCACTAGTGGGAACACTAACTTTGAACCCCCATTAAGCAAAACGTTATCCTCTTCCAAAAAAGAATTCCATTCTTACCATTAGTAAACCTATGTCACAAAAAAATTGTATTCATTTATTATCATTGTTTTGTTGTATTATTATATTTTGAATTTTGTCAGTAAGAATTTTATGGCAATTTGTATTCTCTCTTGTTGTATAAGTGCCTAGATAATATTTTCAGTTTTACCGCTTGGCCTACAAAGCCCATAATATTTACTATCTAGTTCTTAACAGAAAAAGTTTGCTGACCTTGGATTTAGAGGATGTACACCAAAACGTCAACAGTGGTTTTTCCCCAGTATTTAGATTATGAATATTTTAATTTACTTCTTATTCTTGCTACTTGCATTTTCTCATTTATCAGCAATGAACACGTATTAACCATGTAATAAAGAAAATAAGCTACTTATAAAATCAGTTCTAGAAACTGTTCCTCCAATCAAGTTGACACACGCATCACTAAAAAACATTCTCCATTCCGTAAAGTAGGCTCACTTCTATGGAATTCATTGTCTTTCGCATCAGGTGTGGAAAATTGCAATAAAACTGAGGACGACTTCCTATGAAGAGAAGTGCTTGTGTTTTGCTCAGAACCACATCAGAGCAGAGAATTTCCAGGAGGACACTTCATCTGCCACAAGGCTGAATCAGATTTTTCAGAAGCCCCGCTCAGCCTTATGGGGAGCAAGCAGAATGGATGGGCTGTGGAGTCCCCTCCCAACACAGCATCTGACATCCCACCACCTGAGATGCTCTATAGCAGATTGCACATTTGGTTGGAAGTAACTATCCCGAGACTGATCCACGATCACAGGTTAGAGAGGATCAGGGCCGCTGAAGGGATGGAAAATGAGCTCTGTCCATTTTGCCCAGTAACAATCTGTGCCAGTGGTGGCCTGATGTGGTGGTTTGCAAACCTTTTATCTGTTTTCAGAAGAAACTATACACTGAATTCCAATATAAAAAAATCCATTTTTATCTGTATAAATTTATTTTATAATTTCAAGTGGCAATATTTACCATTTATAGTAATCAAACAACAAGGGAAATGAGGCTGTTCAGATAAAAATTAAAATTAGATTTAGACTGGCCTCAGCATCAAGTTTGTCCTCCTGCATCATGTTTCTGTTGCATGGAATCAATAAAATCCCAGTTCCCATAAGCATGTGATTGCAAGCAGTAACAGCTTTTAACTGCTTGCTTTGCAACCTTGAGATACCCTTCAATTGAACTGATCTAAAAATCTTAAAAGTAGTAGAAAATGTTTGTCTTAAGAATGTAATCACTAACATTCTCTTCCAACTGCCAGTATTGCTTATCATGAGTATAAAAGTCAATCAAGTAGCATCCAAAACCATAATAAATATTAAAATGAATATATTTTAATATATTCAATATTAATAATATTTAAATAAATATTAAAATGAATCTAAATATGGTACGTTTACCATCTGAAAGTGCCAATTATTACACAACTCACTATTGTGTTGGATTCGAGTTTAAGTGAATGGATATGCACAGATCTGAATATTTTTAAGAAAGGAGAATAGAGTTATGATCTAATCTATATTGTTAAGGAAGGTCATAGAAGCATATAGTATGTACTCAATAAACATTTGTCAGCTGAATGAATGAATGAGGTTTTCTCTACAAAAGGCAGCACAAGTTTGTGCTGTGATGGTCTCTGCCATGTTGAATCTAATTATGGGACATCTGAATGTACCTGTTTGTGTTTGTGTGTGTTTGTTATCGTTTTTAGAAACCATATAGTAAAGTACGTAGTTACGAACGAAGTCTCTGGAGTCAGAGAACCTGCATTCAAATCCCAGTGCTACTATTTACTAGCTACATGGACTCGGAATAACTGCCTAACTTCTTCTCTGTGCCTTAGTTTTCTCATCTGTAAAATGAGGATAAAATAGCACCCACTTCACAGGGTAGTTGTGAGGATTAAATGAGCTATTCATGTAAATAACTTGAGAAAGTTTTGCTCTTTAAAGCCAGTAAAATAATTATATATATACTAAAGAAATGTAAATCAAAAGCAAATGTTTACAGAATTCTCCAAGGAATCCTAAGATCTCAGGGAACATAGGTCGAGAGAGTGAGTGTTTGTGCATCTCAAAGCAAGATGACCTCCTCTTGTTTGGTTGCTTAATTTATCTCAAAGGAACCTCCGGTGGGTCTCCTCACCCCTGCTTGGACCTAATTCCCAAATTTTCATTTCTATCCTATGCATAACCAAGTTTCCTCTGTAAAAAGGATGGTGTAATAGTTTCCTAGGGCTGCTCTAACAAATTAGCACGAACTAGATGCCTTAAAACAACAGAAATTTATTCTTTCACAGTTCTGGAAGCCAGAAGTCTGAAATCCAGGTTTGGCAGGGCCATGTTCCCTCTGATACCTGTAGGGAATCCTTCCTTGTCTCATCCTAGCCTCTGATGGTTTGCCAGCAATCTCTATCATTCCTTGGTTTACAGATGCATCACTCCAATCCTCCGTCTTCACATGTGTTCCTTGCGTCTCTTCACATCCTCTCTGTGTCCAAATTTCCCTTTTTATAATGACACCAGTCCGACTGGATTAGGGCCCACCCTAATGAGCTCATTTTAACTTGATTACCTCTGTAAAGACCCTATCACCAATTAAGATTACATTCTGAAGTACTAGGGGGCAGGACTTCAATATATCTTTTTGGGGAGACATAACTGATGGCAACAAAGAATGTCCAAGGTGCTAGGGTTTGGATGACTGCTAAACAACCTAGGTGTCCCAGAGGGACTGGACAGGCCTAAGGGCTATGCAAGGGTTTGAGTCCCTGCACCTAGTTGGAGGAGGGAGCTAGCATGTGTTGTGTGCTCCTAGTGCACAGTGCTGTATCAAGCACACTGCAAACACCAGCTGTTTGCAAACACCACCTGTTAAATGCACATTATCCTCTTGTGTTGCAGGTGTTATTTTGACCATTTTACAGATGAGGAAACTGAGGCCTGGTGAGGTCAATAGACTAGCACTCAATCAGTTTGGGATTCTGGCTATGGTCTACTGGAGAAACTGGGGTTTGCTATTTATGCTGGTGACTATGTCACTTCCATTCCCACTTTATTCCTGGACTGTTGGTGGGTTTAGAATCTAGTCAGTGATTACAGTGACAGTCAGTCCCCTCTTCTAGTTTCAGATATGACTCACTGGGTCACATCTTTTATCCAGATTTAACCATGAGCATCATGCGAAAGCAGAAGTGAAATATTTTGCCCTTTTTCCCAAAGGTATCACAACTGTCAGAGATTTATGACTAGGCACTGAATTGAAATGCTGATTTCGGAGTGCCTAACATGTGCTGAAAGATGTTTTTATTTTTATTTTATTTACTTTTTTAATAAATTTATTTATTTATTTATTTTGGCTGCGTTGGGTCTTCGTTGCTGCGTGCGGGCTTTCTCTAGTTGCAGCGAGCAGGGGCTATTCTTCGTTGCAGTGCGCAGGCTTCTCATTGTGGTGGCTTCTCTTGTTGTGGAGCACGGGCTCAGTAGTTGCGGCACGTGGGCTCAGTAGTTGTGGCTCGTGGGCTCTAGAGCACAGGCTCAGTAGTTGTGGCGCACGGGCCTAGTTGCTCCGCGGCATGTGGGATCTTCCCAGACCAGGGCTCGAACCCATGTCTCCTGCATTGGCAGGCGGATTCTTAACCACTGCGCCACCAGGGAAGCCCTGAAAGGTGTTTTTAAATAAGAATAACCTGGAAACTCCATGCCACCAAGACATGTGTCAGATATGGTACCAAGAATCATCCAGGGCCTACCCTGTGCCAGGCCGAGTCTAAGCGTGTACATATATTTTCTCATTTAATTATCAGAAAATGCCTGATGAGACTGGTATTTTTGCTCCATTTCCAGATTAAAAAATGGAGACTCATGGTCCGATTGAATCTTTTGTAAGTGGGAAAGGCAGGATTTGTCTGATTTGAAAGCCTATGCTCTGAATCTTGACTATTCCCCCAGTTACACACAACAACAACCAAAAAAACTCAGCACTCAGCAAAGTTCAAGTTCAAGGGAATGCAAAGACCTCCGCTGGTGAGTGTTCACACCCTCTCTCCAGCCCAGAGAAGGGGCCTTCCCGCCTCCCACGTGGTACTACAGGAACGGCTCACGGGCCAGGGGCCCTCTCCCCAGCTGGACCAGGTGGTTATTTTGCAGTTGAACGTCAAAATACACAGACTGAGGTTTCTCTGCTGCATTTCCTTTGTCCTCCCCCACCCACGCCCGCCCTCTCTCGCCTTGTGCTTATTAACACAGCAGGCTTACCCAGCACCTTTTATTTTTAGGATCTTAGAATGTTTGAACAAGACATTTGTATTATGTTCATGTGCTCATGGCTGGGAAAATCAGAATCACAAAGGCTCTTATGATCATGATGACTTAGATGGTTATGCAACAAACAATTCAAGATAAAAGCCTTGGGGAGGGGGGTAGGGTGCTGCCGCAGACCTGTGCCCAGGCCTCAGGGCTTGCTGATCTGGGTGAAAACAGCTCCTACCTTCCAGGGCCCTGTCCGCCTCTGCTGCAAGGGCGTTATTGACAGGCAGGGAGGCCGACAGCTGGGCGCCTCAAAGTCATGCTCACCCGCGTTAGCCATTTTAAGTCGTTTAAAATTCATTTCAAATACTAGGAATAGCAGTTTGTCACTTCCTCTGTTGTTTTTTTTTTTCCCATGGACATATTAATATGGATGTGGCTAGCAGGTTCCAAGCTCTGAATTGAGCTCATTAAGTCACAGCTGGCTGGGAATACATGTCACTCTATGCCTTTATTTGTCAAGCTGGTTTTATAATGAAATTAAACTGGACTCCTCCAGACAGCCCCGTCCCTGAAAGCAAAGCCGCTTTAGCCTCTGGGGAGTGGATACCACTGAGTTCTGATGACGCTCTCGCCTCGGAAGAAATGCATATATGATTTCGGTAATTAGAACATTTAATTTGGTGATTATCCTCACAAAAAGAAACCACTTGAATTAACCCTGGTGGGGGAACATTCCATCCAGCTGTTAGAACCGGGGCTTTCTGCCCCCTCATCCCACCTCCTTTCCTTTGAGGGAACAGCCCACCTGCTTGGGGACATTCCCTTGTCACTCACCATATACCAGTTTTCTGAGTGGAAGTGTGGCTGGCCAGATGGCCCGCAGCATTACTCACTTTCCTCGGCTGAAACACATGGTTCCATTTCTGAAACACAGTATTTATTTTTAAAAAGAGCTCAAGAAAAAGCTGATTCATTGTTACTCCAGAGGAACTCCTTAAGGGAAGATAGTACCCTTAAGAGCAGACATTTCGTGAAAACCTTTTTGGTTTAAATAAAAGGAGCTGCTGTGTCAAATACATTCACCTGGGGAGCTTGTTAAACAAGGGGATTCCCAGGTCCACCCCTCCTGAAACAGGAACCTGGGCTGGGGCCCAGAATCGGGCTTTTTAACAAGCTCCCTGGGTGATTCATTTGCATCCTGAAGTTTGGGAGCCACTGGGGTAGGGGGGAGACACCCACTCATCATCAGTGCTGGGTTGGGTTGTAACAGTGAGTCAGGCTGGGAATGATGTGCCCGAGCTCACCTGGCAGCCTCTGTGCTTCATTTGGATGACAAATTAGAAAATGATGTGCAATTAAGCTTTTCACCAGGCAGTTAATCAGTTCAACCCCTCTTGTACCTCAGAGCCAGCCTTTGTGTCCCTGGGTAATCAGGAAAGTCACCAAGACTCCCCAGGTAATGTGGCCTGGAGGATGACAGAGCAGAAGCCCTCAGATGTTGTCTGTCAACCCGGAAAACAGAACAGGCCGAGTCCTGTAGCCTCACCCCGACTGGGTTCTAACTCTCAGAAGCTGCTGAGGAGGAGCCCGGCATACCCGCAGATGTTTCTGTAGTGGTTCCCAAATGTCAGCCCAACCCAGGGTCTGGTCTTGGCCATCCAGAGAACTTATTAAAAATACAGATTTCTGGGACCCAGCCCTGAGGCTCTGATGGAGAGTGTCTTGGAGGCTGGGCCCTGAAATCTGTATCCATGGCAATCCTTCCTGGGGATCGGAAACCACTGTGAACAGAGAGTACCGCTTGTTGGATCTTGAGGATATTAGAAATAAACCTACAGAGAAGTCAATGTAAAGAAAAGAAACTAGACATCAGATGGCAGGGGAACCATGATCCTGCAGCCCCAGATTCTACCAGACGTCCTAATAAGGGGAAGGCAATCGATGAGAACTGAAAAGAAAGACACCCCTTTAAAAGGGGTAATTCACATTTGTTTTGCTCCCTTTTAGCACCGGGAGCTTCCAGAATGATGGAGAGGGTGGGATGAAGAAGATTCTGACTGCACAGGCTGCTGGCTCCTATGAGGGGATTTCTTTTTTTTAAGGGGTATTTCCAGTGGTGTGTTATAAGTGGGTGCTCGGGGAAAAAAAGAAAGAAAAAGCCCTGATTTGTAATGTTGGCTGATTTCCCTGGAGTAAATCCTTCCTCCGTGGCCTATTTCAAGCTAGCAACGGGATGTCACTGAGCGTGAAGTTGGGAAGAGATAGGTGCAGTTGGCTCTCTCTGCTGGCGGAAGCTCGCTCCAGCACACCTCGGGATAGTCCCCAAATTCAAAGGAGACCTTCCTGAAAAAGTCCAGCAGTATCTGCAGCAACATCACCATGCTGGAATCCCTGTGGGAGGGAGACAGGCCGAGTAACTGGGAAGGCAGAATAACACCACCTGTGTGGTTGAGGGCTTCTCCTCACCAGCTGTGCGGACAGGAGCCACGCTCAATGCCCAAGCACAAACTCCCCAACAAAAAGCCAGCACCTCGCCTAAGGCAGAGCCCAGTTTCCCAAGGAAGTGGGGACATGCAGCGGAAACAGGAACCAAGAACTTCAGGTGGGAGAAGGGGGGGTCTTTCTATTTGAATTCTGCTCATAAACACTCATTAAAGACCGAGAGTTCACGAAAAAGGAAATGGAACTGTTGCCCCGAAGCCCTGGTATCTGGACAAGTAGATTCTGCAACATTAGGGGGAGGGGCTTGGGATGACACATTCTGCACAACCTGAACTGGAGTGGAATGGAAACTATCCAGTTAATCATTCAAATCTGTGTCTAAGGAACCATGATGCTCAGTTATGCATTTCAAGTACTTTCAAAAACTGCTCTGGAGAGAGATGTGAAACCCATGATGGAGAGAAAATTAGCACTTATTTTCCCAAGTAGGTGAAAATGTGTTGGGTAAATAATGGGAAAGAAAGTAGAGGTTTCTGGGAATTACCTCGTCTGCATGAGTGAAGAAAGAATGAGGTGGGGTGGGAGGAAATGACAATGCAAATCCCAGATTTGATGGGAAATATCTTTCGTGCCCCTGGTCCTCAAGAAGAGCTGGTTGGTCCTGAAACAAAAGCAACCAACGGTGTACAACTCTGCTCTGTTCCTACGTTCCCTTAATGTGTTGGGCAGATCCAGAGTGAAAGACAAGGGGTAGAGGGACAGCAGAATGCAGGGATTGCTTTATTTTCAAGCCACTTCCTGTTGTGAGAACGCAAGCCCGGAGCATGTGGGTGCCCTTGTGTGTTTATGTTTGGGGTGGGAGTTAGGGAAAGCTAGTAAAATCCCAGTTTACTAAAAAACAAGCAAGTGAGATCCTGCCATACGATGATCTGCTATAAATGTTTGCTGGTGGGATCGGCTGACAGTGACGCGCTGGAGCCAGCTGGGGCACTGGCTGGTGGGAGCCACGCATGCACGTCTCTTCCCAACTTGACATCAGCGACATGACAGTGACAGCTTGAAATTGGCCGCAGCAGGATTTACACTGCAGTAATTGGCAGATCCTGGGTCATTTGTCCCTGGAGAGCTGGTTATTACAGACCCACCACCACACCACTGTGGGCAAGTTACTCTAATGAGAGGTTGGATCATAGCTGTGTCACTTAGTGTGCTCAGGCCACCATCACAAAATACCACAGACTGAGTGGCTGAAACAGCACACATTTATTTTCTCACAGTTCTAGAGGCTAGAAGTCCAAAGTCAAGGTGTCAGCAGGGTTGGTTTCTCCTGAGGCCTCTGTCCTTGGCTTGCAGACGGCCGCCTTCTCGCAGCATCCTCACGGGCTTTGCTCTGTGCATGCCCGTCCCTGACATCTCTTCCACTTCTTATAAGGACACCAGTCAGACTGAATTAGGGCCTACTCATAAGATCTCCTTTGACCTTAATTACTTCTTTAAAGGCCCAATGTCCAAATACAATCACATTGGGTGCTCTGGCTTGAGGTGCCTCTGGTCAGAGCACCCAGGAGCATGAATCTTCCTTTCTGACCCTCACAGATAGCCCAGCTCGCCTCAGCCCTGCCACACCACCCTCTGCTTCTCCACCATCAGCTGCAGACTCTTGCCTGTTCTCCGTCAGTCCCTTCATCCCTTAATCCTCGCTGTGTCCGCTGTGCCGCAGGCGCTGTGCTAGCGCTACGGGCGTGGCAGTGCAAGTGGCAGCCTAGTTCCTGGACACCTACACAAGCCATTACAACTGTGATGCTCCCTTGAGACAGAGCATGTCATGGGAGGCCAGAGTGCACTGACCCCAGGGAAATGCTGTTTGAGCTGAGATCTGAACCAGTGAGTAGGGTTAGCTGAGTAGGGAGGGGGTTAAGCGTGGGGGACACAGAGCAAGCAGACGTGCAAAGGCTCTGAGGCAGAAAGAGCGAGGTGTGTTCTGCCGCCTTCAGGCTATGCTCCCTTCTCCTGCCCCCAGCCCCACTCCCCACTCCGATGGGTCCTGCTTGGTGGGGAGGTGGCGAGGGGCAAGAAAGAACTCATGGACTGGGAGAAGGTGGAGTGGGGCTACAGGGCTTGTTAAGAGACTGGAGTCCTCTGCAAGTTTCCAAAAATCTTCAGTGTTTATTAAGAGAATGAGAAAGTTGGAGGGTAAGAGACTATGACCAAAGAGTAGAACTTCCAGAGCCAAGATTTAAGAGTGAAGCAGTTCCAGGAGATAATGGAGGCTGGAGGGACCTGCGGCGAGGGTGCTGAGGTGAATGTCACTGAAGGCAGGCAATTCAAGAAACCAAGAGCCTGGAGAGATGCCAGCCTGGGAATTGGCAGGAGTGAGAGGGGGAGAGACCGAGAACAACCTGGGTAAGGAGAGAGCAGAGGAGCTGCAGGAGAGGCCCTGTCCAAGACCACAGGCCCATCTGCCCTTGCCATCACCAGCTGAGTACGTGGGAAAGTTCGAGGGAGGCCGCTGCAGCCTCTGAACCAGGCTCCTCCCCAGTCCCCTGCCTCCAATGGTGACCCGCGCTGCTGTGCGGGGAACGTAACTAGGACTGCAGTAAAGGCCAGGGCCTGGGGACTGAACTTTGAGGAACATCAGGAAAACAGCACTCCAGATTTATTTATGGGAGAGATAAACATTTGTTTGCAAAACTAGGAGTAAAGGAAATTTAGAAAGAGAAACACACACTCAGGCATTAGTAGTATTGACTGTACCCTGGCTTCCCGGCCACCCAGGGGCACCCCTGGAGGCGTAACTTCAACAGTAATAAACCACAGGTCTTTGGCTGGCGCCCACCCACCGTTAAGCGCCCCAGCCTTCTGCTGGGTCTTTCTCAGTTATTTCTGGGAGCTCTGCATGAGTGTTTCTAGACGCTCACAACAGCCCTCTCTGGTCCCACTGGGCATCCACCGCTCTGCCCATGTCCTCCTCCAGCTCACGCTATGGAGCGTCCTGGTTGCCTAGCCTAGAAGTCACCTTCCCTGGGGCCGTTCTCTCTTGAGGACTCTGACATCCTTGCCAACGGTGCCGTCTCCTGGGGCTTCCAGCACTGGTGCTGCCTCTAACAGCTTCCCGGAAGGGCACTGCTCCTCGATGCCTCTGTTAGTACTGCTGGGACCTCCTCCCCATTGGCTCTGGGCACATCGGCTAATGTACTGAAGGGTGAAGGTGACAAAGCTTTGCCAGAGCCATCCCCTGCTTCAGGTCACAGTGGGGAGACTGTTTTCCCCCCTTTTTTTGTGTGTGATCTGAAAATCAGCTAGGATCCCTCTGGCCCTGGCAACTTAACAGGCTGGACCCCTCTGTGCATGCCCAAGGCGCTCTCCGAGGTCCCTAGAGGAGGCTGGCATCCTCACAGTCACCTCGGGGCTGAAGCTCCTGGTGTCTCAGTCAGCTCAATGCGTGGGTCCCTCACCATCTCACACATGCCACTTTCTGTTTCACACCAGCTTGGCCCTGCCACGAACCTCAGCTCATTCTTTGATTTTTATTAAAAACAAAACAAACAAAACCCCCACCATTCATATAAGTGATCTGTGAGATGTGCTAGGCATTACTGAGTGCTCAGGAGGGGATGGAGGTTTATATCACAGCAGCACAACTCACAGAGAGATTGGACTTTCCTTAGTCTTAAAAATCACCCACTAGCGATTGTATACGAGTACACACACTTTGCAAAACTGTTCAGCAATGTCTAGCCGAGTTGAACGCATGCATACCCTATACCCGGACCAGGCAATTCCATCCCACAAACACGCTACGAATATTCACCAAGACGTGTACAAAAATGACCCTATGTCCATAGTCCCAACAACAGCCTCAAATGAAAAATGCCCAATGTCCATCTGTAAGTGTCCATCCACACAGAAAGCGTAACTAGGTTGTGGTGTATTTATATAAGGGAATGCCATACAACAGAAAGGAGTGAAATACAAATATAGGCAACAATGAGACTCTCAAGTCTGATGTTGACTGGGAGAAGTGATAAACCAAAGAGTAGATAGATTTTTGTATATTTCCATTTATATAAAGTTCAAAACCAGACAAAATGAGTATTGGGTGCTAGAGAGCAGGAGCGGGTGCTAATGCCAGAAGGAGGCATGAACAGGGGCTGCTGGGGTACATTCTGTTTCCTGATGGATGTGCTGGTTACTTGTAGGTTCACCTGGTGAAAATTCACCAGGCTGAACGATTATGATGGGTCACTTTTCTATATGTGTGTTCTTCTTCAATAAAGTTTACATTAAATAATAGAGAGCCCTCCTGCCACTAAGGGATTTCCCACCAGCCACGTGGCCTTCCTCCTTCCCCTCCCACTTCCCGCTCACCTCCTCCAGTCCTGTCTGTTGGTCTCTAAGGAACAGGACGTGAGCTGTCTCGCTGCCCTGGCTCCTGTCCCTTCAGGGTTCACTCTTCTGGGTCCCCCCACCCTTCACTTACTCTTTCTGGGGTTTTTTAAAAGATATATTTATTTTGATGTGGACCATTTTTAAAGTCTTTATTGAATTTTGTTACAGTATTGCTTCTGTTTTATGTTTTGGGTTTTTGTGGGTTTTTTTGGTTTTTTATTTTGGCCATGAGGCATGTGGGATCCTAGCTCCCTGGGGACCAGGGACTGAACCTGCACCCCCTGCGATGAAAGGAAAAGTCTTAAGCACTGGACCCCCAGGGAAGTCCCACTTACTCTTTTTTGAAAAAAGAGAAAGTCCTCCCTAAGACAAGTTCTTGTGCCAGCTTTTAAGAGTATAATTTCTGGGCTTCCCTGGTGGCGCAGTGGTTAAGAATCTGCCTGCCAATGCAGGGGACACGGGTTTGAGCCCTGGTCCGGGAAGATCCCACATGCCACAGAGCAACTAAGCCCGTGCGCCACAACTACTGAGCCTGCGCTCTAGAGCCCGTGAGCCACAACTACTGAAGCCCGCGTGCCTAGAGCCTGTGCTCCACAACAAGAGAAGCCACCGCAATGAGAAGCCCGCGTACCACAACAAAGAGTAGCCCCCGCTCGCCACAACTAGAGAAAGCCCGCGCACAGCAACGAAGACCCAACACAGCCAAAAATTAATTAATTAATTTTAAAAAAAAGAATATAATTTCCCCCACCTGGAAGGGTTAGATGGGCTCAGGGAGGGGCCAGCAGCCCGGCAGCGCCGCACGGTGGTTACGCCTGGAGCTGCAGGGTCGTCGCCAGTGCACCTTCGGCTTCTGAGACCTGCCAGCTGGTCAGCCATAGAAAAGTGAGTTGGCTGATCTGTGCTGCAGATTCCTCTCCTGTGAAAAAGCGACAGTGTTAGCACCGACCTCAAAGGGCTGACCAAGAGGGTCAAACAGACAAACATGTGACCAGCACCTAGAATACCACCTGGATGCGTAGCTATCACTACTGCTTTGAACCCCTCATCTTACAGACTATCTAATAAAAAGAGCTCCGTTTTTGCTTTGTTTCTTGCAGTCATACATGCTGGCCATCTTCCTGTACTGAAGACTCCAATATGAGTCGATGCAGGGGAGGGGCTGGATGTAATAGAGGCTGAGAACAGAATCAGGCCATAGAATCAGGCCACGCTGCACCCGGAGTCCAGGCCTCCCTCCAATCTGAGCTTTACACGCCCCTCCTCTAGGTGATTTCTTTCTCCAGAAGCAAATAGGTCCTAGCTGGACCCACAATTCCTGTCCACAAGCTGGGCCAGACCCAACTAAATTCCTAAAAGGGGTTCCAACTTGGCTGAAGCCAGGACTCTGCTACATAGGTTCTAAAAATATCACTTACAATTAATCAGTTTCTCTCCTTCTTCTTTCTTTTACACACCCACATGTGTGCACACACACGCATTATTCACAACTGGATTTTGAACTTTTAACTCTTCCTACTCTTTTGAGATCCACAGTTGCTACTGACCGTTGGATGCTTACTAGAACAACAACTGAACGAATGATCAGCTCACAACGTGATAAAACAGAAGTCTCCTCATCTGAGAGACTCGAAGCAGGACGTGGAAGCCATGAAGGACCAAGGGCTCCACAGCTAAGGAGGCTGCCCCACTACGACCGCCTGGATTTCTGGGTTCAAAGTCCCTTAGTCCACATCCCCCAATGCCAAAGTCCCAGGAAAGAGAACCTGTCCCCAGCCACTGTTGGGCGACTCTCCCGGTGCAGAAACCTATACCCAGGGTGGCAGACAGGTCTTGTCTTAGGAGGATTTCTGCCAGAGTCTCCCCGATCTTCCCTCCGTCGGGTGGGATTGGGGTTCAGTCCTGAGAGAAGGGGATCAGTGGATACGCAGATTCCCCAAAAGCTCTGTAACGGAACTCTGCAAGTGAAGCTGAATACAGTGTTTTAGGAAAAGTTTAGCTACTGTGGCTTTGAAGTGCCATGGTACCATGTAACTTCCAGAAGATGAATCAAAGCAGTGATTCTCGACGCGTGAGCCTTACAACCCTTTCAGGGGTCCAAGAGGTCCTTCCTTTCCCAATTATACATCAGTGTAAAGCTGGATTCTATCTCTCTTTTTTTTTTAATTAATTTATTTATTTTTGGCTGCGTTGGGTCTTCATTGCTGCGCATGGGCTTTCACTAGTTGTGGCGAGCGGGGGCTACTCTTTGTTGCAGTGCCGGGCTTCTCATTGAGGTGGCTTCTCTTGTTGTGGAGCATGGGCTCTAGGCGTGCAGGCTTCAGTAGTTGTGGCACGTGGACTCAGTAGTTGTGGCTCACGGGCTCTAGAGCGCAGGCTCAGTAGTTGCAGCGCACGGGCTTAGTTGCTCCGCGGCATGTGGGATCTTCCCAGACCAGGGCTCGAACCCGTGTCCCCTGCATTGGCAGGCGGATTCTCAATCACTGCGCCACAAGGGAAGTCCCTGGATTCTCTTTTATGCCCAAAGCAAACATATCGCAACAGAAAATAGGTCGCAACAGCTTGGAGGCAGAAGGAGATAGTTCAGCCGTCCTCTATGAAGCTGGACATCAGAAAGATTTGTAAAAGTGTAAAACAGTGTCACCGTTCTCACAATTTTTTTTTTTTGGAAAGGAAATTTCCCATAAAAAGTGCCACTTGGGCTTCCCTGGTGGCGCAGTGGTTGAGAATCTGCCTGCTAATGCAGGGGACACGGGTTCGAGCCCTGGTCTGGGAAGATCCCACATGCCGCAGAGCAACTAAGCCTGTGAGCCACAACTACTGAGCCCGCGCGTCTGGAGCCTGTGCTCCGCAATGAAAGGCCACGATAGTGAGGCCCGCGCACCGCGATGAAGAGTGGCCCCCACTTGCCGCAGCTAGAGGAAGCCCTCGCACAGAAACGAAGACCCAACACAGACAAAAATAAATAAAGAAACAAATAAATAAATAAATAATAATTAAAAAAAAAAAGTGCCACTTGTGTTAGCATGTTTACTATTGTTATTTTTAAATGCTTACGTATTCTGTAAATGTCTCAGTTTTGATTCTTATATGGGAAGTCTTAGTAGATAAAACCCACATAACCAAGAGCTCTTTGGGATCCCCAATCATTCAGTGAGAGCGCCGAGTCCTAACCACTGGACCACCAGGAAATTCCCCAAATTTTCTTCTCAGGAGTCATTAGACTTGAAGACAGAGAGAGGAGGCTGGCCGCCTGGATGGAATCCTACCTCTGCCACTTGCTGTGTGAACTCCCTGTGCCTCAGTCTCCTTATCTGTAAAATGGGGATAAACAGCCCTACTTCAGAGGGTCACTAATCAGCCTGGCACAGAGTTGAGCACTCACTAAGTGTGAAATATTATTATTCAAGTAAGCATCTATTTAAGAGTTAGGCAGTTATGGTGGTGGTGGTGGAAGGAATATAAAAATTCTCATCTCCCTTGAATTAATCAGGCCACCATCTGCAGCAGAAGCAAGTCCTTCTGTTTCTAGGAGGACATGGACACATGCTTTTTGTTTGAGTGATTCCAGTGTGAAGTTCAAGAAAGTTTTTTGGTCTCTGTCCTCATCAACAATCCGGATTGCAGCTAACAATTTTTCTTGGTGAAAATCCATGAGGCTGGAGGGGAGCAGGGGGAGAAGGGACAAGTGGAGACACGAGAGGGTGGGAGAAAGGAGTCAGAGACTATAGTCGTCACGAAGAATCCAGAGCTCATAATAAGACTCTTACTACGTTCAAAGCCACAGGTCTGTACCCCACTGAGGCGAGCTCCATCACTTAAACTGAGCAAACTGGATGACCACTACAGCCACTTGGTATTCCCACCTGCATTTCCAGCCTGCATCTCCTTCCCTGGTTTTGGCATCTCCTACGTCCCAGGCAAACCAGAATGGTGATCACGAAAACCCCCCTGTCCACTCCTCAAACCTTAATGAGGAAATTTACTCGTGTATATACTTGGTATATAAAGCTCTCATAACTCCTTCCCAATAATGCCTGAATGATCATATTTGCTGAAAGAAAAAGGAAAGCACCTCCTGAGATCCTGGCCAAGAGCAACCTTCCTGCTGCAGCCACTTAGACCCAAGTTCACTCCCATTGGGTGCAGTTACAAGAGTAACTTACCAACATTCTCCTTCTCCTTCTCCCTCCCCTTATCTGGCAGGAAGATACTTGTTACAGCTCCTTGTGGATGTGGGAGGAAGAGGAAGGTAAATGATATGAACCACTGTGGTTGGCCATAGGAGCCCTGGTCATCCTAACCCAGTGAGGGCGCACTCTGTCACATGCACAAGCCCCCAGCTCTTCCATTCTTATCTGCCTGGGGTGCTTGAGCAGAGATTCCCTACTGAGTAGGAAATGGTATGGATGACTTGGATTTTCCAAAGCTAAAGTTCTGAGATAGAACCCCAGGAAAGTCTCTCTTGCCCCAGGGAGAGTGTCCATGGATGGGCCTTCCTGGGTGTTTCCGGACACTTGCCCTAGTTTGAGTCATCGCCATCACCTGTGCCTACAGGGCCTTCAGCACTGGTGGCTGAGCTGATGCAGCTAGTTCTGGGTTAAGAGGGAGGAGCTGGACTATCTCTGGACAACGTCCACTGGAGCAAAGGCTGACCTATATGTTCATCCTGGAGTGGTCCTCTTGGACAGGTCCAGGGGACAGGCTGTCATGTCAGCTGTGTTCTTTAGTTACAAGAAACTGAACCTGCCGGGGTAACTGAAGAGAAGCAGGAATTTATTGGAAGGATATGGAGGAGTTCAGAGACTCAAAGGAAAGCCAAAGAGCCAACTTGAAAACAACAGAACAAGGCAGTAACTAAGGTGTAGTCTCTTCAGGGTCCACTGTCCGCATGAATCAGCTCCAACCATCTCCAGTCTCTCTGTGAAAGGTCAAATTCCCAGAAGAGAGTCAGGTTGGCCAGTTTTGGTTACATGTCTGCCCCTTTACTGGGCAACTTTATTGATAGTACCTAATGGCAGATGGTGGGGTTGGAGGGAAGGTAGTTATTTTATTGAAAGAGGGTGCCATAGATGATAGGTAAGAAAAGCATTAGATGTCCATTACAGGAAGACTTTCTCAGTGGCAAACCTGCTCAGAGAGATGGCCCTGGAGCCCACCCGGATTATAGAGGCAGAGGCCAGAGGTGGGCTTAGCAATTCAGTGCAAAGCTGACAGTGTCACAGACAGCACACTATCAAAAATTGTTTCATCATGGGCTTCCCTGGTGGCGCAGTGGTTAAGAATCCACCTGTCAATGCAAGGGACACGGTTTCGAGCCCTGGTCTGGGAAGATCCCACATGCTGCAGAGCAACTAAGCCCGTGAGCCACAACTACTGAGCCTGTGCACCTAGCGCCTGTGCTCCGCAACAAGAGAAGCCACCGTGGTGAGAAGCCTGTGCACCACAATGAAGGGTAGCCCCCGCTCGCCGCAACTAGAGAAAGCCCACGCACAGCAATGAAGACCCAATGCAGCCAAAAATAAAATAAAGAAAATAAATAAATAATTGTTTCATTAGAAGATTAGTGATATCCTCATTGAAGAAACTAAGAAATCACAGAAAAGTCTAGAAAAGAGAATTTTTAAAGTCATCTATAATTCCACCACTGAGAAACGACCACAGTTAATTTTTGAGGGTGTTTTTCTCCTCCTATGGATTCTTGTTAACATAGTTGAAGACATATTCTGTGTATGACTTTGAACTTGATGTTTAAGCACTGATTCAATAACTGCTAGAGGAGTATTTTTGTAACATTGGCCTAGTAAATGACTGGACCCATAGCTGTCCTACGTGGTGGAAGAGACAGAGGAGACCTTTTTGGGCCCATAGTTCCACCAGTACTGGGGACCAAGCATCCACTTTGCCCAGCCTGGGAAGTTGCCAAGGCCTGCCCTCCATCCCATAGGAGGTTCTATCCAGCCAAGGTGGATGGGAACTTCCGCAGACATTGTCCTATGTAAGGAAAGGCCCTCATCTCCACTTTAGAGCCCATGGAAGCTCCTTGTGTTTATGCTTCAGGGAACTGTGATTCTAGATCATTCCTGTGGGTTTCTGCTTGTTCTGATGAATTCTACATTGTCCTTCTAACATGAATGGATCATATTTCCATCTGATCTTTACAGGCACCACTACCTTTAAGTCATTTGAAATGATGTCAAGAATATGCTTCATGATAAAGAGTGAAATTACTAGGAGGATGGCATCATGGGAGAATCCTAGTTAAAATAAAGCTGTAACTATCTTCATAATGTGCCAGGTATAATATAGATGTGTGTGTACTTAAATTCCTGAACCTGTATATTTAAGAATCTAAAACTGAGAGCTTGCTTGTTTTAACCTTTGCTGACATTTGCTAAGGGACGGAATTCATGGTGATATAAGAGTTCAGAAGTCCATCATTTGGAACTAGAGAAATATGTATAACTCCCACAATGAACCCTCAGGCCATATTCCTATGAACACAGTCTACCTTCAGAATTGGATGGAATCACTCTTGAAAGACTTCAGCATTTGTCCACACAGGAGTATTATTCCCCTTTGTTTTTTAACTCATCCCATGTGACTCGGGCTCCAGCCTCCCATTTTAATGTCTTCAGAGAAATCTGTTTTCTTTACTAAAATACTTCATCTGCCCAGAAAAGGGATCCCTAGGTCAAGGCTGGGGAGTGTTGGGCGTGGTCTAGTGATACACAGGGGACTTCAGCATAAGGGGCTCTTACCTCTCTGATTATTCCTTCTAAGAGACTATCATGAGCTCCTTTAATGCTCTCATTTTTTATCATTGTTCCTCAGGAGTCTGCTTCAGCCCTCTTCTTCTTTTCAATCTATTCCTCCTCCTCTTGCCCATTCTTTTTTTTTTTCTTAATTTATTTTTGGCTGCATTGGGTCTTCGTTGCTGCGTGCGGGTTTTCTCTAGTTGCAGGGAGCAGAGGCTACTTATTGTTGCGGTGCACGGGCTTCTCATTGTGGTGGCTTCTCCTGTTGCGGAGCACGGGCTCTAGATGCAAGAGTTTCAGTAGTTGTGACACGCAGGCTCCGTAGTTGTGGTTCGCGGGCTCTAGAGCGCAGGCTCAGTAGTTGTGGCACATGGACTTAGTTGCTCCGCGGCATGTGGGATCTTCCCAGACCAGGGCTCAAACCCGTGTCCCCTGAATTGGCAGGCAGATTCTTAACCACTGAGTCACCAGGGAAGCCCCCTTGCCAAACTCTTTATGGAATTGTGGCTCCTGAATTGATATCTCTGGCCCAGCTTTATTTCAAGTTCCAGACCCACTTAGCCACAAGCTACTCCACATTTCTACATTAAAGTGGTCACTAGCACCTCAAGCTCAGCATGTCCTCCAAAATTACTCTTCTTCCTGTGTTTCTTATCTCAGTCAATGGCACCACGATTCTGCCTAGCTAGAAACCTACGAGTCCTCCCTCACTCTATCCTCTTTCTGGTCACTAAATTCTGTTTAATTTACTCATTTGGTCATTCAGTGAATCAATTTTAAACTCCTACTCTGTGCCAGCCATTGTGTTGGGTATCTAATGGTGAACAAAAGTAGGTCCCTGCCCTCATGGAGCTTACAGTCTAGTTGGGGAAACAGACAAATGGTGTTGTAAAAGAAATATGCAGAGTGCTGAGCGTTTAGTCTGGGGGACAGGGAAGACCTCGAAGGAGGGACGTTTAAGAGAAGAGCTAAAGAACACCTTAGGAGTTAACTAGATCAAGGGGTGGGGTGGGGAGTTCAGTCTCTAAGCAGACAGAACAGTGTGTGCACAAGTCCAGAAAGAGGTGGAATTAGAGAAACTTCAAGGAAGCCTTTGTGGCTCAACTGTAATGAATTACAGGAACAGTGATGAGAGAGGAGAGGAGAGGCAGGCAGAGGCCTTATTGTTCAGCACCTTGTAAGGGTGTTGGACCTTCTTCTAAGAGGACAGAGAAGACTCTGAAGACTTTGGGGGGCGGGTAGAGTTGAGGGGTAGCAGATTTATATATCAACCTCACTCCAGCTACAACGTGGAGAGTGGATTGGGTGGGGCCTGAGTGGATGTGGCGGGGAGGAGAGCCCATTGGCTTCCTTCTTGCCACTCCTATGACCATGGTCCCCAGTCCAGGATTTGGCTGTCTCTTGCCTTCCAGCAGAAGACACTGCTACTGTTTTCCCCTTGAACTGCACCTTCCACGTGGCTGCTGGACTACCTTTCAACTTCTCTCAACAGAAACAAAAACCAGTGATCCTTCATTGTGCTCAAAATAAAGTTAAAACTCTTTAGCTGGCCACAAGTCCCTTTAAACCTGGCCCTTGTCTCCCTCTCCAGTGTCACACCCAACCACTTGTCCTCAAGTACCCTATGCCTTAGTCCACTAAAAGGGGATTCGAGAGGCAGAGAGCAGTTTGAGGGGAAAGGCCCAGAGGAGCAAAGTACCCGAGCCAAGGCTGAGGCTGAGCCCCAGGTCCAGCGTGTTGATCCAGCTGAGAGCACAGAAAACTGGCCCAAGCGGGGGTTTCATACTTTTGGCTTCAAGCAACTTCAGGCAGTTGGCTATGAGTATCAAGGACCAACACTTGGGAAGCACTTGGGGATAAGTCATCTGGCGGCTTGGACGTAAGACCAGAGGTGTAGTTGCTGGGAGGTGGTGATTGAGGACAGGACCCTGAGCACTGAGAGATGGCAGCTTAAGAGCAGGACCCCAACCACGGGAGAATTGAGGTTCCAGGACAGCCAGGATGCCAGCTTATAAAGAATGGGCAGGACCCAGAGACTTGGGGCTCAGAAGGTCAAGGACAAAGGCTGACTTGAGGATGGCTTGGTAAGGAGACCCATGGGAGAGCTCTTTATATTCCACCTATAAAGGGAAAAGGGGACAGAATGAATCCTGTAGTGTAGGGGCAAGGCTAGATGTCAAGGCTAGAGCGAGAAGGGCATAAAGAAAGGAGCCAGGCAGCTCCTTCCATCCGCCCCCCCCCCCACCAAGATCTTCATAGTTGTGGCTAGTCCACAGGACACACACAAGTCAAGAACATTTCACTTTAGCCCAATAAACCCCAAAGAGCTGTGATTACTTGGGGGGGCCCATCCCAACTCAAGGTGAATGAAATCTTATATGGTTCTGAGAGCAGCTTTGTAACTCTAAGGAGGGTCTCTGGAGACCATGACTGTGCACAGTTCTCATGGTAACCAAAAGACTATGACATACTTAGAGGGTGGTGAGGTCACAGAACCCAAGCTTTAAAGTAAGTGAATCATGTGTGGCTCATTTATTTTTAAAAGAAACTTCTGAGAAGAGCTTAGAACAATTTTTCTCCCCCGAGTGCCATTTCCCAAAGGTACTCACAGAACAATAAGGTGTGACTGTAATGGCTGCACTGAGTTGTCTTCTGGACAGTGTTAGAAGGGACATAAAGAAGGTGGACAGAGAACTAAGGCAGTTGAGATGCATCGACGAACTCAGCACACGATGCCTGTGTGACTTATACGTGCACCCGTACTGCTGCTGTGACTTGCACCCGTACCCATACTGCCTGTGCTATTCAAAGCGATCACAGACCTGCGGCCTGTGTGATCTCTACCCATGTTGCGGGTGTGATGTCAAGCTTTACTGTCTTCGCCCGTCTCTCAGAAGTTTGGAGAGGAAAGCCATTAGAGCCATGGAAGATGAAAAGAGAGAGCTTGCCAAGTAAGAGAACTCCCTAAGATTTTTATAGTTGGTATATTAGCCTCCTAAGTTGGAAAAAGGGGGGGAAAGTGTGACAATCGATACTTGAGCAAAGATGAAATGGGTTCAAGATAATGACTCTGGTGACTTAACAAAGATTTAAAAAAAGAAGAGTAAATGGGTCCATGACGGGAATTGTAAGATTCTCAAGACAGTGTAATGATGTCGATTGGCAAGGCTGTTTTAGGCTTATAGCAGGAGTGCCAACGTGATAAATAATGTGGCTTTAATGAGAGAAACAGGGGGGTGTCATTAAAAAGCTATTGGAAGCAGCAAAATAAACATTTTTTCTGGTTATGAGTAAAGTGATTTGAGTATATTTCGGCTTACAGAAATGACTTTGGGAGAAGTAATAATAATTGATCAAATCCTTAATGTTTGCCAGAGGCTTTAAGAGCAAGGGAGCAAATTGAACAACAGAGGCATTTATATGGTTTTGTAGGAAATCCTTTCTCCTACTCCCCAACTCTTGATGACTTAAAATTCATCTGGAATTGGGTTTATTGTCTGCCTCCCCCTTCAACTGTAGCAAAGATTGTGCAAATAAACTACAGAACTGAGAGCTGCAGTTTTCAGAATACAGTTGAAAAGGTTTTAATAGAATTGGATAATTTTAAATGCACTTTAAAATTTTGGGGGTTTGATCACATTTTATTTTTTGCTTGAGAAAGCTTTCTTTTTCTGTCTACATATGCCATTTAGTCTGTTACTATGATAAAAAAAATGGTTGAAAACACTGTCCCCTGGTTAAATAAATTATGGTACATCCAAACATTGGGATGATATGTAAATGTAAAAAGGACTGATGAAGCATTTTAAGTATTGTCATATTAAGTGAAAAAAGCAACGTGCAGAAAAACTACTTAATATACTATTTTTTAAAAGAAGGACATAAATAGATGATCTTTTGTATTGAAATCTATGTGACACATAACATTGTGTAAATTTAAGGTGTACAATGTTAATTTGATACATTTATATATTGTAATACGATTACCATTGTAGCGATAATTAGAACCTCTATTGTGTTACATAATTATCATTTCTTTTTAGTGGTTGGAATAATTAAGTTCTAGTCTCTTAACCACTTTAATGATTGTAATACAATATTTGTTGTCTATATTCACTATACCATGCATTAGAGCTCCAGGACTTACTACTCACTGCCAGTTTGTGTCCTTAAACAACATCCTTCCTACCCCAATGATAGATTAATAGGTTAGATGACAGATAAATAAATAGATTAGATAGATAGATAGATAGATAGATAGATAGATAGATAGATAGATAGATGATAGATCGATAGAAAGTAGATGATGGATGGATGGATGGAGAGAGAGAGAATGAGGCCCTTGACAACCGTGACAGTGATGTTTCCCTGGAAAGGGCAGTAGGGCAATTATTGTCCAGGTCATCAGTCACCAAAGGTCAGGAATGGACCTCCCTCAATAGTCTGAGATGGAACTATTGGCAATAAACTCATCTACACTCAATTTGAACCAGTTTTAATTTTTACTCCTTAGAGTATCAAGTTATATAAATTTCATGCAGCGTGAGTCAGGGGTTCTTTTTTAAGTACTTGGTCTAAATGAAGGGTTACTTGTGAGCAGGTGTGTCCACTTCCCTGTGCCTCTGAATACTCGAATACCCTTGATCCAAGTCTGCTCAGCCTTTGTCTCCTGGCTGTCCCTATTCTCCAGACTCTCCAGGTGAGTTCTTCACCACCTGGGCACCCTCTGCCTACTCTGGGAGTCTCAATGATCTGCAGTGGACACAACTTCAGGCTTATGTCTCGGCAGTGTGGTTTTTACAAGAGGTAATGTTTTCTCTGGTTTGTCATACTTTTCCTGACAATGCTTGGATTTTTTGCTAATTTTTTTTGTTGCTTGTGGCAGTATATGAAGCTGCTGTTGTCTTCCTGGATCTCTGAACTGATAATCCAGAGTCCATTTCAGAAATGACCTCAGGCTTGCCCTTTTGCATCTCTCCCCAGCCGCTTTTCTTCTTCCTATTCATACCACCTTGGGAATGCTCTATTGCTCTATTTCTGACAGCTTGACATTTCACTAACCTGGAAATCTTAGTATTACCTGCAAACCTAAATATTCAATTTTCTGAATATGGATGAAAATGTTAAACCCTGATCCAGCTCCAATCCCAGAGGACTCCTACATTAATATTTTTTTCAGTGAAATGCCTCTTTTTTCTTCTCTCTCAGCTCCCAGTCCATGACTAAATAGATCCAGAAATATCATGCTGATTCAATTTTTTAAAAAACAATCTTTGGTGTGAAACTCTGTCCAAGGCTTTTAGAATGTAGAAATCGTATTCACATGACCTTTTACCCCTTAAAGAGAAAGATAGCAGTTTGGTTAGGTTATGACATGTCCTTTCAGATGCCAGGCTGTGTTATCCAGAGGATTCTTTGCCCAATGGGGAAATAAGATTCCCTGGTCTATAGTGGCCATGGCCCCACTGGAATTGTCTTTCTGTGTGACAGTCTATGTGCTCTGTCTCTGGGTGCTCCTTTAATAACGGGCAAGAAGTTTTGGCTAACCATATAATTCCCCCCAAGAGTCATTTGAGCCTTCCTGAGTGTGTGTCATTTGATTGACGCACGCGCGCGCGTGCGTGTGTGTGTGTGTGGTGCGTTTTTGGACTGGGTACAGAAGGTCCAATTCCTTTTCATTGTTTACTGAGCAGTTGCTTCAAAAGACACCTTGGCAGTATCTTCATTAGTAGAAACCCAAGTAAGTACTTTCATTTCTTTAGCTTCTTTGATATTCTTTCTTCCTCCCCAAATGTCCTTTTGCACCCCAAGCACTCACCTTTTCCGACTCTTCCTTCCTCTTCTGGATTGAGAGAGACTGAAGTGACTGAATTTGGTTTCCTTTGTAAGAAGCCATGTGACCAGCCTGATGTAAGTTTGCACCTGACTCACCTCCACACTTCGTGGGCTTCCTGTCTTCTGTACTCAAGTGCCAGAAGCAAAGTCAGCCCCTCCTCAATCCTGCCCTTACGAGTTTATTATCTAATTACCAAGCCCGCGGCAGAGTGGCTCTGACACCTGGCTTTAGTCCTTGCGGGTACATGAACCTTGATTTGCAGCTGCGCCCAGGAACGCACTGGGCTCAACCCTGTGACCTTTGCTGGTGCCTGGAAACTCATCCTGAGACTGTGCTTGCATCTGCTCATCCAAGTATCCGTGGGCAGCCTGCGGCTCGAGAAGTTCCCTTGAAAAGCCCCCCACAAAGGGCACCATCTTCTGAAAACTTCAAAAACCTGCCCTCTGGTTTCTTGTTTACCCCTCACGCTCTGAGTATGAAGTTTTCACTGAATCGCTCTCACTGGGGGAGGCTGGTGACTGTTAGCCCTCAGGGTTGCATTCTTTGTGGTTTAGCGGTGCCTTCCTGGGTCTTAAGCCCTCAGGGAATCTTTCCATCCCTCATCCTTTGACCCAAAGATCAGGGCATAGTCACACCTCGGGAAGCCGGCAGAGAGGAACTCCGGGGCTTTATGTCTTTACTTACTTTACGGCTGGTGGCTGGTTGGCTTTCCGCTGAGAGGAGAGAGTTCGCTGTTTCCCTCTGTGTTCCTGCAGAGCTGGAAGCGAGTTGGGCCCCTTGGTCCCCTCTCATCACAATCTCTTTGTACGCAGAGGTCTCGGGGTGGCAAGAGTAGGCGTTGCTGCCCATCCAGGCCAAAGGCATGTCCATTATTTGACCTTAGTGTTTAATGACACAGGACTCGGGGCCTGGTCGCTTAAGGCCTTGAATTTCAGGGAAGTCTGTATAAAGCGGAGCCTGGTACAGCCTGTTAAAGAAAGTTACCCTTTATTGAGTGAAAACCAAGTGCCTAACACTTCATCTTCATTTAATCCTTGTAACACCGTGGCCATCTTACAGATGATGGACCAGAGTCAGGGCAATGTTCTTGATCATCAGGAAATGGGACAGCTAGGACTTGAAGCCAGGTTTGCCTGACTCTGGGATCCATGTGCTTAATCACCTGGTTAGTGGTCCTGAGTGATCTCCCGACCAGGACCAGCAGCCAGCATCACCTGGAACTTGTTAGAAATGCAAATTGTTGACTCCTCCCCAGACTGGCTGAATCAGAAACTCTGGGGGGTGGGGCCCAGACACCTGTAATTGAACAAGCCCCGCAGGTGTTCAGATGCACCTGTGTTGTGCCACTCTGCTCCCGCTGATACCCTTCTTCAGTATCAACCAAAAGTCAGGAGGAGAGAGACAAGGCAGGAAATGGGAAGAAGGAGAAGAAAGAAGAGAGAGGGAAAGATGCGTTGGAAAGGAACAATTGAGCTTAATGGGTCTTTGGAGGGGTCTAAATTAGGAGAAAAAGTGAAGTACTCCAAGGAAACTAGAGGAAGGCCAGCCTCCCTTTGGTTCAGAGTAGAGACAGGCATTCTCATCATCCTCATTACTTTATTCGTCAGCCGGCTGAACCTGATTCATATCTTTGTGAAGATGGCTGGCGATATCCCTCACCTCTGCTGTGGGCAGTATCGCATTCAGGAGCTTGGTCATACATTCAGGTGAAATTCAGCTTCAGCTGGGAGAAGAGGTGACAGCCCAGAGTGGCAGACAGATGGCACTGCCCACTTGCTTTTCCCCAGCTTTCCGAAGAGCGTTCTGCCACCAACCAAAGAGGCTGACTTGCCTCTGTTTACTATGACTAAGTTCCTCCCTGGTGATAGCTAGTAGAGCAGGCCATCTCTCTTTGCCCAGAACCCCATAGAACCAAGGAAAATCGCATGTGGGGTGACAGGTACTTTGCCGGGCAGGAGTCAGGTTGCAACTTCAGAGTTAAATCTGATGAGTAAAATGAGGCTCCTGCAATTTCTCCTAAACCCACACATTCCCACTGATAACCCCTGGCCTAGAAGCAAAAGGAAGAAGAAACCTGGTCTAGCCAAGACTTCGGGGCAATTTCCTGAAGACCCACATTTGTGAGACCCCTTTTCAGCTGCTGCAGTGGGGACGGGGCTGGAGTGACAGGAATAGAGGAAGAGGGGGAATCTAAGCAAAACAAAAACGAAACAGGAACAACGAACTCATACTTCAAGACTCATATTGTAAGAGGAGATAGATCTGGGAGCCAGCTTTGCCTTGTAGATCTGGCTCCCAGATCCATCTCCTGTAGAAGGCAACAGGGCTTATGGGTATGTTAAAAAAATATTCCCTCTTTTTGCTTATCTGTATTTTCTGAGTTTTTTACAATGAACTTGTATAACTTAAGTAACAAAAAGAAGTAAGTGTATAAAAAAATTCAGCAAAAAAAGTAAGAATTAAAAATGTATCTCAAACCAATCACCCAATCAGAGTCCAGACTCCTCAAACCAGAAGAGCTTCTAGAAAGCATACATACCAATACCTCCCTTTGGAGGCCAAGAGATGCAAGAAGATTTGCCGGGAGTGAGTCTTAGAACACAGATTTTTAAAAAAACGTTAAGGGATAAAAAGAAGAGCATTTCAGAGCGTTAGGTTGTCTTTGGAAGGATCAGGCAATTAGAAAGAAAGTGGTCCCTGAGCAGGGCCAGAGCACGCAGGGCTGATGCCAGGCTGCTGAGGTCCTCATGCCAAGAGCTCCATCTGACTGATGCTTAAAATCATGACCTAGGCATTAAACAAGCCTGGATTTGAATCTAGGCTCTGCCATTCACCACCTTCACCACCTCCCCATCTACAAAATAGTGACAATTACACCTGCATGACAGGGTTCTTGTGAGGGTCAAATGAAACAATGGCTCTAACGGCTTAGCACTTTCCATGGCACATTGTGGAAAAAAAAAGAAGGAAAAGAAAAAACACACAACAGACAAAAGCCTAGCATCCTATGTGGCAAGCACTAGTAGAGATTCTTTTCATTCATTAACTAATTTAAGTCTCATGAAACCCCTAGAAATGGGTTACTATTATTGTCCCAATTTTACAGATGAGGAAACTGAGGCACAGAGCAGTTTAAGGAGCCTGCCCAAAGTTCCATAACTAATAAGAGGAGGAGCTGAGATTTAAATGCAAGAGAATGTGGTGATCATTTTGTAATGCATAGAACTGTCAAATCACTATGTTGTGCACCAGGAACTAACATAGTATTATAGGTCAATTGTACTTCAGAAAAACCCAACCCACCAACCAAACAAACTCATAGAAAAAGAGATGAGATTTGTGGTTATCAGAGCAGTGGGATGGGGTGGGGGGGATTGAATAAAGGTGGTCAAAAGGTACAAACTTCCAGTTACAGGATAAATAAGTACTAGGGATATAACATACAACATGATTAAGTAACAGTGCTGTAGGTTATATATGAAGGTTGTTAAGAGTAAATCCTAAGAGTTCTCATCACAAAGAAAAAAATAATTGTTTCTATTTAATGTTGTATCTATCTGAGATGATGGAGGTTCACTAAACTTATTGTGATAATCATTTCATGATGCATGTAAGTCAAATCATTATGCTATACACCTCAAATTCACACGGTGCTGTATGTCAATTATATCTCAATAAAACTGGAAGGAAAAAGAAAAAAAGAGAATTAAAAATAAATACAAGAGAAAGATCTGGAAGGCCAAGCACCCATCTGTTGTTAACAGGGGTTTACCTGTGAGGGAGTGTGATTTACATGGGAGGACTCTCTCATTTTTTACTTTTACACGCTTCTGTAAAGTTTGATTTTTCACAGTGACTAGTGTGTATTACTTTTGCTGTTTTTTTTTTTAAAAAAAGAGGTAAAAATATTGCTTGTCAAGCTGTGTCTGAGCTCCATGGTCTGAGCTTCTTCCTCCCACCCTTTCCTTTTCCTAAATTCCAGATTGAGAAGAACAACAAATAGAATTCTAGCCTCCTCTTGCTGTAGCAGTAACGTTTTAGGATCAGTGAACGTGTGCGGCTTTGAACCCGATCAAGTCAAGGTGCGAGTGAAGGACGGAAAGGTGTGCGTGTCAGCTGAGCGCGAGAACAGATACGACTGCCTGGGATCGAAAAAGTACAGCTACATGAACATCTGCAAAGAGTTCAGCTTGCCCCCGTGTGTAGACGAGAAGGATGTGACGTACTCCTACGGGCTCGGCAGTTGTGTCAAGATCGAGTCTCCCTGCTACCCTTGCACGTCTCCCTGCAACCCCTGTGACCCCTGCAGCCCCTGTGACCCCTGCAACCCATGCTATCCCTGTGGGAGCCGGTTTTCCTGTAGGAAGATGATTTTGTAAAGTGTAGGAACCCAGGACTTAGTAGAGTCAGGTATCCAGCCCGGCAGCTCTTCTAGTGTTTCTCTCCCCCTTCCCATGGCCTGTGTTATTCAAGAACATAGAATACTGAATACATAACTGCAATCCACTGGTGTGTGAAAGTATTTTGGTTCAACCCACCACAGAGCCCCGCCAGGTTAGTGGGCAACGGAAGGATGAACAGATGGGAACGGAGATGAATGGTGAGATCTGCCCTCCTGTGTGCTACTCCATACCCCACTACCGCCAAATCCCAGGAAAAGATACTTTTGGGGTGGGCATCCCCAGACACTGTTTTTCCAAATGATTTTGTGACATGACCTTGCCCAGAAATGAAACAGTCAAAGCAGAAACCAAGACTAGTTAGGGCTGAAGGCAAGTGCTTTTTCAAAGCTACTGCGGTAGGGAGCACTAGAGAGAAAGTGACTCCCCAGTGGAAATGTGGTTGGAGTTTTGACTGGGGCAACGATGAGGGTACAAAAGTATGGGGGGAGCATGTTCAGTGACAGAGGGTGGGGTGGCCATACGCTGTCGTGTCTCAACATTCCTGTGATTTGGGGGAAGGGCCAGCTCTGGCTCAGGGTGGTTTGCAAGCTCCTAAGGATTTATTTCAACTATCTGCTTTTCTCAGACCCTAAAACTCCTTCAGGGCACAGAAGTTCAGTCCAAAGTTCATGAGTGGAAAAGTACAGCTTTCATGAAATGATAGCATAGTTCACCTGAACTTGGATCCTCATGGACACAGCCCATGAGTAATTCGTGACCGCCAAGACAGAAATAAGTGTAAAGGAAGAGGGAGATGATGGGGAGGGATCAGAATGAGAACACCGGCTGGTTACAGATCTGACTGTTACGGGGAACGCAAAACCCTCGCGTTTGCACAGTAAGTCTTTTTCATTAGTCTCAGCTGCACGTGCGTTAAAGCCTTGGCTGCACATGGGAATCACTTAGGGAAGCTTTAAAAACATGGATGCCAAACCATAAAGGTAAAAACCACAAACAAACCACACACACAAAAGAAAAAAGAAAAAAAAATTTTTTTTTAATGTTTTAAAGAAAAAGAAAAAAGTACTGATGCCTGGGTCCCATCTCCAGAGATTCTAATGCAATAGATTTGAGGTGTGCAGCCTAGACATCGAGATTTTTAAAAGTCTCCCCAGGTAACTGAATCACACAGGTAAGGTTGAGAAACTCTGGATGGGATCTTAAAGCTCTCAAAGCCCTTTTTCTTTAAAAGCTTCCTTCAAGTTCAAGGTTAAAGAATATTGATGGTGATAGCAAACACATTTTGCTTTAAGCTGAGGAAAGTAATGGCCCGCTAATACAGATGGTGAATGAAAAACATCGAACATTTCAAAAATTTATTACCTAGCAGCTAGGTATAAATGAATGTTTGTACCAAATGGTAGAGTTACCTTTATAAGTGTCTTGCCATACTTTGATGACATGTTCATAAATATTCTAGTTTCTAAGTAACACATTTTAAAAATGGATTTTGAAAAAATTTCATGCTGTGGAGTCAATGGAATCCCACTGGTGTCAGTGGAATCCCACTGGTGGCAGGTTGGTGAATGAATGAACTGAATCTCTGTCCTCTGGAGGGTGCCATTCCAGGGCATGCCTGGTGACAGTCGATTATTTTATTCACCTGCCCACCTGCTCACCCTCCTGTTAGTCCAGATTCAGTTCATTCATTCACCAACCTGCCAGCCAGATTTATCAGTTTAAATGCCAGATATTGTGCTCTATAGCAGAGATGGAGAGAAATACCCTCTTCACAAATGCCTCAGATTAAATTCAAGGAGGTGTTTGGCGGGGCTGGGAGAGGAGGGAGTTCCAAAGAAACTGAATTTACAAGGGCTAGGAGAGGCCAGAGGGGCATTCCAGATGGGCCTTGGGCATTTCCAAGGAATGTACTGGTGACCTCACTGCCTCGCAGGACGCCTTGGGGAAGCCAGAGTCCGCCCCTCAGCTTGAAGCCTGGCCTGCGCTGGATTGGTTGCCTGAGTCTGCGCACCATCCTCACAGGCAAGTGTTTGTCTACTGAGTACATGCTATGACGAAGCGCAGTGCCAGGAGCTGTTGTCAATGAGAAGTACCTTTCCAGGAACTGCTCACAGCGAAGGCAAGACTAACACCATGCTATAATTGTCAAAGGCTTTAGGTGTGCTTCAGACAATGTGTCAGTAACAGGAAGAGTCCTGGAGTCAGGATGCCAGACAGGGTGTCTGAAATCCAGCATTCACTGCTCCAGAAGCAACTGGTCCACCACTTAGAACCCCTTCCAGCAGATCATCTTTCTCTTTGCACTGTAGAGAGCTCCCCCAGGGGCATGGTCATGACCCTGTGTGGCTGGAATAACTTCTGCTCTTAGTGGAATGTGGATCACTAAGCATCAGAATGTCTGAAATTTCCAGTCTGGAAGGTTCTGGAGGGAAAATACTCTTTTTCTTCTACTAAAACTTCAGTGACAACTGCATTTTCATACACTAAGGAAAATGGCCTGAGAAGAATTTTACTCCAGTTTGTGATTTATTTATTTATTTATTTATTTTTGCAGAAAACAATCTTTTTTTTTTTTTTTTTACACTCATGAATTCGTAGGTCAGAAATTCAGGCAGGGCTTGGTGAGATACTTTGTCTTTGCTCCATTTGGGAAGAACTAAATGGCTGGAATCTTCTGGAGTCTTCTTCATTCACTATTTGGCACCTAGGCTGGGGTGACTCCAAGGGCTGGGCTGTGACTTTAGATGAAAAAAATCTTACAGTGGTGTACAAAATGTCACACTTTATTATACAGATAAAGAACTGCTTTTATTGAAAACAATACAACAACATCAATCATAACATTCAGCATTAAAAATGTTTCCGCTAATGGAATGTTTGAAATTAACACTGCATTAGAGGGGAGGGATAAATCAGGAGCTTGGGATGAATATACACACACTACTATATAAAGATAGATAACCAACAAGGACATACTGTACAGCACAGAGAACTCAATATTCTGTGATAACCTATAAGAGAAAAGAACCTAAAAACGAATGAATATATGTATATGCAAAACTGAATCACTTTGCTGTACAACTGAAACTAACACAACATTGTAAATCAACTATACGCCAATAAAATTAAAATTAAAAAATAAAACACTGCGTTAGAAAATTACAGGAATATGGTCACCATGCCTATGAAAACTACAGCCAATTAGTCAACAAAACAGTTAAGCTTTGTTCACTGTTTTTCTCCCCCATATGTTTGTGGTTATTAAGACCATTTACATTAAAAATGGAACAAGGTTTAGTGTTGGTTCTATAGATATGATGAGTATTTATCCCAGGTTTCCTGGGACACCCCAGGTTTCAAATGACTGTATTCTGGTTTGGGGATGGGAGGATGTGGTCCACACTGTTGGCTTTGTGTGGTGAGGGTTTCCTGATCCAGGTGTGAAGGCGTTAGAACGGACCATTTGGATAACATCTGAGACAGCAACAGAACAAAAGGGTACAAGAACGAGAAAGCTGTTTCAGTGAAACTGGCAGCCCTTGAAGAAGCAGGCAAAGGTGGCAGGCGAGCATGAGGCCAGGATGTGTCTGGGCGAAACAACTTGAGAATAGATTAGGCAACCGTCTTGGAAGAGGAAGTTGGTTTTCTTGAATCAGCAGCTTAGTCACCTTCCGGCATCATCAGTGTCAAGTACTTTTTGGCTTTCAGGTCCTGGCTACGGGATTCTGAGGTGGTTTCACCACCTTGGAAGAGGGTGGATTTTAGAAAGGTGGGCCTACGGGTTCATTTGTGGGAGAAACCTTCATTCCTTCTTCACGTGAATCCATTCAAGGGCTTCCTCTGTGCCCGGCAGCCCGTGAGAAACGGCAGGATCCAGAAATGGCCAAAACCCAAATCTTTGCCTTTGAGGAGTTTTCAGTCCAGTGTGGGAGACAGGCCTATAAAGTAGTAAATTATAATCCCACCTTATCAAGGATTCCTATCTTAGATAGAACCAAGCACTGAGGGGCACAGAGAGGAGAGCCACTAACCACGGGATAGCTGGGGTGACTCAGGCCGGCCGTCGTGTAGTGGGCCTCACACAGTCCTTTCTCTAAGTCCTTTTCCCCCTCAGTGCGTGAGGACAGGGAATAACGAGACTTGTTCCTCCGGGGCTGTGTAAGTGCTCCTGAGAAGCCCCCTTATCCTTCCAGGCTCCTGTTGCTTCTTTCCCTATTTTCTTCCCTTTAAGGACCTGTCAGAGTCCAGGCAGGAAACAGAGAGTACACTCAGCTGCGGTTTTTAAAAGGCTTTTTAGTGAAGTGACTATTTACAGAGGTGTGCGTAGCTTCCCAGAAGTAGTGAGAGACATTGATGCCCACAGCAACTGCCCACAAAGGGAAGCCGCTCGCCCACCTGACCTGCAGAGGCAGGGGAAGAGGTAGTGGCGTCCAGGTGAAAGCTGGCGTCCTGGGAGAGGGGCTGCTGGACAGGAGCTGTGAATGTAGAAGAACGTACTGCTGCCAGGACTGCCCAGCAGGTGCGTAGTGAGAGCAATAAATACTCCCACCTCCCTTTCCTCCCAACCTCCAGTTCCCTGACAGTGTATCCCGTTAGCCAACCCCAGTGGGAAACCAGAAGGCGAGGGAGCCCGTGAGGTGGTTCAATGAGGTTAGCCACCCAGGGCCCACAGCGGAACAGAGAACTCAACGCGCAACTTTAGAGTTAATGGAAAATAACCCACACTCTTTCTTTCCTCACTCCCTCCCTCCCTTCCCTCTTACCTGCTTGCCCACAAGGTATCATGCCAGGCATTGAGGAATTAAGGATCAACAAGCCAGACCTGGCCCTCACCTTTAAGTCTAGGAAGGAGACAGACAAAGGGATACAGGGTGGGATGGATGAGCTCAGGAAACAACCCTGGGGTCTGGTTTTACTTCACCAAATTCAAGCCATAAAGCTACTTGCTCCTAGAACTAGTGTCTGAAGGGACCCCATGAAAACCTTTATTCACAGCTCATCCTAGAAAGCCCAGGTGATGGACCACTTGGAATTCAGAGACAAAATGCTTCTCAGCCCCAAGTCACTATCCCCCATGCCCTCTGTTATTCTTCAGCATTTCTATCTCTTATTTAAACCTAGGCACTCTTCCTTAATATGTAATGGCAGAGAAATTCAGAAGAACAGCTTTTAACCTTGGGATGAAGAAAAACAATTTGAGCAAGACAGGGTACCCAGAAGCCATAACAAAAAATACAGATATATTCAATTACATTTTTTAATATTGTGAGGCAAAAATCATAAAGTCAATGGAGATATAATAGACTAGGAAGAAAATAGTTGAAACCTGTCAAAGTCTATATCCTTAGTAAACAATTTGAAAAGCAAAGGACAAACAATTTAAAAAGAGACAAGAAGAATATGTATAGCAGCCTTATTCATAATCTCTAAAAACTGAGAGCAGTCAAGATGTCCTTCAATAGAACATAAAATGGATTAAAAAAACTGTGGTACATCCACACAATGGAATATTATTTGGTGATTTTAAAAAATAATAGGCTATCAAGTCACGAAAAGACAAGTATGAACCTCAAATACATATTGATAAATGAAAGACGTTAATCTGAAAAGGCTACATACTGTATGATTCCAACTACATAAGATTCTGGAAAAGGCAAAACTATAGAGTCAGTAAAATGATCAGTGATTGGCAGGGATTTGGTAGGAGTGGGGTAGAGGGTTGAATAGAAGAAGCATGCAATTTTTTTTAGGGTGGTGAAACTATTCTGTATGTACCGTACTTGTAGATACAGGACACCATGTATTTATCAAAATCCATAGAACTTTACAGCATAAATAGTGAACAAATGCATACACATTAAAAAAAAAAAAACATTTAGGAGGGACTCCAGGATTGAATGCAGACTGTGATGAAATAATCTGTATTACAAATGTAACAAAACACCTCCCTGAAGGGGGTGAGGGGGAAAGGTGCTGACCTAGGTAATTTTGGAAATGAGTAGAGCCATAAGACTAAAGGCAAAAAGAGCTTCACATAAAACTGTACTCTGTTTGATGAAATTTTTTTCCCATCAGGGTACAGGTTAATAATTCTGATACTGGTATACATGTGTACTGGAAATAAACAATTAAGTAAATATTGGTGGATGGAGGGAGCCAGGCTTCTCACCCTTGGAGTGGGCATTTACACATAAGCATGGGAAAGAGGCTAGACTATTCCTCTTGGTGGTAATGGATTAGAGTTGCAGATATAGGAATTAATTCATGTTCATACAGAAATATTTATAGGTATGTATAGATACACTGGTTTGTAAGTTCACATATATTTCCTCGCTCTGTCAGCTGAGAGGACGTGGAAGCAATAACACCCCAGTAGCAATGAGCAATCTTGTACCCAGACCTTGGTTTCTAATACCATCCTCTCATAAGAGAAACTAGGACTCCTTGGAGAAAAGGCTGATTCTAGGATAGGGCAAGCTGATTCTAGGATACAAGAAGAACCTGGAGCACCTTGAAGTGCCAGAAAGTAAGGATGTGCTCAAAAAAACAAAAACCATATTGATGGGCATATGCCAAAGGGTCATGGGAGCCATCTGAAATGGTCAAAGCTGGAACAATTTGAACAAGAAAATAAGTAAGATAGTATTGGATTATAACCCAAAATATAAAGTAAATATCTATGCATCCAAATGGCTATATATATATAAATGAATGATTGAGTAAACAATTAAATGAGGGAAACAGACAAATCTCTCATACAGAAGAATTCCAAATAATTTATGTAGCTACTTTATCCTCAAGGAGAAGTAGCATGACGGTCCACTCCTTAGGTGTGGGTTGCACGCAGTAACTTCCTTCCAAAGGGTCCAGTATGGAAAAAGGGGGGAAAGAGTAACTTTGCAGGGGAGCATCTGACAAACACTACCTCAGCCAGGTGCTCAAGGCCAACAGCAAGGTGATTAGTCATGTTGATAGTTTGGATCCTAACGCCAGTCTAATCATGAGAAAAAGATCATTCAAGTTCCAGATAGGGACATACTACACCATGCCTGACCAGCATTATTCAAAACTGTCAAGGTTGTCAAAGATAAGGAGTGTCTGAGAAGCTATCAAAGCCAAGAGGAGCCCAAGGAGATGAAACAACTAAATGTAACGTGGTGCCTGGATGGGATCCTGGCACAGAAAGGGACATTAGGTAAAAAACTATGGACATCTGAAGAAACTCTTCAATTAATAATAATGTATCAATATTGGTCCATTGATTGTAACAAATGTACCAAAGTAATGTAAGATGTTATTAGTAGGGGAAACTGAGCGCAGCTCTGTGGGAACTCTCTGCACTGTCTTCACAATTTTTCTGTAAATCTAAAACTGTTCTTAAAAATAAAGTTTATTTTAATATAATAAAATAAATGATAGGCAAGAGGGTAATTTGCAGAAGAGGAAATGTAAGTAGTCAATGGGCATGAAAAAAACACCCTGAACCCTGTGTTCATTGCAGAGATGTGAATTAAAACATTAACGGCATATTCTTTTTCACACATCAAATTAACTTAAACCATAAACAGCAACAATATTTTACTCTGGCTGGAGGCGGTTTTGCGGTTAAGAGGGCACGCTCATTTCTTGCTGGTGAAAGTGTAAGTTACTAAACCTTTTGGACAACAATCTGACATTATCTACTAAAAAGGCACATATCGGGGACTTCCCTAGTGGCACAGTGGTTAAGAATCCGCCTGTCAATGCAGGGGATGCTGGTTTGATCCCTGGTCCGGGAAGATCCCACATGCCGTGGAGCAACTAAGCCCGTGTGCCACAACTACTGAGCCCACGCAACACAACTACTGAAGCCCGTGCGCCTAGAGCCCGTGCTCCGCAACAAGAGAAGCCACTGCAATGAGAAGCCCGCGCACCACAACGAAGAGTAGCCCCCGCTCGCTGCAGCTAGAGAAAGCCCGTGCGCAGCAACGAAGACCCAAAGCAGACAAAAAAAAAAAAAAAAAGGCTCATATCTTTGGAGGCCCTATTCCACTTCAGGCAACCTTCAGAAATAAGAGCACTGGTGCACACAAACCAAAGGACACATTTTGAAGCTTGGTTTGAAGAGGTGGAAGTCGGGAAACCATCTGAATATCTCTCAATGAGGTAAGAGCTGAATGGATTACAATTTGCTCATCCTGTGGAATATTTAATAAACATGATGAGTGAGGTCCCCATGGATTGATCTGGAGGGACTCCATGATACATTAAGAGGAAGAAGTTATGGATTAACATGTATGACCCTGGTTCTGTAAAACAACCACCACACAACACAACACAAATGTATATGTGAAGATGAACATGGATGAAAGGTCTGAGTTGAATTTTTAATAGTTTATTCAACTCAGGGAAGAGTGGCTGAGCCATCACCTTGTTCCTTATATATCTCTGCATTGTTTGTAACACAAACAAAGCATAGGTTACTTTTTATTTTTAAGAAACTAAATAAAGTTTAAATTTAAAAAATTCAATGGTCATATGGTAGGCAGAATAATTTCCCCACTCACCTAAGATATCCAAGTCCTAATCCCTGGAACCCATGGATATGTTACTTTACATGACAAAATGTATAAATTCACAGTTGCATGTGTAACTAAGTTAAGGATCTTAAACTGCGAAGATTATCCTGGATTATTCAGGTAGGCCTGATGTAATCACAAGGATCCTTGGAAGAGGAAGGCAGGAGGGTCCCATCCACAGTAGGACATGTGATGCCAGAGGCAAAGGCTGGAGTGACACAAGCCAAAGGACCTCCAGCCAAGGAATGCAGGCAGCCTCTTAGGAGCTGGAAAAGGCAAGGAAATGGATTCTCCCCTAGACTATGTAAAAGGAACACAGTTCAGCGGGCACCTAAATTTTAGAACTTCTGACCTCCAGAATTTAAGAAAAGAGATTTGTGTTGTTTTAAGTCACTGAGATTGTGGTACTTTGTTACAGCGATAACGGGAAACAAATACAGGGTCACATTTAAGATGTGATTCACCACTGCTACTTTAGCACTTCTGAGATCCTGAAGGGAGAGTTTTTATGGGGTAAAAGACATAGCTTGAATATCTCAGATTTCAGCTGGGGAGGAGTCAGTCCCATGGGAGAGGAGTGTGAAGAAAACCTTAAAAGATCAGAAAACTTGTTGAAGGATGGCAGTGGTCCTCAGCCCTGGCTGTGCATCAGAATCAGCTGAGGATGCTAGAACACTCCTGCCAGAGGAACTCTCACACAGGCCCACAAGGGGACATACACGAGGATGCGCAGTGCAGAGCTGCCAGGGCTGGAGGACAGCTGAGGGCTACGTGGGTGTTCATCCCTACAAGAATGGAAAGTAAGGTATGAGGGACACTGTGCATGAATGAGAAGCCAGGAGCTAGTATTCATATGTCAATAAAGACAGAACCTTAAAACATAGTATTGGGGGGAACAGATAAGAAACAACCTACAAATGTACATTAAAAACACATACACCCAAACAACCCTATATATTTATAAGAATACAAGCACATTTAATAACATATCTAAAATCCCTGGGGTACCCTTAGCAGGAGGGAAAAAGAGTGGGGATCAGGGAGGAGGAGGTCAAATAATAAAGAGAGTAATAAAAATAATAAAAAGAGAGGTACTCTGAGTGCACTAGTGATGGTAAGTGGTATATACATTGAGGAATCCAATCAATTTTATTCTGTGCCTAGACTCCAAAAAGGAGGAAGGAAAGATTCAGTTTAATGAGATGCAGCTAAAGGCTGGGTCTGGGTCATTTTTTTTTTTTTTAATTTATTTTTTGGGGGCTGCGTTGGGTCTTTGTTGCTGCGTGCGGGCTTCTCATTGTGGTGGCTTCTCTTGTTGCGGAGCATAGGCTCTAGGCACGCAGGCTTCAGTAGTTGTGGCACACGGGCTTAGTTGCTCCGCGGCATGTGGGATCCTCCCGGACCAGGGATCGAACCCGTGTCCCCTGCATTGGGAGGCAGATTCTTTTTTTTTTTTTTTTTTAATGTCTGAAACATTTATATTAACATATTTCCATACATATTTCCATACAAATACAAATATAAGATTTTTAGAAATTTCATGTAATATCTGAAACATTTATATTAACATATTTCCATACAAATAACCCAATGAAAGTTTAGTATTAGTTGTTTTGTTTGCTTTTTTATACTGCAGGTTCTTATTAGGCATCAATTTTATACACATCAGTGTATACATGTCAATCCCAATCGCCCAATTCAGCACACCACCATCCCCACCTCACCGCAGTTTTCCCCCCTTGGTGTCCATATGTCCATTCTCTACATCTGTGTGGGAGGCAGATTCTTAACCACTGCGCCACCAGGGAAGCCCTGGGCCTGGGTCATTTTTAAAAGCTCCAGAGATGATTCTGATGTGCCTCCAGGGCTGAGAACCTGGGGCCCATGCTGAACACAGGCAGTTCTGTGGATGACCCTCTAGAGAAGAGGTGGCCCTGGAGAGAGCAGGAGGTGGTGGTAGGGACATGGGGCCCCTAAAAATGGCAGCTATTGTGATAGAATGATGGCATCATGGGTAGTTCTCTTCCTGTATCTTCTAAATACTTTGAATGTCTTTGTATTGCATATATATATGCAATATATATTTATATTTTATTATATATTTATTATTTATATTTTTATTATATATATTAGATATATATTTTTAATGCCATTGACTTTTTGTTTTTAATTAGTTCTGAGTTTCTCGGGAGAGTTAAGAGCCATGAGGGAACTCAACAGCCACTTGAGATTTTAAAGCTCACACTAAATAGTAGCAGGTGCCAAATTCATCAGAAAGAAATGTTGGGCTTCCCTGGTGGCGCAGTGGTTGAGAATCTGCCTGCCAATGCAGGGGACACGGGTTCGAGCCCTGGTCTGGGAAGATCCCACATGCCGCGGAGCAACTAGGCCCGTGAGCCACAATTATTGAACCTGCGCGTCTGGAGCCTGTGCTCCGCAACAAGAGAGGCCGTGACAGTGAGAGGCCCGCGCACCGCGATGAAGAGTGGCCCCCACTTGCCGCAACTGGAGAAAGCCCTCGCACAGAAACGAAGACCCAACACAGCCATAAATAAATAAATAAAAATTTTTAAATAAAATAAAAATAAAATTAAAGTGAACTAAAATTAAATTAAAAAAAAAACGAAATGTTAAAGGGCAGTTGAAACAAGAGTTAACACTTTAAGGTAAGAAGAAATCTTAACAGTTATATCTAAAACATTTGTCCTTATATACTGCATTTCATAATTTAAATATAACAAGTGCATTTAATTAATATTTGTTATCTAGATATATGATACACTTATGAAAAGAAAGTGGACGTACTAAATGCGGAGAATGTGTTAGGCTGAATCCTCTGAGAAGCAAGTACAAGACAAGATGAAATGAGCAAGAAATTTATTAGAGGAAACATCTGTGAGAGAAAACAGGGAGGGAGCCAGAAGAGGCTGGGAGAGCCTGGCTTCAGAGCGCAATACAGGTCGGCCGCTTAGTGAAGGAGACAGGAAAGGAACGAAGGCTGGGTGAAACCTTCTAAGATTGCCCTGCAGTCTGAGGAAGGACCAGCATGGCTGTCAGGGAGTTCCCAAGCCAAAGTCACCTTCAGAGGATGCCACACCCCCAGCAATAGGCCCACCTTCATATCCTTGTCACACCCCCTCACTGGCTGGGACTAGAATCCCCGCAGTTGGAGGTGAGTGATGCAGTCTCATGGCTGCCACAGAGATCCTCAGCTGTGTCAGTGTTTATAAACTAAGCCCAATATCTATGCTTGGACTATGGCACTGACATCATTTATTGAGTGGTGACACCTCTTATTTGGTGAGGACAGTAACTAACTGGAGAGAAGTTTAAAGTTTTTCTAGGACTTGCCTGACACTTTCACTTAACTTGTTTTTGTGATGGTGAGATTAAGGAACATGGAAGGTGGAGGACAGACATGTGATAATGATGGAGAACTTGCTCCACGCCAGGCTCTATGCTGGCTGCTTTACATGCTTTCTCTCTTCTCATCCTCAAAATAGCCCTAAGAGATTGATGCTGGAACCAAAATATTCATTTGTGTTTGGTTCTCCCTGAATTTCAGACCCCTCACCCTTTGCTGCCAGGGAGGTTTATGTTGCTGGATTAGAAAACAGAAGCCATCCATACCTAACCCACCTTTCTGGCTTTTATTTTTCAGAAGTGTCAGTTTTCCAGGGGATAGGTGTCAGGGGAGAAAGACTGGGTCCTGGGCAGCAGGAAGAGCTAGAGGGAGATTCCTGAGGTCAGTGACTTCCTAAGTAGTTAGTGGACCTGGTCCTATTTTTAAAAACGCCCAGAGAATGTAGCAGGACTGCAGAGGATCCCTGTGCTCCCTTAAGGATATCTGTGCTGATCATCCTGAATCAAAGATGATAGGCCTTCCCTTGCTTGGAAACACCAAGTTGGCCTCCTGGATACAATGCAATACTAGGGAGAGGGCAGAGCACCAGTGATGCCTGGAACTGACTTTCTACCAGCTTGGCAGGATGGAGGCTTGCAGACTAAATTTGATTTTAAAGAAAGCAAAAATGTGTGATGTTTCTGGCACACCCATATTTATGGACTATGAGTCACAGCCGTGTTATACTTCTTTGGTGAATGTGTGGCGGGTAGTCCAATTTCAGTCATTTTTCAGGGCACCCTCCTCTTAGGGTTTGTTGACCTAAAACAAATAGGCTGCCAGGTATTTCTCCAGAAAAGATGGGTTTATCTGGGATCAGCAGAGGATTGTAGTTCAGGGTCTACAAACATGGTGAGCCATGTGGAAATTTCTGTACTGCAAGGGAAGACGAACGTTTTGTATAGAGAGGAAAAGGAAGGTGGGAGGGCTGTAGTAAACAGAGTCCATGGCATTTCGTTAGCTGAGTCCTTGCCAGCAAAGAAGAGTCTTTCTTCTTCCTGTTGGGCTCTATTTTGTTGCAGGGTGTAAGAGCTCCCCCTTCTGGTCTCCCAACTCAATTGCGGTTTCTGCTTATTAAATATTTTTTACAGGTTGTACAGGGTCCTGGGGCATATAGGAGTAGTCTTTTGACCTGCAGCCACTGTCGTGAAGCTCTGCCCCTCCTTGGCCCATATCTGGCTATAGAGCTACATCTGAGTTGTTCATCCTTGTCCAGTGTCCTGCCCAGGCCAGCGAGGCTCTTAAGGTGGTGGGCTGCACCACTGGTAGCATCTGCTCCCTCTCTGCCCGCTCACTGAGACACATATTTCATACTGCTTCGCAAACCTACTACACCTGTGTTAGTTAGGGTAATGCTACCTGTTGGAACAATCAAACCCCAAATTTTCAGCGGCTTGAAAAATAAAAGTTTATTTCTTGTGCACAGAAGTCCAGGGCAGGTGGCTTTCAGGAATCCAGGTGCCTTTCATCTTGGGCCTCCACCCCGCCTAGAGCTTTGGAGTTCTCTGCACCCACACAACAGCTTGTGTGCAAGAGAGAGAAAATGGGGAAAGATGTACCTACTTCTTAACCTCTTTAGCCAGGAAATGCCAATTAGCACTAATTGCTTCTACTCATAGTCAATTAGTAAGAACTAGTCACATGGTCCCACCTGGAAGCAGGGGAGTCTGGGAACTGTAGTTCCTGCCTGGGTAGCTGTATAATATGAAAGGGGAACATGAGGGAGCATGAGTTTTTGCTGTTCATGCCACACCCTCCACAGGCCCAGTTATTACTAATGACCACATTTCATACTTCACTGGAAAATGGAATTCAGACATTTCCCTATCTTCCTACCACCAAATTCACTAGAAGATTTGATACCCACACTCTCTGCCTTTTCCCTTGTCACTGGTGTAACAGTGGGGAATGCTAAAAGGAAGAGGATCTGCTTAAGGGTGATTCCACCAGGCAGCAGAGCTGAGACGGAGGGCAAGAGGAAAGCATGTAAAAAAAAAAAAAAAAAGAGATAAAAGGAATTCAAATTGTAAAGGAAGGAGTTAAACTGTCACTGTTTGCAGACAATACAGAAAATCTTAAAGACACTACCAAAAAACCACTAGAATTCATCAATGAATTCGGTAAAACTGCATGATACAAAATTAATATACAGAAATCTGTTGCATTTTGATACACTAAAAATGAACTATCAGAGAAATTAAGAAAACAATTCCATTTACAGTTGCATCAAAAAGAATAAGATATCTAGGAATAAATTTACCTAAGGAGGGAAAAGACCTGTATTTGGAAAACTGTAAGACACTGATAAAAGAAATTGAAGATGACACAAACAGATGGAAAGATATGCCATGTTCATGGGTTGGAAGAATTAATACTGTTAAATTGACCATACTACCCAAGGCAATCTACAGATTCAGTGCAATCCCTATCAAAATACCAATGGCATTTTTCACAGAATGAGAACAAATAATTTTAAAATTTGTATGGAAACACAAAAGATCCCAAATAGCCACAACAATCTTGAGAAAGAAGGAAAGAACTGGAGGAATCACACTCCCTGACTTCAGACTATACTACAAAGCTACAGTAATCAAAACAGTATGGTACTGGCACAAAAACAGACACATTGATCAACAGAACAGAACAGAGAGCCCAGAAATAAACCTATGCATTTATGGTCAATTAATCTATGACAAAGGAGGCAAGAATATACAATGAAGAAAAGATAGTCTCTTCAGTAAGTGGTGCTGGGAAAGCTAAACAGCTACATGTAAAAGAATGAAATTAGAACATTCTCTAACAGCATATACAAAAATAAACTCAAAATGGATTAAAGACCTAAATGTAAGACTGGAAACCATAAAACTCCTAGAGGAAAACATAGGCAGAATGCTCTTTGACATAAGTCATAGCAATAGTTTTTTGGATCTGTCTCCTAAAGCAAAGGAAATAGAAGCAAAAATAAACGAATGGGACCTAATTAAACATAAAAAAGTTTCTGCACAGCAAAGGAAACCATCTACAAAACAAAAAGACAACCTACTGAATGGGAGAAAATATTTGCAAATGATATGACCAATAAGTGGTTAATATCCAACATATATGAACAGCTCATGCATCTCATCATCAAAAAAAAACAAACAACCTGATTTAAAAATGGGCAGGAGAACTGCATAGACATTTTTCCAAAGGGGAAATGCAGATGGCCAACAAGCACATGAAAAGATGCTCAACATTGCTAATCATCAGGGAAATGCAAATCAAAACCACAGTGAGGGTTCCCTGGCAGTCCAGTGGTTGGGACTTTGCCTTCCAGTGCAGGGGGTGTGGGTTCAATCCCTGGTCAGAGAGCTGGGATCCCACGTGCCTCGCGGCCAAGGGACCAAGGCATAAACAGAAGCAATAGTGTAACAAATTCAATAAAAGACTTTTTAAAAATGGTCCACGTCAAAAAAATCTTAAAAAATAATCACAATGAGATATGACCTCACACCTGTCAGAATGGCCATCATCAAAAAGGACAGAAATAAATTTTGGTGAGGATAAGAAAAGGGAACCCTCATACACTGTTGGTAGGAATGTAAACTGGTACATCCACTGTGGAAAACAGTATGGCGGTTTCTCAAAAAACTAAAAATAGAACTATCATAGGACCCAGCAATTCCACTCCTGGGCAATATCCTGAAAAAACAAACACACTAATTCGAAAAGATACATGCACCCCAATATTCACAGCAGCATTATTCACAACTGCCAAGATATAGAAGCAAGCTGCATTCATCAACAGATGAATGGGAAAGAAGATATGGTATATAGATAAATACACACACACACACACACACACACACACACACACACAATGGAATACTACTCAGCCATAAAAAGAATGAAATTCTGCCATGTGCAACAACATGGATGGACAAGGAGGGTATTATGCTAAGTGAAATAAGTCAGACACAGAAAGACAAATACAGTGTGGTATCACTTATATGTGGAATCTAAAAAAATACAACAAACTAGGTATACAACAAAAAGAAGTAGACTCACAGATATAGAGAACAAACTATACAAGTTACAAGTGGGGAGAGGGAAGCGGTGGGGGGGGGGGACAAGATAGGGGTAGGGGATTAAGAGGTACAAACTATTATGTATAAAATAAACTACAAGGATATATTGCACAGCACAGGGAATATAGCCAATATGCTATGACTATAAATGGAGTATAATCTTTAAAAATAAGGATTATTTTGAGCTCAAGGCAACTGAGAAGAAATAGTTACAACAAAAGCTCCCTGCCCTTCCCCTACTTGCCTAAAAGCAGAAGTACATTTATAAAGATGTCCTCTCCCCTCTCTGTCAAGGACAGAAGTTAATCACTGGAGATAATGCTAGACCCTTAGCAGCACCTGAGGAATCTACATAACAAACTTTGCTAAAACCAGCCCTCATTTACCATTGGCTCCCTCATATATTTGCAGTTCCACAACTTACCACCCCCAGAAGCCCGTCTTGTCCCTTCTCTTAAAATGTTCTTGTTCTTTTAAGATGCTGTATAAGCCCAAGTTCTTATCACTCCTTCGAGTTACTTACAGCTGAGTAATACATACATTAATAAACTTGATTTCTCTTGTTAATTTGTCAGTCGAATTTCCAGGGCCCCAGACAGAGAACCTAATATGGGGGGAGGAAGGTTTTTTTTTTTCCTCTCCTATACTTGTTTTCCAGGTGTAGATGGGTGGAAGGGGGCTGGACTTGGGGGGGCCTAAAAACGTACAGGGTGAAGTCTGTCTGGAGGGGCAAGGTGGACCAGCAAAGAGGGATGCTGCTGGAGTCAGGGGCCGGGGGTGGCTGGAAGCAGAGCTCCTCGAACTTGACTGAGCATCACATCACCCGGGCTCTTGTAAACATGTAGGTTCTGATTCAACAGGTGAGGGTGAGCCTAAGCTCTCCATTTCTGACAGGTGATGCGTGCTGGTCCATGGCCCACACGCACTTGCAAGATGGTAAGCGGAAAGCTCGGGGAGGCACCCGCAAGTGGGTAAAACAACCCCAGAGATGGCAGACTCTGAAGGCCTCACCTAAGTGCCTCTCCCGAGGAAGAATGTGTGGTTGTATATCTGCCCCAGTCACGGTCGCAGTCACAGTCATGGTCACCTGAGGCCTGCGGCACTCACAGAAGACCTTCCCAGTCAATTACCCATCAACCTCCACCCTCACAGCCCCCCAAAGCAGCAGCTAGTAGGTGACGGGGGACAGGCACAAAGGGACAGAGAAGAGTAACAAGCACATTTCCTTTTTCACCCAGTGTATAAAAAGCAGGCCCAAACTTAGCAGGGAAGAGCTTTTCGACTGGACCAGAAGTCAGAGTTTCCAGGTCAGCCCAGCCTGGATTTTTTTTTTTTTCCACCCAAGATAAGCTGAAAAGCTGTGGGATCTGCTGAGATCTCACTCAGGGGCTGGAAGGAACTGCCTACAAAGTGGGTGAAAAAAGGCAGTTTAGAGAAAAAATAAGTGGCTTCCTGCCTGCACCCTGCTGATCCCAGCTGGTTCCACAACCTGGGAGCAAACCTTTCCCAGGCACTGGTTCTGTCCCCTCTCCTGCTCCCAGGGCCACGGCCCCCAACCTGCCCTCCCGCTGGATCCTCAGTTCCTCTCTTGCTGTTAGCAGCGCACTCACAGGAGGCTCTCTCTGATTTAACAAAACCAAAACAACACCTCCCTCCACCCCTTGCCTATTTCAGCAACAGAACGTCCACATTTTCTCCACTTCCTTGCCTCTCATTTGTTTTTTTTGTTGGTGTTTTTACACTTTTAAGTAAAATATGTGTGTAAAAAAAACCCAAAGTTTTCCTGCTCCTTGGGCAAGTGACTAGCTTCTCTGAGGCTTCCTTTTCTTACTGTAACAAGGATACGGCCTTGCTGTGTTCTGAGAACACTAAAGAACTCTGCCGAGCACCAGAGACACCAAGTTTGTCCTCGGTAAACACTCGTTCTGGCAGAAGATGAGAAAGCCCTGCACCTCCAGGTACAGCGGGGTTGGCATCAGGTGGGATATGCACAGGCAAGTCCTGGCAAGTCCCTGGATTTCCTTCGCTCCCCTCCCTGCCCACACTGGATCCCGTCACCTCATATCCTTCATTCTCTGAGGTCTGGGCTGGAGCCGAGAATTGCAAAATAAAATCAGTCCTGGAAAGGGCAGTAATAAGGCCAGCAGACCATGCATTCTACCCACCAGCCCCCAGTGCACTCACCAAAGCAGACTGTCTTGCAGGCCCCAGGGCTCTGGTGATTTCTGATCTCTCTGCCTCATTCTTTATTGGCCACGCCCTCTTCTTACTCCATGAGGCCCTGAGGGCCTAGGAGGTACCAGCTGCAGGGCCAGGTGCCATGGGTTTCAGAGATTCCGACCCGACATGCTTCCTTCCTCTAAGGAGTTCATCGGGGTGGAGAGCAAAGCAATCAAGTTTCAAACCCGAATGTCACTGGGGAATAGCTGGGTGGCCGTGGACAAGACACTTCCAGGGCACCCATTTCTCCATCTACAAAAGATGGAGAATAATAAGTACCTTCAGGGCTCTTTTGAAAATTACACGGTGCAGGGCTTCCCTGGTGGCGCGGTGGCTGAGAGTCTGCCTGCTAATGCAGGGGACACGGGTTCGAGCCCTCGTCTGGGAAGATCCCACATGCCGCGGAGCAACTAGGCCCATGAGCCACAATTACTGAGCCTGCGCGTCTGGAGCCTGTGCTCAGCAACAAGAGAGGCTGCGATAGTGAGAGGCCCGCGCACCGCGATGAAGAGTGGCCCCCACTTGCCGCAACTAGAGAAAGCCCTCGCACAGAAACGAAGGCCCAACACAGCCAAAAATAAATATAAATAAATAAATAAAAGATTACTATTAAAAAAAAAAAAGAAAATTACACGGTGCAATCTAGCTCTTAGGATTGTTAAAAATAAAAATTCAACCCAGTAAATTTGAAGATCTGATTGGCCTTATTCAATGGTGGGCAGCATCCCATCTGGTAAACAGAAGGGCGCTCCGAGGGGTTATACAAAATGGGAGGTTTTTATAGGAAGAAGGAGGGTGGGGCAAAGAAGCAAGAGAAAAGAAAGGATTGTTTCAGGCCCGTCACCTTTTCTGGGAGAAGGGCAGGGTCTCCCATGCAGATTTCCTTTTCTTCCCTTGGGGAAGGGGGAGTTGGTGGCCCACGTGACAGATGACCTCAGTGATGTGGGCCAGAAGGTTCCAAACTGGCCGATTAAGACTATATTCCTGGGGAAGGTTGAAGCTGCAGTTGGGTCAGGTATTAAGCCTAGTTTTGGTATCATGGGCTTTAGCACAAGTGACACCATTTGGGGGCCTATGTATTTCTCTTTAACAGGATTTACACAACAAGAATTTTTCTTTTCTTTTGCCTGTCAAGAAAAAATGGAATAACCTCCTAAGGCATGGAATCTACTTCTCTCTAAAGATCTGCAAACACACTGGAGATGAAAAATAATACATAGGAATATGTAGTATAATCCGAAAGACAGAAAAGCAGTTGGAGGAATTTTTCAGTTCTACTGATAACACAACAACAGCAAAACAACAACTAACTTTGCCAGGTGAAAGGTTAAAGGTCCCATCAACGTCCAGGCTTTGGTATGGCCACTAGGGGGTATCGGTTTGCAGAAACGAAACTGGCAGGACTGCAAAGCGATTCGCTTTCCCTGCAGAAGTTCCAAGAGACAGAACAGAGCTAATTGTCTAGAACTAGGCTGAGGTGGGTATTGAATTTTCATTTCTAAATTTAGTTCTTAAACCATATGACAAATATAATAAAAGAGACTGCTGAATGCCAAGGGAGAGAAAGAAACCTGCATGTTAGTCTTTCCCTTGTAAAATACCTCCTAAGAACACACTGTATTATATTGCAATGTTATTAAGTTGCCAGGGCTCTGGGGAACACATTATTAGAGGAATTTATTACTATAGATTCCACAATAATAAATGGTCACGGAACATCTTACTTTGGGAGCTTTCTTATTTGATTCCTGAGGGATTTCTTTGGATTCACATCTACCTGAAAATTCATGTAAAACATGAAAATAAGGTTTGCATTAATTTTTTTCTTAAATGTTTTCTGTTTTATTTTCACTTCTGCAGAGCTGGGGAGCAATGAGCACCCCAGGAGAGGTCCTTCTCACCCACCGAATTCAGAATTTAAAAGAGGGTTTTTGCTACCCTCTAGTGGCCGGCTTTGGTCCCCTTGCCCAGCAGGCATCCACGGGGAGGAGAGTGGGAGACAGGTCCCCAGCCCAGAAGGAGAGGGAGAGAGGAAAACGCCTCCCGCAGGGGTGCCAGCCCCTTCTGCTCCCCTCCCCACTCCAGATAGGAAAACCAGGGGCGCCTAAGCCGTGGGGAAGTTGGGAGGGATAGCTGGTACAGGAAAGGGGAGACAGTGTGGAAACCACTCCCGTCTCGTGGTTCTGTGCTGCGGGTGTAAGGAAGGGGGCCGCTGTGGTCTCAGGGCACCCCTCACCTTGCTGCACCCCTATGGGCATGCCATGAGAATGGAAAGTCCTCTGTGGTCCCACATCCCCATTCACTGTGTCACCCAGTTGTGTTGCTGGCAGGCCCTCCATTCGTGAGTCTGTATCTGCTGCCCATCCTGATGGGAGGAGGAAAGACTGGGGAGACTCCTAGCAGAGAGAATGCTTTCCTGGTCTGTGAGCTTCCCCAGAACCCCGAATCCTGCCACCCTAGCCCCTTCTCCCAGCCATGGCTACAGTTATCTGTGACTGTGTGGTGTGCTGGAATGCAGAGGAGGGTGATGTTGCCTCCCAACTCTTTCACACTTTCCCAGCTCTTTGACGTTGTAATTAATTTAAACTTAAACAGCCAGGTGTGGATACTGGCTATGGTATTGGACAATGCAGTTCTAGAGTGACAATGTGAGAACTTTCTAACCCCAGGGCTGTGCATGAAAGGGGTGGCCTCAGGATTGGATGCACGATGAATTGAGCAAGTTCTGAAGTGAAGGTAGGCATTGGATGGGGTGCAATCAGAGGCACGCATCCACTCATCCCACAAACTTCTTCCACCACCTTATTAACAATGTTCAGATATGATTTATTGGGTCATACAGTTGGCTCCCCTCCTAGACAGACAGCTGAGACTCTGCCCTATTCATCCTACTCATCTTGGTATCCCCAGCACCAAACATAGTACCTGATATGCAGTAGCGTCTCAAAACTTATTTGCATGGAAGGAATGGAACAATGGTGCAAGGCCTTCAGGGAAACGCCCACATCAATCAGATGTGGTCCTGCCTCCAACAACATATGACCCAATGACAAATACTTAAAATACTAGATGGGAAGACTCGTGTGAAAGCAGTGGCATTGTGCTTAACACAAAGTAGGCCCACAATAAATATTTAGTTTCTTTCCTCCCCTCCTCTCTTGAATTCTCTCCAGAACCCACCTTCCAAAGAGTTCCTTGAAAGGGATGAAGTGCTCAAGGGTTTGGAAGAGGCAAAGATTAATTTGTCTGGGAGAACCAAGGAGGGCTTCCTGGAGGAGGCAGCACCTGATCTGGCTCAAGCAGCATGAACCAAGATACAGAGGTGTTCGGGAGATGGGAATGTGTGGAGGAATGTGGGAAAGTTCAGTTTAGCTTGTGAAAAGGTATGTGAAGGGGAGAAGCAGAAAATAGTGTAGGACAGTCCCTTGTATATTAGCTTAGGGGAAGCTCTAAAGCATGCAGTTAAAGACCTGCATTTCGGGACTTCCCTGGCCGTCCAGTGGTTAGGATTCTGTGCTTCCACTGCAGGCGACATGGGTTCGATCCCTGGTCGAGAACTAAGATCCTGCAAGCTGCGCAACGTGGCCAAAAAACAAAACAAACAAACAAAAAACCCCAAAAGACCTGGATTTCACTGCCAGAGAGACCAGACAGCCCTGGCCCTGGCCCAGACTCTATTATCTAACTACTGACTCTGTGATGACTGTGGGCAAGCTACATAACTCTTCCAAACCTCACCTTCTTCATTTGTAAAATGGGGATGATACTACTTACTCTTTAAAAACACAAATGAGAGCACAGTGTAAATGCATACTGTTCCGTCTTTTTTTTCTACTTTGGAAAATTTTCCATACTAGCATGTACAGGGTGACCCTGTAACCACTTATATGCCATTATCACAATTTAGCTAACTACTCTTCTATTTATGAATATTTAAGTTAAATTTATAAAGTGGTACTGCTAAATCAAATTTAAATTTTGACAGAATTACCAAATTACTCTCCATAAAGGGTGACTTGGTTTCCACTTCCATCAGCAATATATATATACAGTTCTGTTTCCCTATGCCCTTACTAACACTGTTATCACACTTTCTGGTCTTTGCCCATCTGAAAGTTTTTAAACTGGTATCTAATTATAGTTTCAATTTACATTTATTTTATTATGAGTGAGTTGGGCACCTTTTCAATGTTTAAAGGCATTTGTATTTTCTTCTCTGGGAACTATCTGTAGCCTTTGGCCATTTCAATTTGATTGTTAGTTTTTTTTCTTATTGATTTACAGGAGTTCTTTATTTATTAAGGAAATTAGCTCTTTGGGTATGGTCGCAAATGTTTTTCAGTTTGTCATTTCTCTTTCACTATGTCTATTTTTTTCCCCATGCAGATATTTTTTATATTTATGTTGTCAGATTGACCATTCTGGGTTTTGAATCATGCTCAGAAAGGCCCTCCCTACTCTAAGGCAATAAGAAAAATCTTTGACCTATCTGAATTTATTTGGGGGTGAGGAAAGAGGCAGGGAATTCTGCCCTACTTTTTCTCCAGATGGCAGTTACCCTAACACCATTTCTCAGGATTCCTTTAAGCAGAAAGAGCCATTCAAGAACCAGTCAAGGAACCCTGATTAGAGGAAGAATATGTATTGATCTAGATGCCTGATGTGCTCTGAATGTCATTTTATTTAATCCTTGAACAACGATGTGAGGTGTTAGTATCCTTGTTGCTCAAATGGGGGAGCCAGGGTTCAGACAGATTGAGAAAATTGCCCACAATTGCACAGCCAGGAAGTGGCAGAGCTGGGATTTGAACACAGATCTGTCTGACTGCAATGTCTAGGCTCACTCCTCTCACTAGAATTAGGATTCAGGATGGGAAGCGGGATTTACAGAAGCATTGAAGGACGGCTTTTCAGTCTCAGCCTCTTCATTCCTTCCCTCCGAAGTCCTCCTATACCATGCTGCCAAAGCTCCCTGTGGCCAGCAGACAGTTATCTGTCACAGAAAAGCTGCCCTCTAGTCAGGAATATAGGCAAGCAACTGTTACATGAGCAAGGAATAAACGTGGTTGAGTTCACTGAAACTTTGTGGTCCATTTGTAACAGCAGCTGGCATTAACCTAAGTATTACAATTGTTCACTAGGGATGGATCTCATTTCTGAGATCCTTTCCTTCTGTCCACCAGTCCTTGAGGCAGTGGGTCCTTCTCACTCATCCCCTTCTCAAAAGCACCAGTCCCTCCATCCTCCACTCCTTCCCTTCCTCCTTTCTTTTCCCACAGCCCTAGTCTTAACCAAGTTGAGAAGCTCACTTGGCAAGCATGCATCTGAATATATTCTGTCTCACACTCAGGTCAGAGGTTGTTAAAAATCTTTGCTTCTATTTTGGAGTGGGCAAGAGAAGCAGTCAGAGATGGGTGTGTGTGTGTGAAATTCACAGGAAACACACAGGAGCGCTCCAAGGTAAGCCCTTCCACCTGTGCAGTCCTTGCACAAACCTGTCTAATTCCCCACCAGTCCCTCCAAGCAGGACAGAAGCCCAGCGGAGAGTTTGTCTTGGCCTGGTCATGATATCCAGCTTTCATTACTGTTCTTTCTGTATCTTATCAGTGGGGAAAAGGGCACGGGCTTTGCAGGTATGTCGGAAGATATGAACCAGCCTCACAGCAGCTCCCTGTGGCCCGGAGCATGTAAGTTATGCTCTAAGAGGTGAAGTTTAGCAAGAGAGAGGTTAGGTTGTCAAGTAGATGGCGGTGGCAGGAGTGACAGGGGTAGCAGGGGCAACAGAGAAAGATAATTTGGGTGGGTTATCAGCAAGGCAGAGACTCCAAAGGCCATTGGGAGGTAGTCTTGGTAGGAAATAAAAAATGTCTCCATGGGAAAAGTAAAGAACCAGTTAAACTCAGACTGTTTCCTTTCTGTTAATAGTGTCCTCTGTCCCTCCAGACGTTGAGGGGCATCTTAGTGGGTAACAGGAACTGCTTAGCACTAACAATTCACTGGTCTTCTTTTTTTTTAAATTGAGATACAGTTGATTTACCATATTATATAAGTTTCAGGTGTACAACATAGTGATTAACAATTTTAAAGGTTATACTCCATTTATAGTTATTACAAAATGTTGGCTATATTCCCCATGTTGTACAATATATCGTTGTACCTTATTTTATACCCAAAAGTTTGTACCTCTTAATCCCCTACCCCTGTATTGCCTCTCCCCCTTCCCTCTCCCCACCTGTAACCACTAGTCTGTTCTTTATATCTTTGAGTCTGTTTCCTTCTTGTTATATTCACTAGTTTAGTTTTTAGATTCCACATATAAGTGATAACATACACCGTTTGTCTTTCTGTGTCTGACTTATTTCACTTAGCATAATATCCTCCAGGTCCATCCATGTTGTTGCAAATGGCAAAATGTCATTCTTTATGGCTGAGGAGTATTCCACTGTGTGTGTATATATATATATATATATATATATATATATATATATATATGAGCTACATCATCTTTATCCATTCACCTGTTGATGGAATTTACCTGTAAGAGATTGAAAAGGAAGAGCAGGCAGCAGCTGAGAAGGCTGTGACCAAGGAGGAACTTCAGGGTGAATGGACTGCTCCAGCTCCTGAGTTCACTGCTACTCAGTCTGAGGTGGTGGACAGGTCCAAAGGTGTGCAGATGCCCTCTGTGCCTATTCAACAGTTCCCCACTGAAGACTGGAGTGCTCAGCCTGCCACTGAAGACTGGTCTGCAGCTCTCACTGCTCAGGCCACTGAGTGGGTAGGAACAACCACTGAGTGGTCTTAAAGTGTTCTTCCACAAACTCTTAAAATGGAAATAGGTTGATGGAAAATAAACAGTTTCTAAAAAAAAAAAAAAAAGGAATTCACCTGTTGATGGACACTTAGGTTGCTTCTGTGTCTTGGCTATTGTAAATAATGCTGCTATGAGCATTGGGGTGCATGTATCTTTTTGAATTAGAGCTTTCGGTTTTTTCCAGCTATATACCCAAGAGTGGAATTGCTGGATCATATGACAGTTCTAGTTTTAGTTTTTTGAGAAGCCTCCATACTATTTTCCATAGTAGCTGCACCGATTTATATTCCCACCAATAGGACACAAGGGTTCCCTTTTCTTCATATCCTCACAACATTTGTTACTTGTGGTCACTGTGGCCTTCTTTTTGAACAACAACTAGAAAGTCTTTTTGCCTCGAATTCCTTAAATTTTTAAACTGATCACTCTCACTCCATAAGCACTGCCAGTATGCTTCCAGGAATGGAAAGCCATTTGTCCCTTCCCAGTTCTGGCTACCTTGTTTTTTCTTTACAACTTAACTTGGATGTCCTCTCTTCCAGGAGAACAACTCTGATTACCCTGACTCTCCAAACCCAGGACTGGTCAAGACTCCCACCTCTGTCCTTTCAGCCCTCTGCATACTTCAAACAGGTCCCTCCACCTTTTCATTTCTGGCCCTCTTGTCAGATGGTAATGTCTTGAAAGCAGGGATGGTTCCTTCCCAGCTTTCTATGTCCAGTTCATCCCAGCAAGTGTGTTCAACTAAATGCAACCTTCTTAGCCAAACTGGAATGTGTTCAATAGGTGGTGTTAGAAAAGTAAGTATTAAATTCTATGAAATTGAATCTTAGGACTTTAACACCGTATGGACCTAACCCTTCCGAAGGGGAAACTGAGGCCTTCAGGATGATATGCCTTGCTCAGGGCAGAGCACGTGTCAGCAGCCAGGCTGAGATGTGAACACCTTTACTGGTGGAACGAATCTTGTAGTGACAGTAGAAACCATCCCTGGACCGAGGTTTGCTCGTATAAAATAGCCCAAAACGTGCTCATCAACCGGTGCGGCCTTTGGCCCCTAAAGTTTAAAAAATGCTTTGACTTCTGTATTTTCTTTTTCATTTTTATTATATATTTTTCCGTTTAAAATTTTACCTTTTGATTATAATTTTAATTATAAAAGTATACATGCTTATTATAGAGATTTGGGAATATGCTGAATAGTAAAATGAACGAAAATTACAAATTATATGAACTCTACCAGCCAGAGATAGCCTGTCTTATTATGGTATATCACCACTACACATGTGACTGAAATCAGCTGTGTGTTGAATTTTATGTTTTTCTTTTCTCCATTTTTCCATCTGAATTGTGAGCATTTCTCTAACTCCTTAAAAAAATTTTTTTTCTTTACAGACTTTGTGCTATGAAGCTTTTCAATCAGCACACTGTACTGAGTTAATTTATAAATGAAAAGGAGCTATTAATGAAAATAAAAATGAAAAATGCTACACAATCTAATATTTATATTATGTACACTTTATATGGATTGACCACATTTTCGTAACATCTAGGTGGCTTGCAATTTTTCATTGTAATCAATGAAAAATGTGTTTATTCCATCATCTCACTGTAATGAAACAATATCTTTGGATTAAATCTCTACCTGCATTTCAAATTATTGCTTTAGGAGTCACATATTGTTTATGTCCTCAACTTTGGGGAAAGATTTTTAAAAGGTGAATTATTTCAAAATTTAGGTCTGGCTCGAGAGATAACGCTGTTTTTCAGACTTACAGATGTCTAAAAACAAACTTACGGTTACTGAAGGGGAAACCTGGGGGTGGGGAGATAAACTAGGAGCTTGGGATGAACATACACACACTCCTGTATAGAAGACAGATAACCAACAAGGACCTACTGTATAGCACAGGGAACTCTACTCAGTATTCTGTGATAACCTATATGAGAAAAGAATCTGAAAAAGAGTGAATATATGCATATGTATAACTGAATCACTTTGCTGTACACCTGAAACTAACACAACACTGTAAATCAACTATACACCAATAAAATTTTAAAAAGAGAGAGATAATGTTATTTTTCAAGTTGTCTTAAAAGCATTGATTACATTTCAATCAGGAAAAGGAAAGGTTATTTTTTTAGTAAATAGCAAAAAAAAAAAAAAAAACAATATAATGAAATGGTGTTAAGTCTAGCTGCAGCTTAGGAGACCTGACTCTAATATTTGAGGGAGGGATTGATGTCTCTTTCTACCTGGAGCTGTAAATTAGATGCTAATTGCCATTATGTAACGCTAAAGAAGTGTTACATAACTAGTTTTTTGAAGTATTTTTTCCATTTGTATGAAAGTTAAATAGTTTGAGTTCAAATAAAGAAACTAGAAAGAATATTCTGCTTTTTAGAACATGGATGCCAACTACTAGATTTAAGTTCATAGCCATAGAAAATGCCAAAGTAAAATAAGCTGTTTCCCTAGTAATCTGCTCCCAGGGAAGGCTTCCATCTTAAGCTTCAAAAGAGGAATTTAAAAAATTTATAGCATCATAAAATACACTTTAAACAATGTAAATGCTAAAATAAATTCAGGTTTGACAGATTAAAAATGAAAGTAAGTAATAAAATAGCCCCCTAAATGTTTCTATTTTCAGGTTCTAAATGTATTTGTGTTACGGAAGTTATACTAGATTATGGTGACTACACTTTTATTTCACAGACATAGTAATGCGTTTTTATTATTAATATGGCCCAACTATCAAATCTTTGCTTATCATGAAGTGAACAATAAAAATAATTTTCAAAAAGAAACACTATACCTCAAAAAGGCATTCGCTGATAACACGTATTTTCCAATTTGTTCTTGCATACTTTTTCTTTTTTGTTGCTGTTTTAATGCTGTCAACCAGTGCTTGACAGTAGGTTGGGTTTTTGTTTGTTTTTAATATTTATTTATTTATTTATTTATTATTGGCTGCATCAGGTCTTAGTTGCAGCATGTGGGATCTTCGTTGCGGCGCCTGGGCTCAGTAGTTGAGGCACGCAGGCTTAGTTACCCGGTGGCATGTGGGATCTTAGTTCCCCGACCAGGGATTGAACCCGCGTCCCCTGCATTGGAAGGTGGATTCTTAACCACTGGACCACCAAGGAAGTCCCTTTTTTTTTTAATCACTAGCGGAAACTGCTTAAAAACAGGATCAACGATGGGCAAGCAAGATTGCTGTGGAAGTGATCTGGAGGCTACAGAACAATTGTGAGCTCACATGGGGACTAAACCACTGAGACTCTCTTCAAAACAAAGACTCACGTTTCAGGAGAGAGCTCCCCAATGACGACAAGGGGTAGGACCAAAACAAGGAGGAGCCCTCCAAGTGAATCTCTCACAGATTTCCAGGAAATAAAACGATCGCCAGCATTTATTGACTAATTACTACGTACTGAGGACTGAATGGGGACACTTTGCAAACATTATTTCATCCAACCAGCCCCCAATTCCTCCACCCCCTGCATAGCCCGATGAAGTAACTGCTGTTATGATCCCCATTTTACAGATAGGGAAATTGATGTCCAGAGGGAAATTGATGTCCAGAGGATCTCTCCAAACAAAGTCTCTCCCAAGTCACATGGCTAGGGAGTGGCTGGGAGTCAGTCTGGTTCTGTGTTTTGACAAAGCCCCAGCTTTTGACTTCCCACCCCTCTGCCCCATTAGGCAAGTTTTAACACTGCAAGAAAAGAGAGTAGGAATACAAGTAGCAAGGAGGATGGAGTCCCCAAATTGGATTTCTAAATTAAAATGCAAGAAAGTTGCAATGCTTTAGCAAAAGAATAATCTAGGTTTTCTGAGGACTCTCCATAGATATGTGGTTTAAGGGGATGAGAACCATAACTACAGCAGTGGTGGGACTCCTGAGTCAGCAAACTCAGACCCTCTCTCCCTTCCATTTGGCTCCCCTTGGAGACGAGGGCTTCTCTGACTGCTCCCTAGTTGTGCAATCGCTTTGTTCCTGGTTCCAGCCTTGCCTCAGAATCCAGACAGGCCTACCTGCCCCTGCCCTGGAGCCACCTGCAGCTTGAAGCCATGGACTCACCTGCAGCATCCACTCTGGGGGGAGATGTGGGAAGAAGCCCATTTCCACCCCAAGTGTCCTCTGAGTTCTTTTGTGTAACTTCACCAGTAATGAAACTGATGCTTTAATTTGCCAGTTGTGGTTCCTCCCGTCTATGTGCCAAAGCCCAGAAATGGGAGAGGAAGGGGAGGGGGCAGTCGGGGAATAGGACCACCACCCCAATAAACCCTCCAGCACCCTATTAAATCCCTGGATTCTCAAGGCCTGAAGGAGCTGAGCTGAATATGGGCTCTTAGATCTCTCTGGGCTCTAAAATTCTATGAAATTGATTCAAAGAAAAAACTAGACTCGAAAAAGGAATAAGAACAGGTCACTCACAAAAGGAAAAACAAAAAAAGATGCTTTGGGCTATTTAAAACCTAACCCCAAATATTTATATTTAGAACCTAGAGTCTTAAAAACCAACATTCTTTGAAAATATCATTCTTAGAACAAAATTCAGCCCAACTGAGTTGATAAAGGTCTCCAGGGATTGTCACAGATAAATCTTCAATAGCCTGGCTTTATAACTGTCTTTACCTTCCAACTCTGCTTTGTAACCCTAAACGTACCCACTCTTGAAGCTGAATCCGGCCTCTGTACCCTGACACTGAATTAAATCTTGGAGATAGAGTTTTGGGTGAAGTAGAAAAGAATAGCTTTATTGCTTTGCCAGGCAAAGGGGGCCACGGCAGGCTAATGTCCTCAAAACTGCGTGTCCCAACTTGGAAAGGGTACTGAGAAGTTTTATAGTAATGGGTCAAAGAGGGCGTGATCAGCTCGGGGACATTTCTCTGACGGGTTGGTGGTGAGGTAAGTGGGAGTCGGCATCATCAACCTTCTGGTTCCAAACAGTCTGGGGTCTACGTGCTTGTGGGCAGCACACCTTCATTAACTGCTAACTTCTCCCACCTGGTGCGGGTTTCAGTCTCTGCACAACAGCTCAGATATATTGTTGTGTGTATCCCTTGAAGGGGAACCAGGACCCTGTCCCAAGGCTGCACTACTGTTTGTCTCGACTGTTTGTCTCTCCCTTGTTTCTCCCTTGTCTCACACCCCACTTCCCCACTTCCCTAATGAACAGCTGCTTGAATCTGCCTGTTGGAACTCAGGGAAGGTCATGAAGGCTGAATGAAACCTATTTCCTGTAATCAAAGAAACGGGGGACACAGAAAGGCTTTTGTGCCCAGGAGCCCCACGGGGTGCTGCTCTGTATCACTCGTGGATCGTCTTCATCATGGAACTGCAACATCATTAATGTAAGCAGATAGGTTCGGGGGTCCCCGGAGAAAGAGAACCAAGAATGGCTTTCTTGACATGAGAACCCATTTTGGCCTAAGCCATTTTGTGATCTAAGCCTGGCCGCCATGCTTGCCCTTGAACAGGTCTCAGAAATTAATGATCTCAAAGGAACAAAGGAATGCAGGCACAGAAAAAAAGGCAGTGAAACAATGGTGCAGTGATAAAGCAGGGCCCTAGTTCCCCCTCAAGGGGTACACATAACAATATATCTTTGATATGTATAACTGATTCACTTTGTTATAAAGCAGAAACTCACACACCATTGTAAAGCAATTATACTCCAATAAAGATGTTTAAAATATATATATATATATATCTTTGAGTTCTGCAGGAACTAAGGCCTCCACCCAGGTGGGGGATGGAATGATGATGTTGACCCTCCTGACTTCAGTCAACTAAAGCTTGGACTCTGTGGACCTTTGCCCCAATTCTATGCTTAATTCTCCTCTGCTCAAGCCCCTTCATGTCTGTGTACCCTTAGCTTAAAACTTCCCCAAGTTTGCTGTTTGAGGAGACTCTGCTTTGGGAAAGATCCCCAGTGTTCTCCTTACTTGCCGCAAGTAATAATAAATCCTTCCTTCTCCTGATCTTTGGTTTGGTTGTCTGTTGGCTCAACACCCACCAAGAGGCAAACCCAGTTTCGGGTAACATTAAGGCCTCCACCCCCCTTTCTGATCATAATAACCTACCCTCTTCCCTAATCTATCATTCCACTTCATCCATCCATGCGTCCTGCCATTCCTGTTTTTCCAGCCCTTTACAGAACATGGTCTCTCACCTGCCTTGGGTCCACTTCCCCTTTGTCCCACGCCTGCCATTCCTCCCCCACACAGTCACTATGGTCGAAGGGAGTGGCCACAGGGGACTTGCGACTCAGGCCTGGTCAATATACCTGTTCAACAAATATTTATATGGTGCATACCCTGAGCTAGGCCCTGTTCTAAGTACTTTATAAATGTTAATTCATGTAAGCCTCCTAACGATTCTATCAGATAAGTACTATTATTATTCCCATTTTTTTTTCTCTTCTGCCTTTGCCCGTTTGCTCCTAAACAATTACCTTTTTTTTTTTTAACATCTTTATTGGAGTATAATTGCTTTACAATGGTGTGTTAGTTTCTGCTTTATAACAAAGTGAGAATACTAGGACACAGAGGTTAAGTGACTTGGCAAAGGCACATAGCTAAAGAGCTTTGCTTTCCTCTGACCTGTACATCGGTTCAGGGATGGACGTGTGACCAAATAAGAGCCAACACAATGCAATTGCCGGGGTTTCTCAGAAAGAGACTTGTTCTTCTCCCCTGTGCTTGAAGTGGGGTGTTTGTGAGAAGCAATGCAGCCACCTTGTGACCAGAGGGAGAAGATTCTTTGAGAATGGAGCCGTCATAGAACTGCGGGCAAGAAAGAGAGAAACTGAGTCCCAGGGACAAAATGGGAGCCCCTGATCAATAGTGCCGGAAGCCAGACCTCCTCCTGGCCTTTTCAGTTTGGTGAGCTAGCGAATTACCTTTCTGCTTACAAAAACTTTGGGTTTGGCTATTCTTCACTTGCTAGCCTCCTTCCTGGTCTCTCTGCATCCAGCTCTACCCTTCCAACCCAGCCTGACCCACAGCCATCCCAGAAACGTTTTAAAAGTACAACTCAGATCACATTACTCCCTGTTCAAAACCCTTTGACTTTCTTTGCCTTTGGCTTAAATTCCTTGACAGGAAGTGACAATTTACCCTTCCAGCATTTTCTCCAGGACTCCCTCAAACACTGGGTACAGGAACGTCTCACCATCCCCCAAAGTGCCCTGATCCCTCCTATGTCTGGCTCAGGCTGTTTCTTCTGCAGTTCTTCTTCCCAATCCACCTGGCAAATCCAACCCATCCTCCAAGGTCCAGCTGTCAATGCCACCTCCTCGTGTCTCCTAGCCACAAGTCCCAGCACGCACCCCACCCTCATTCCATACACCCACACTTCTCTGCTTTTGCAGCCCTTTGCTTATAAATGCTCTTTCGGTCCCTGACCCAGTCTGCCTAGATGTGCCCAGATGCCACCTCGAGGGAGGACCTGAGATCTGGCCCTGGTGCACCCCCTGCCCTACACTGCAGGTCTGGGGATGTCTGCTCCTTCGTGTTACAGCAATCTAACCCTCTGATGCTGTTCTTATTAAAATGCGAAACTGCCTGAGGGGGAAGGGGACCCCGTGGAGGGGGCTGGTCATTTCTGAGGTTCGAGCTGGTGGTGACTGCGCTCTGGCCGGAAGCGCTGGCGGCTCTCCGCGTGTCAGCCTGACCTGGGCAGCAGCTGCTTCATCCTTTCCCGCCAGTCCCCCCGCACAGCTGTCTGCCTTCCAGGGTTGTCCAGACTGGGGGATAAATGCTGTCTGTAAACCGATCCAGGGTTACAAATAACCCAAAGGTCTGACCCACTAAGAGCCCGCAGGGGATCTTCCAGGTGGGGTAACCTTTCTCTGGCAGCTCACCCCACTTCCACCTAAGCTGCCTGGGGCCTTTTCTCTCTCAGTAGAGACTCTCCTGACCCAGGCTTGGGGCTGGCAAGTGCACTGGCTCCCACCCCTCCTGGGGCTTCCCAGCCTTGGGTGCAACTGCTGAGGTCACAGCAGACGCGCTCCTGCTAACAGACACTGTGTGGATAGCAGTCCATGCGCGCCCGCTTGGCTAAGCGCCCCTCTCACTCCATCCCAGGCAGCCCGCCAGGGCTTCTCAGAGCTTGTCATCAAAGAGGGACACGATCATCTCTATTCCCCCAGCCTTCTTTCCTGCCAATGTCAGGACCAGGTGGAAAGTTTCCACTTAGGTTTTTCTTTAGGAGGCTGCCATGGCAGGAGAGCAGCACTGTGGACACAGGTGCTTTCTCTTCCTGCCCAGGGCAAGAAACTGATCTTCGGCTAAAGTGAAACTTCAAGCCTCTGCCATTTGGAACACGCTTCCTGGCAGCAGATGATACCTGCAGCTCTAAGAGGAGGGCAGCCAAGTGACCCAGGCCATGGGGACTCTATGTGGGAGGTGGGGGAGTGGAAGAATGCAGGAGTAGAAAGAGGAACATACTTAAAAGCTGATCACTAAAGCCCAAGACTCCTTTGGGTGCCTTGATTCCAGACTCGTCCCCTCTGGTGGAATCCTAAAGAACTTTATGCTTTTTTTAACACCATCCCACCTCCCCCATCCATCCGCTGACCCTCCCATACACACAGCAGCAGCCGCAGCAGCCAGGAAGAAGAAGCTGAATGAGGGTGGGGTCAGAACGGATCTCAGCGCAGAACCTAGAACAAGTGGAGCTTGTATTCTGGGCTCTTGTTCCTTTAGGTTCTCCTTGACTGATGTCCCCTTGGGGTCCCATCTGGACTCTTTTCTCAATCACTCAACAAATAATTGATCAGCATCTATTTGGTATCAGGTTCTGGTGTCACAAATGTTGTGGGAACAAATCTCAGTCCTTAAAGTTACAAGAACCGTAACTTTATTTTTTCTGAAGCATAAAACTATTGAATTACCTTAAACTCTGTTTTGAGTCACCATTTACCTAGCTGAGTTTGCAATGACTCGTGGGAAAGCAGCTCACCTTTTTACATCTCAGGGCTTTGTGCGCTTTCTTGGGCTCTAGTGGAAGAAGAGTGGCTGCAAAGCTGAAGAAGAGGTCTCCAGTCTCCAAGTTTCCAGGCTCCAAGATGCACAAAGTAAACCAGGGACGCAGGCCCAGAGGAGACTCCAGCTTTCTGTTACCGATGAGACAGGTGGCTCCTAGATCGAGGAACGGACAGGCCCGCAAACAGGATTCTAGAAGTCTCCTGGATTTGTCTTTTCTTCTCCCCCCCAGAGCTCCTTAGTCTGGGTGCTCCTCACGTTTTGCCTGCACTATAACAATAGATTATAGTTATAGTAATGAACAACTATTTTTCTGACTCCAGAGCTGCTCCTCTTCTTCTGGGAAATTCTCCTTACCCATCTCTGACCATGTATCTTTTTTTTTTTTCTGGGGGGGGCCACGCCATGTGGGATCTTAGTTCCCCAACCAGGGATCAAACACATGCTCCCTGCAGTGGAAGCGGGAGTCTTAACCACTGGACCGCCAGGGAAGTCCCTGACCATGTATCTTTAAGGGAAACTGCCATTGCCTTGAGATATTGTTATCCTGGCTTCTGTTGATTGGACCAGGGATGAACACCTGACCCAAGCCTGGCCAACAAGAGCCCTTCCTTCCCTGGGTTACTTGATCTTGGGACAGAAGCAGTCATTCTCTGGTACTAGTGAGAGCGTGAGATCTGAGGCCCAGGACCTGAGAGCAGCCATGTGTCATGTAGAGTGAGTCAGCCTGAGAGACTGAAAGTTGGCCCCACAGCTGGGGATCCCTGGCAGTGATCTAGACCCAGGTTCTAGGTGTTCCTAAAGCCCAACAATACCTCTGCCCTTCCTGTGGTCAGTGAGCTAATCCATTCCACTTTAGCCAAGTGAACTGGGTTTTCGCTAATTGCAACAAAAAGGACCTGGTAAATATATCTCCTAATTGGTCTTCCTGTCTCCAGGCTTGCCAACCTCCAATCCATCCTCCAAATAGCTTCCAGATGGATCTTTCTGAATTGCTGATCCAGACACACCATTTTCTTGCCCAGAACTTTGCATTGACTTCCAACCTTTGAAGAAGAAGATCCAAATTCTTTAGAAGGGCATTCCTATAGGCTCTGGCATCTGAGCCAACATTCCCAAACTCATCTCCTGCCTTTTCCATTTCTTCAACTTACATAAGCCTACTCCCTGGTGCCAGAACTGTGCCATCCACCCTCACAGCTCTAGGGTTTGCTCAGACTTTCCTTTCTGCACTGAAATGCCATTTCCTACTGAATGGACTCCCACTTGTCCTTCAGGATCCATCTCTGGTGTTGATGATGATGATGCCTTTCCCAATACTCAAAACCCAAATCAGCTGTTTCCTTAGTTTCAATTTCAAAGTGCCTTATTTGTTCACCATTCAGCAAATATTTGTTGAGCAACTCCTATGTGCCAGGCACTGTGCCAAGAGCTGATGAACTTGAACAACACAGTTTTTGCTCTCATGGAATTTAGAATCGAGGTGGGGGTGGGTGGGAGGCAGGTGGGAAGTACAGAGCTATTTGATAGGATGCCTTTGGCCCCAAGTAACAGAATAATTCACTCAAAGTGGTTTAAGCAATAAGTGCTATAGCATAAGAAGTCAAGAGGTCGGCAGAATTAAGAGTTGATAAATTCGATAGCTCAGTTATGTCTAGGTTTGGGGATATAAGGTAGGATAAGGGAGCAACCCTTTAGGACTCTCCACACCATGCTATCTCATTTAGCCACTAGAGAGAGTGAGCTAGAGCTATATATCCTAATTTGGAAAGGTCTCTAAGACATACTGCTATATGAAAAAGTTGTCATAGAACAGCATTATAGTGTGATTCAATTTATCAATTATAAAATGATATGTCTATGTGAATTAGTTTATAAATGCACTAAAAGCAACTCAAAGTTGCCTGGAAACCCAACTAACTGTTGAGAAGGGTTACTTCAGGGGAGACGTGAGCGGTGAAAGGGGTCTTGTTACTTTGCATGCTGAAGTATTATTGAAACTTTTATAATGAGAATGTAGCCAGGAGATACAAATTAAAGTAAAAATGAGATATCACTTTATATATCAAGATTGGTGAAACTGGAAAAAAGTGTAAAATCTATTGCTGGTGGGGATATGGGGAAAGGGTGTTCTCATTCAGGGCTGGTAGAAATGGGAAGAGCTATATTGCCTTTTTGGAAAGTAGTCTGGTGGCATCTATTACAATAAAAACACATATACATTTTGATCCAGTAATCTCATTCTTTTCCTATAACTCTGTTGAGATATAATTCACATGCCATGGTTTTTAGTATATCCAGAGTTGTGCAAGCATCACCACAACCAATTTTAGAACATTTTCATCACTCCAAAAAGAACCCCCGCCTGCCCTGCATTCACTAGCAATCACTCCAATTCCCTACAACCACTCTTCCCACCCGGCCCTAGCCAACCACCAACAATCTATTTTCTGTCTCCTTGGATTTGCCTATTTCGGACATTTCATGTAAATGAAATCGTACAACATGTGGTCCTTCGTGACTGGCTTCTTTCACTTAGCGTGATGTTTTCAAGGTTCAACCATGTTGCAGTCATTTCATTCTTGGGAATCCATTCCATGGCAATAAAAGCATTTGTGCCTCAGGACAGATGTACAAGAATGTTTATTGTAGAAATTTTCATAACCATTCAAAAAAGAAAAAAGAAGAGAAAGAAAAAAGAAAAACTGGAAATGCTGAGGACGCTCATGAACAGGAATGGAATACACACACCATGGAATATTATGCAATAGCAGAAGGATGCACGGGCGCCATGCCAGTTGCATCGGAGGGAATTGCTTATGCGAGAAAAGGGAAGATACAGAAGAATGCATATTATATTCTAACCCAATTTTCAATATATAAACTAATTTTAAAAATACTCTCGATTTAGGCCTTATGCCTGAATCTGAGAAGACCTGAGCTGGGTTCAAAGATGGCAGAATGAAACCCTTGAACACTGTTAGTCCTACTCACAAGCTCCATTGAGCCTAAAAAGTATATGAGAACAGCCCAGACAAAGGGAACATCTGAAAGAGGGCGGTTTTCTGTGGTCACCTTCTTTTCTTCCTGCAGAGGGCTCCAGCCAGGTGAGGAAGATGCCTTCCTGGGCTTTTGCTTTCTACCCCCATACAGGCCTGCCAGCGTCTGCTTTGCCACACACCCATCGGTCAGCGATCCTGCTCCTCCACAAGCCCTGTCTGCCAGGCTCACTGCCCAGTGCCTGGGAGCTGAAACTTGCTGGTCCACACTGAGGGAGCTCCCCTTTTTGGTGCCTGAATCTCAGGTTGTGTGACTTCCTGCATTTGCAGGATCTAGGCCTTTACCATTTATATCCACTTAGGCTTTCCGTGGGCAGGCCTGGCTATGGCTTCACCCAGTACGTGTGTAGACGGAGAAAGATAAGGACACACACCAGGTTGTAATCATGGGCTGTGGGAGCAAGTAGGTGGTGGTAAAGGGAAGACAAGAGAGGGAAGGGTGCGCTAATAATAAAAGGAAAAGAAAAACAAAGAGGAACCATATACGATTGCATTTATGCATCTGGAGAAAATTCTACATTTTTTAAGACATATATAAAGAAATTAAAAATTAAAAAGACAAAGAGAATATATGTGCTACTTGGCTAATTTTAAAAGGATTAACACAGAAAATGCCAGCTACCTGACTGCAAGAAGGGTTCAATTCTTCCTTCCCGTTTTCCATATTTCACCCCCGGGAGGGGTTTTGTGTGGAGAACTGTGAGCTCACAGGCTGCCATTTGGCTCCCTGTGTGTTCCCTTAATGCAGCTTCCTAGAGCATATTAGCTGCGTTCCTATAAAATTCTACCATGAATAATTGAAATTAAGCGTTTCCAGTCAAAATAAGGCAACACAATGATACAGTGCCCTCATTTTTCCTGTTTCTTATATCCTCTCTAGTCCACAAAAAGTGATCATTTACATTAAATTGAATTTCCCTGTCTTATTGCTGGATTTGCCAGGTTCCACTAAATTGATTGTTAAGTAAAAGCAGCAAATGAATTGCAGGGAAATCTCGAGTATATGTGTCTGAGGAAGAATTGTTAGCTCTTATTCCAAAACTTCTTGATTAATTGAGGTGAGAAATTCCAGGCTTGTATGAGTGGCTCAAAAACCATCAGAGTGGATGATAGCATCACGAACCCCAATCTTTCTTTCTTCTCTGGCATTCTCACATGTTGACTTTCTATCCCAGATGTCTTACCTCATTGTGGTAGGTGAAATGGTGCTCTCCCAAAAGGTATGCCCACTCAGAACCTATGAAGGTGACTTTATTTGGATAAAGAGTCTTTGCAGATACAATTAAGTTAAGGATCTCTAGATAAGGTCATCCTGGATTAGGATAGGCCCTAAATCTAATGACAAGTGTCCTTAGAAGGGGGGGAGAAACACAGACAAGGGTGCTGTGACGACAGAGGCAGATATTAGAATGAAGTGCCTACAAACCAAAGAACTCCAAGCATTGCCAACAACCAGCAGAAGCTAAGAGAGAGGCATGCAATGGATTCTACCTTAGAGCCTCTAGAAGGAACCAACCCTGTGGACTTGATTTAAGACTTCTGGCCTCTGAATGGTGAGAAAATTAATTTCTGTTGTTTTAAGTCACTGTGTTTGTGTTAAGTTGTTACAGCAGTCCTAGAAAGCGAATATACTCAGGGCCTAAATATGGCTGCTGCATTGCAAACAGCACATCCCACACCATTATATTCAATGCAGAAAGAGAACAGGACAAGGCAGAATTTTATTTTTTATTAGTTGAACTTTACTCCCCTTACTTCTTATTAGCCAGGTCATGTGGTCATCACTGACTGCAAGAGAATTTGGAAAGTGAATATTTGGCAAAAAGGAGTAACAGGAGTTTGAAAATGTAGGGAAGTGTGGGGCAGGGGAGGGCATTTTTAGTTACCAACAATGGCTATTGTCATTTAATGACTGGGGACCAGAGATCCTAGAAGTCTCTAACACGTGGTCTGCTGAGACACACTGGAGATCAATTATGAGTTATTCCTGCAGGCTCAAACCTGACTGTCAACAAGGAACGGGAGGGAGGGGGGCAGGACGGGCGGTGGATGGGTGGGCAACTGACAGTGACTGCTACAATGTGGGAACAGTGCACTGTGGTTCAGTAGCAGAATGTTCTACAAGGTCATGGCATAGAAACTGACTGGGATTGGAGCAGGTACTCTTGGTTTTTGCGGTGTGTGGCCAGGTTCATTCATTCATTCATCTGTTCATTGATTCAGTGAGCACAACTTGAATTGATTTACATAAAAAAAGGTTCAGTTATTACTACGCATGACCAAAAGTCCACAGGACAATTTTCAGGGTCTCCAGCAACGCCAGCGCTGACATCAGAACTTGGGCTCTCTACATCTCTGTCCTTCGGCTCCGCTTCCTCTGTGTAATTTCACTGGAACAGGCCCCTCCCACTCGGAGGTGAAATGGCCATCAGCCGTTTCAGGTTCACATTCCAGTATCCCTGGGGAAGGAGGACTTCTCTTCACAACCCCACACTGAGTCTAATTGGGCCATCTGGGGCAAGTACTCATGCCTGCGTCATCTCTGTGACTAGGGTGTACATTATACAGCCTGTCAAGGTTTGGATTACATGGTGGCCCATGGAGCAGAGAGGAGGGGGTGTTGGTAGTGGGGAGGTGGATTCAGCCACTCAAATCACATGCACTCAGAGTGGGGAACAAGTGATTCCCCAAGGAAAACCAGGTGCTTTTTTAAAAAACTGAACGAACACAGAGCGAGCAAACATGACAGATGCCCACTACACTCCTAATTTGTAAACTGAATGCCATTGTGTACAAGCCTGAAATAGATGTATATGGTTCAGTGCAAATTCATCATTACTCTTAGAGAGGGGAGGGCAATTTAGAGTGTAGGAAGGACCTTCTTTCTCATAGGGGTAAGGGGTCAATAACATCATCTAGGTGTACAGGAATAATTAAGTCCCACGAAGGAGAAGCTGAGGATGCTCTAGGAAATCATCCTGAATATTTACATTCAATTAGAATCTGTAATACTTAACAATCTATCAATTTAAGGTGTAGTGTTGGACATTAATCAGACTGTCTGGTTTGATGTTTGGAGGGCATTCCAAACATCAGAAATATCAAAATGAGGTCCAAGGTCCCTTTCTATTTAATGGCTACCATTGGTCATACAAATTACACAGCTCATTTGTGAAGAATAGTATGAGGTATGAGTGTTTGGGATGATTTTTGAGGTGATACTTTTGGTTTCCACTTAAATAAGGACATTAACCTACTGTTAAATATACATTAACCTTACCAGATGAAGAGGAAGAAGAAAAAAGAAGTCTTTTAAAGTTGGTAGTAGCCACATGGACCTGTGGGCATGTCACCAAGCAACAGCTTTAACTAGTGCCGTTGTTCATGATTTGAGAGGAAAAGACAATTGCTAAAATGATTTGATCCCATAGATGGAAATAGTCTTCTCCATATAGTTCTATATAGTATGTGAGCATCTCATACCAACACCCTAAACTTTGCCTTTTGTATATCTTCAATTTTTCACCAGAGTAGAACAAACATCCCTGCATTCTGTCACGCCAGTTCCACGCACTGGCAAAGAAGAGCTCCAGTTCACAATGATATATGACTTGGATTCATTCTGGGCTTAGTTCCCCAGCAAACTTCTATCTTGCCCTTGAAGATGACCCTTCTATTGCTCAGCCATAAAAAAGAATGAAATGATGCCATTTGTAGCAACATGGATGGACCTAGAGATTATCATACTAAGTGAAGTCAGTCGGACAGAGAGAGACAAATATCATATGATATCACTTATATGTGGAATCTTAAAAAATGATACAAATGAACTTTTCACAAAACAAACAGACTCACAGACATAGAAAACAAACTTATGGTTACCAAAGGGGAAAGGGGATGGGGGAGGGATAAATTAGGAGTTTGGAATTAACAGATGCACACTACTATATATGAAACAGATAAACAACAAGGACCTACTATATAGCACAGGGAACTATATTCAATATCTTGTAATAACCTATAATGGTAAAAATCGGAAGAAGGATATATATAGCTGAATCACTTTGCTGTCCACCTGAAACACTGTAAATCAACTACACTTCAATTTAAAAAAAAAAAAAAAAAGACCCTTCTAAAAAGGACTGAGGAGTATGGAGAACTCCAACCTGCTCTCCCAGAAACGGCATGGTGGTGGGAGCCATGTATTAGGTGTGCATTCTTTGGAGGGCAAGGTTCACAACTTCAAGTTCTCTATCTCTGGTGCCTCCCCAGACATGCAACTCTGTGCCCAGCATGCGCTTTTAGTTACTGCTTCGTTGGAGAGAAAAAAACCAAGTGCATCTCACACATACTTTCTCCCTCTAAGATTCCCTGAAATTTAGGGACGTGTCATCTGCCTGGAAATGCTTAAAGGCTTCCAGGTGTCAAAGCAACACCTGAGTGGGCTGGGAACCCAGGTGTTTGGAGAGCTGTGATACTCTAAATTACTTCTCAGTGTTGTGTGTTCTCATACTGTCATATTCTTCTCTGCTTTTCACTGCATATTGATTATTGAAAAGATATATAGATCTGGCATGAAGAGGTCTTGGAAAATATCAAGAATCAAAGTTATATATAAATAAATATATTCTTCTGCTTGAATGTCAATAATAACAATTACAGTAACTAACACATTCTGTTCCAGACACTCTGCTGATTACTTGAGATGTAATATTTCATTTAATCCTCACAATAACTCAGTGAGGTACCTACCTATTATTCCCATTTTACAGATACAGAGAATGAGGCTAAAGAGGCCAAATAACTTGCCCAAGATCACACGGTAAGTGACAACACTGGGATTTGAACCCAGCCAGTTTGACTTTTCACTACTATCCAGTTCTAACCCTTACCATGTATGGGACCATACATAGTATATCAGTTTTGATTAATAACACATTCTGTTAAAATAAGGTTGAAATGCCTTCCATGATGGTTATTTCTAATAATTACAGGAAATCTCTAATTTCCATATACTTCAGGTTCCAGGAACTGGGAAGACTGGGAACAGTGAGGGATAAAGCTTAACAGAGCTCATCAGCCCAGCCCAGGGCCTCATACACCCAAGAGAGGCTCTGACAGTGCAAGCTAGGTCTTGAGTTTCAGGCCCTAAGGAGCATCCCAGGCAGAGCAACAGGGGATGGGAAGGTGAAAGGACCATTCGTTATCTCTGGGCCCAGCCAGCTGGGGGCTGTCAGACACCCTTTCCTATCTAGATCAGGGTCAGAAGTTCTCCTAAAAATTGCCAGGCTGTGCCAGCTCTGGAAGTCAACACCACATCAAAGGTTTATTAAAGTTCACAAAACTCTGGGGCAGCCAAAGCCCTCCCTTAGGGGTCAGCAAGGAGTCCAGAAATAGTGCCTATGTTTCTTTAAAACCTATTCAAATAAGTGCCCTCCCCCGGCCTTTGGGTCCAAAGTTTGATCCTTCTTGTTACATGGAGGTGGGTGGAAGAGCAGGGGAGGGTGTTCCAGCTCACTGCTCTGTCCGGAAGGAGGGGGCAGGCTGAGCCACAGGTGATGGGGACTGGCTCCAGGACTCCAGGAAGGCACCTGGTCTGCCCCCCGATCCCGGGACCATGATGTTCCAAGACAGGACTGTGGCTCTGTTCTTCCTGCCAATAGAAACCCGGTGTCTTTGATCATTACTCATGGTTCCAGCAGTTAAAGAAAAAAAAATACACTGCTAGGAAAAAAATATATAAATCTTCCAACAACAGTTTGAGCTCACATCTTCTTTTTGTCTGCTCTCTGTTAATGGAGGTTGTAGCCTGTCATCTGCATCTCTGCATCTGCAGGCAGGTTACTCTCAGTTCTAGCCGGTAAGTAGAACTCGAATAGTGAGGCCACTGGGAATGGACAGAAGGAAAGAAACTGAGGAAAGACTGCGATGAATGGGGTCCCGACGGTGCAGAGGCTTCCTCGGCATCAACAGGAGCCTGTCAGTACTTAAAAGAAAGAGGTGTGGGCGCCCTGCTTCTCAGTCTGATTCTCTTGTCTTCTGTTTCTCCTTGGTTTTCTCCCTATACTCCCTTTAACCTTCCACCTCCTCCAACCTCTGCTCAACCAACCCTTCAAGGATTCTTTGGTAGCTCCTCATTTTCTCCTGCAATCTTCTGACAAGAGACGCCATAGACTAGAGGGGACCAGTAGTGCCAGTGTTAGGGAACTGTTGACCAAAACCACCCACCTGGGCCAGGCACGATGGTAACCACTTGCAATGAGTTGTCTTGCAACAAGAGGTCCCGATAAGGAACACGGTGCTAACCGGAGGAATTCAGGGCAGGCCAAACGGAGGGAGGAGACACCAGTCCCTATGTCCTACCAACTTCCCAGAATTCTTCTCGCTGGAATCCATCTTAGTTGAGAGATGTGTATGCCACCAGGAAGGATCCTGAGTCAGACCAAATATGGGCCAAGCAAGATGACTGGCCAGAGACAACCCGGAAACTAACCCCATTACCATGAAACCCGAGACTGTGAGCCATGTGGCAGAGCAGTTCTCCTGGGTTCCCTTACCCTGTTGCTCTCTGCCCGGGCACCCCTTCCCAATAAAGTCTTTTGCTCTGTCAGCACGTGTGTCTCCTCGGACAATTCATTTCCAAGTGTTAGACAAGAGCCCACTCTGGGGCCCTGGAAGGGGTCCCCCTTCCTGGAAGCAACACCAGGACCCTGCTGTTGCAAGCGTATGCTGTGGGCAGGCCAGGCAACCGAGAATCGAAGGACACTTTTCCAGTTACAAGGCCCATCAGGAAGCTCAAATTCATTCCATTAAGAAATAAATATTGAGCACTTACTCTGCTTGCCCCATGCTAGCCTTCTGGGGGGTTGTGGGGTGACTGATCATGGGCGTGGTGTACTAAGATATAAATAAGAGGACTTTTGACATTTCTTAAATGACTAATATTCTAGGTGCTTTATAAAAATATGCTTTCTCATTTAAACCTCATAATAATTCTGCATTTTCAAGATAAAATGGATAATTTCATTTTTTGAATAATTCATCGGTCATTCATTACTTGCTCTTAACAACTAGACTATATTTTTCTATATAGATGGAGAGACCAGAGTTCAGAGTTGAGAAGTATTGACTTAAGCAAAATGATAAGAACAGACCTGAATTGAAGAGCTAGCTTTGCCACTTAATAGCTGTGTGACCTTGACAAATTACTTACCCTCTGATTCCATTTCCTCATCCACATTAAATGTTAACAGTAAGAAAACTTAACCGTGTTGGAAAGTTGAGAGAATTAAAAGAGAAATGGCATGTAAAGTGCTTAGTTTAGAGCCTGGCATTATACTATCTATTCAATAAGTGTTTGTTGGGAACAAAAATCCCTAAAAGCTTGGCTCAGTGACAGAACAAAAGGGGTTACTACACTTTTTTTTTTTTTTTCAAATGATGACATATGGTATGATCCCATCTTTTTTTTGTTTGTTTATTTATTTATTTATTGGCTGCATTGGGTCTTCATTGCTGTGTGCGGGCTTTCTCTAGGCGTGGCGAGCGGGGGCTACTCTTTGTTGCGGTGTGCGGGCTTCTCATTGCGGTGGCTTCTCTTGTTGCGGAGCACAGGCTCTAGGCACGGGGGCTGCAGTAGTTGTGGCATGCGGGCTCAGTAGTTGTGGCTCACGGGCTCTAGAGCGCAGGCTCGGTAGTTGTGGCACGTGGGTTTAGTTGCTTTGTGGCATGTGGGATCTTCCCGGACCAGGGCTCGAACCTGTGTCCCCTGCATTTGCAGGTGGATTCTTAACCACTGCGTCACCAGGGAAGTCCCAGTTACTACACTTATAAGAAAAAAAAAAACCGTATTCCTTAAAGTGACCACATTTTACTAAGAAAGCAAACTGATGGACTCTGGCATTGAAAGATGATGATGATGGTGATGATAATAGTGACAGTAGGCATTTATTGGTTATGTCTCTGTGTCAGGCACTTCGTTTAAACTCTTTACGCAAATTATCTCATTTAAGCTCATTAATGAACCTGCAAGGTGGTCCACATATCCCCATTTTACCAGTCAGGAAACTAAGCTTCCAAGAGGCCACCTAGGAATTGGTGGAGCCTGGAGGGAACCCAGGCACAGAACCTCTCATCTGTTTTCCACCCTTTCCAAACCATTCCAATTAACACTGGTGCTATTTTTCCAAGTACACAACAAACCGTCTGAATCTTTTTAGAATATGGAAGCTTCACTTTTTGTTTTTTTCATTCTTTTTCTTTCTTATAAGAGACTGCCTATTTTAAAATAAGTACTATAAAAACTCTCAAAATTAATTAGAATTGAGATCCTTGGAGACCCTTGCCCCAGACACAGCAAAATCTTATCCAAATGTTTTCTGGACACAAGACTCAAGATCCTAATCTGTTTTCCTCCAGACTAAATTTTTTCTTAAACATTAAAAAAAAATGTTCTGGGGCTTCCTTGGTGGCACAGTGGTTGAGAATCTGCCTGCCAATGCAGGGGACACGGGTTCGGGCCCTGGTCTGGGGAGATCCCACATGCCATGGAGCAACTAGGCCCGTGAGCCACAACTACTGAGCCTGCGCGTCTGGAGCCTGTGCTCCTCAACAAGAGAGGCCGCGATAGTGAGAGGCCCCGATAGTGAGAGGCCCGTGCACCGCGATGAAGAGTGGCCCCCGCTCGCCGCAACTAGAGAAAGCCCTCGCACAGAAACGAAGACCCAACAAAGCAAAAATAAATAAATAAATAATTAATTAAAAACTTAAAAAAAAAATGTTCTGGTAGTTTGATATAGAATTTTAAAACTTTTGTGTGGGGAGGTGAGGGGGCAAGGAAGAGAGTCCTGATTTCATTGTGTGCATTTAACGGCTTCCTAATCTAGATTCTGCATTAAAATGTGTTTGAGGATGAGTAGGGTTAATTACAATTGCTTTTTGAGTCTGAAAAGAGATATTGTTTAAGATTCTAGGACGAATAAGAAGTACAAAGTTACCCAGACTCACTGGGTACTGGTTTCTTTTGCTAGAAAACCAGGAGGAAAAATAATCAACTGACAAGGTGTCCAGAAAATAACCCAAAAGTCGACAGCCAGGCCAGCTGCAGACAATTACAAAGCATGGGGAATCCAGCCCAACTGAGCCATCCTGGCAGGCAAAACATGTTCACTTGATGCTGAAAATCAGCACACCCAAGGAAGAAGGAGGCTGGCTGGCAAAGGAGTTCCCCTGGTGGAAAGTGGGGGACCCAGCCCAGAGAAAGAGCATCTCCAACGCCCAACAATCTGCTTCATTCACCAAGGGCACCCTCTCCTCCCTCCAGAGCTGACTCTCCAGTGGCCACCCTGAAGCAGGCGACATTCTCAAGGGCCGCATCTCACTTGGTTCTTCTCCAAAGGGTTTAGGCCAGAGCAAGGTTTCTCCAAGCCTGGAGGGAAGACCCCCCCCCCCTGCTCCCACAGCATAATCACCAGAGATGCTCCATCTTCCTCCCAGCCCTGTAGAATCAGAATCTTGGGGCTGGGGCTCAGGAATTGGCCTTTTAAGCTCTCCAGGGATTTCGATCCAAGCAAAAGAGTAAGAACCACTAGACTGTAAGCAATTTGAAAACAGGAATGACGTCTTCCTGGAGCCTGGTACAGGGTCTGTGACTGGCAAGTAATCAGCAGTTATTTAGTGGATGGATGAATGGATACCAGGGCCTACTTCATTTGGGGTGGGGGTCAGCAACCAGAGGAAGGGTCTCCTGGAGGGCTCAGGCCAAGACCTCCTGGACTCTGGCTTGGGGTCTGGCATCTCTTGTTTGCCCCCTTTGCCTCCCTTTGCCCTGCCCTGTGGCTCAGCCACATCTGAGCAGCCCCAGCCCTGGCCCGCAGCCCAGCAATGCCACCCTGCAGTCAGATGCTTCCCTCTTCAACAAACTGCCAGACCAACCAAGTTGGCCTCTCATGATTGGAATCTGACAGAACAGGAACCAGCCTCAAACTTGCAGACAGTCACGCCACCCTGCAACAGGAGTGTGGTGCTGGGGTCAGCCCTAGGGAGGCGACTGGAACTCTTGGTGGCTTAACCCCAATTAAAGTCAGGGCCACCATTCCCCTTCAAGTCACATGACCTGACTTTTGGTCACGTGACACAGCTTTAAGTCATGTGACCTGGCTTTAAATCAGTCACACGGTTGGGGTGGTGGTGGTGAGCATTTTACAGTGTGCCTACTTACACAGACATTTGCTTCCAGGTGGCAGGGTGCCTAGTGCTCATCTACCCTGGTCTGTGACTGACTTATCCTTTCATGGGGGTCTTCCAGCAGTGAGTGCCTTAGTGCCCTTTAAGTGCTCAACCTGTGCCCACATTTGCAGCAAGGATTTCCAAGAGCATTAGGACAGACAAGACCACATACAACAGAGATAGAAGCTTCAATCATATCAAGAACAGAAACTAGGACTTACGACAAAAACAGAAAACAAAGAGAGGTTCTTACCATGCGGTGGCCTCTGGAGGGCTTCTCGTCCAGTCCAATCCCCTGCCGGGAACTGGTCCAACCAGACAGCCAAATGTTCAATCTCACCCACTAGTAGAGGATCGGTTATATTTAGACAACAAGTTGCCCAATCCAGTCCTCTAGACAGAGGTCTGGCTCCAACCAGGCCAGGATCCTTTCCCTTAACCAGCCAACCCCTACAACTAACCTCAGCCTTAACGGCTGAAGTGGAGTCAGCACCCCCATGTCAGTTTTCTGTTGGACACTGCCCCAATCTGTAGCAAGTGTCCTTGCTGTAGATATGCCAGGGTGGGGAGAGCACTCCACCTAACCCTTGGCGGCTTTTTTATCTCAGACTGAATTCAGTAGTCCTCGCTGGTCCCAGAGGTCAAAGATTGGGGCAGACTACCCAGTTATTTAGCCAGCTTTGTCAACCCTAGGTCAGCAAGCAAGTCCTGGCTGAGTTACTGGGCAGAATGATGGATCCAAGGCCACCCTCCTGGCTGGCTCACCAAAATTTGTCATAGAATTAAGTCGTATGTACCCCCAAAGAGGGGTCCATGTGAGTTAATTCAGCAACAAAAGCAGTGTACACATTCAATGCAATCCCGCCAATATTCAAATGGCATTCTTCATGGAAACAGAACAAACAATCCTACCACTTGTATGGAACAACAAAGAACCCTGGCTAGCCTAAGCAATCCTGAGAAGAACACAGCTGGTAGCATCTCCCTCCCCGACTTCACACTATATTACAAAGCTACAGTAATCAAAGCAGTGTGGTATTGGCACAAAAACAGGCACATGGGCCAGAGGAACAGAACAGAGAGCACAGAAATAAACACATTTGCATGTCATCAGTTAATTCATGACAAAGGAGCCAAGAACAAAAAATGGGGAAAGGACAATTCTCTCAATAAATGGTGCCAGGAAAACTGGACACCACACATCAAAGAACACTAGACACCATCAACACCACACACAAAACTAACTAAAATTCACAATTTTCCACATCAAGCCTGTCCTCTGCTGGGTCCTCTGAAAAGGGACCCCCACACACAGGAAGCTTCTCCCCCCTTTTTCTTCACCTTTTACTCTCATGTCTGTGCCTCTTGGCAGTTCCTGAAGACATCTGGTTCCTGCATGCATGGACTCAGCTGAGCATAGTCTCAAAGCTGAAACCATGGCAGATCCTGAAGACACAGAGCTTCTATCAGCGGCAGGAGGAGCCAAGTTCCTTCACAAGCCAAGTCCACCAGTGGAACACATATGAACCTCAAAGGTCAGAGAGGCAGGCTTGGTGCCACCTGCTGGCCAGTTGTGAAGTGCAGGTCATAACCTCTCAGTTCAGTGGAGCCCATGCTCCCAGCTAGCAAGCCTGCAGAAACCACTGAGTGTGGAAATTCAAGCTGAAATGGAGCCAAATATCTCATGACTTTTCCAAAAATAGTTATAGAATAATTAATTGGAAACCATATGCAATGAAAAGACTGTAGATATAAACTTTACAACTTACACCAAAATTCACTCAAAATTGTCCATAGAAAAATTTAAATTCTAAAACTAAAAACTGTAGATGAAAACATAGAAGGAAATCTACATAACCTTGGGTTTGGTAAATTTTAAAACAACAGCTCAAAAGCCTATCAACAAAAGAAATAAAATTTTGAACATGGACTTTGAAAAATTTAAAACTTTAAACTCTATGAAATGTCTTATTCAGAAAACTGAAAGACAAGCCATAAACTGAAAGAAAAATATCTGCAAAATCCACATCTGATAAAAGATCTGTACTCAAATTACACAAAGAACTCTAGAACAAACCCCATTAAAAATGGGTAAAGAGGAATCACAATTAACTGCTGAACAGTCATTGACAGGAAGACACTGGAATCACCAAAAAAGATACCCCACATCCAAAGACAAAGGAGAAGCCACAATGAGATGGTAGGAGGGGCGCAATCACAATAAAATCAAATCCCATAACTGCTGGGTGGGTGACTCACAAACTGGAGAACACTTATACCACAGAAGTCCACACACTGGAGTGAAGGTTCTGAGTCCCACGTCAGGCTTCCCAACCTGAGGGTCTGGCAATGGGAGGAGGAATTCCTAGAGAATCAGACTTTGAAGGCTAGCGGGATTTGATTGCAGGACTTCAACAGGACTGGGGGAAACAGAGACTTCACTATTGGAGGGCACACACAAAGTAGTGTGCACATCGGGACCCAGGGGAAGGAGCAGTGACCCTGTAGGAGACTGAACCAGACCTACCTGCTAGTGTTGGAGGGTCTCCTGCAGAGGCAGGGGGTGGCTCTGTCTCACCATGAGGACAAGGACACAGGCAACAGAAGTTCTGGGAAGTACTCCTTGGTGTGAGCCCTCCCAGAGTCTGCCATTAGTCCCACAAAAGAGCCAGGTAGGCTGCAGTGTTGGGTCAGGTAGGCTGCAGTATTAGGTCGCCTCAGGCCAAACAACCAACAGGGAGGGAACCCAGCCCCACCCATCAGCAGAGAAGCGGATTAAAGTTTTACTGAACTCTGCCCACCAGAGCAACTGCCAGCTCTACCCACCACCAGTCCCTCCCATCAGGAAACATGCACAAGCCTCTTAGATAGCCTCATCCACCAGAGGGCAGACAGCAGAAGCAAGAAGAACTACAATCCTGCAGGCTGTGGAACAAAAACAACATTCACAGAAAGACAGACAAGATGAAAAGGCAGAGGGCTATGGACCAGATGAAGTAACAAGATACAACCCCAGAAAAACAACTAAATGAAGTGGAGATAGGCAACCTTCCAGAAAAAGAATTCAGAATAATGATAGTGAAGATGATCCAGGACCTCGGAAAAAGAATGGAGGCAAAGATCGAGAAGAAGCAAGAAATGTTTAACAAAGACCTAGAAGAATTAAAGAACAAACAAACAGAGATGAACAATACAATAACTGAAATGAAAAATACACTAGAAGGAATCAATAGCAGAATAACTGATGCAGAAGAACGGATAAGTGACCTGGAAGACAGGATGGTGGAATTCACTGCTGTGGAACAGAATAAGAAAAAAGAATGAAAAGAAGTGAAGACAGCCTGAGACCTCTGGGACAACATTAAATGCAACAACATTCGCATTATAGGGGTCCCAGAAGGAGAAGAGAGAGAGAAAGGACCCGAGAAAATATTTGAAGAGATTACAGTCGAAAACTTCCCTAACATGGGAAAGGAAATAGCCGCCCAAGTCCTGGAAGCGCAGAGAGTCCCATACGGGATAAACCCAAGGAGAAACACGCTGAGACACATAGTAATCAAATTGGCAAAAATTAAAGACAAAGAAAAATTATTGAAAGCAGCAAGAGAAAAATGACAAATAACATACAAGGGAACTTCCGTAAGGTTAAAAGCTTACTGCTCAGCAGAAACTCTACAAGCCAGAAGGGAGTGGCATGACATATTTAAATTGATGAAAGGGGGTTTCCCTGGTGGTACAGTGGTTAAGAATCCGCCTGCCTAAGCAGGGGACACCAGTTCGAGCCCAGATCCAGGAAGATCCCACATGCCACGGAGCAACTAAGCCCGTGCGCCACAACTACTGAGCCTGCGCTCTAGAGCCATGAGCCACAACTACTGAGCCTGCATGCTGCAACTACTGAAGCCTGCGTGCCTAGAGCCCATGCTCCACAACAAGAGAAGCCACCTCAATGAGAAGCCCGTGCACCACAAGGAAGAGTAGCCCCCGCTCACCACAACTAGAGAAAGGTCCACGTGCAACAACAAAGACCCAACGCAGCCAAAAATAAAATAAAATAATTTTTTTAAAATTGAAATAATTGTTTAATGATTAAAACAAATTTAAAAAAATAAAATAAAGTGATGAAAGGGAAGAACCTACAACCAAGATTACTCTACCTGGCAAGGATCTCATTCAGATTCGATGGAGAAATCAAAAGCTTTAAAGACAAGCGAAAGCTAAGAGAATTCAGCACTACCAAACCAGCTTTACAACAAATGCTAAAGGAACTTCCTTAAGTGTGAAACACAAGAGAAGAAAAAGACCTACAAAAACAAACCCAAAACAATTAAGAAATGGTAATAGGAACATACATATTGATAATTACCTTAAATGGGAATGGATTAAATGCTCCAACCAAAAGACACAGGCTTGCTGAATGGATACAAAAACAAGACCCATATACATGCTGTCAACAAGAGACCCACTTCAGACCTAGGGACACATACAGACTGAAAGTGGGGGGATGGAAAAAGATATTCCATGCAAATGGAAATCAAAAGAAAGCTGGAGTAGCAATACTCATATCAGATAAAATAGATTTTAAAATAAAGAATGTTACAAGAGACAAGGAAAGACACTACATAATGATCAAGGGATGAATCCAAGTAGAAGATATAACAATTATAAGTATATATGCACCCAACATAGGAGCACCTCAATACATAAGGCAACTGCTAACAGCTATAAAAGAGGAAATCGACAGTAACACAATAATAGTGGGGGACTTTAACACCTCACTTACACCAATGGACAGATCATCCAAACAGAAAATTAATAAGGAAACACAAGCTTTAAATGACACAATAGACCAGATAGAGTTAATGACATTTATAGGCCATTCCATTCAAAAACAGCAGATTACACTTTCTTCTCAAGTGTGCAAGGAATATTCTCCAGGAAAGATCACATCTTGGGTAACAAATCAAGCCTCAGTAAATTTAAGAAAATTGAAATCATATCAAGCATCTTTTCTGACCACAACGCTATGAGATTAGAAATGAATTACAGGGAAAAAAACATAAAAAACACAAACACATGGAGGCTAAACAATACATTGCTAAATAACCAAGAAATGACTGAAAAAATCAAAGAGGAAATCAAAAAATACCTAGAGACAAATGACAATGAAAACACGACGATCCAAAACCTATGGGATGCAGCAAAAGCAGTTCTAAGAGGGAAGTTTATAGCTATACACGCCTACCTCAAGAAACAAGAAAAATCTCAAATAAACAATCTAACCTTACACCTAAAGGAACCAGAGAAAGAAGAACAAACAAAACCCAAAGTTAGCAGAAGGAAAGAAATCATAAAGATCAGAGCAGAAATAAATGAAATAGAAACAAAGAAAACAATAGCAAAACCCAATAAAACTAAAAGCTGGTTCTTTGAGAAGATAAACAAAATTGATAAACCATTAGCCAGACTCATCAAGAAAAAGAGGGAGAGGACTCAAATCAATAAAACTAGAAATGAAAAAGGAGAAGTTACAACAGACACTGCAGAAATACAAAGCATCCTAAGAGACTACTACAAGCAACTCTATGACAATAAAATGGAAACCTGGAAGAAATGGACAAATTCTTAGAAAGGTATAAGCTTCCAAGACTGAACCAAGAAGAAACAGAAAATATGAACAGACCAATCACAAGTAATGGAATTGAAACTGTGATTAAAAATCTTCCAACAAACAGAAGTCCAGGACCAGATGGCTTCACAGGTGAATTCTATCAAACATTTAGAGAAGAGCTAACACCCATCCTTCTCAAACTCTTCCAAAAAATTGCAGAGGAAGGAACACTCCCAAACTCATTCTATGAGGCCACCAACACCTTGATACCAAAACCAGACAAAGATACTACAAAAAAAGAAAATTACAGACCAATATCATTGATGAATATAGATGCAAAAATCCTCAACAAAATACTAGCAAACAGAATCCAACAACACATTAAAAGGATCATACACCATGATCAAGTGGGATTTATCCCAAGGATGCAAGGATTCTTCAGTATACACAAATCAATCAATGTGATACACCATACTAACAAATTGAAGAATAAAAACCATATGATCATCCCAATAGATGCAGAGAAAGCTTTTGACAAAATTCAACACCCATTTATGATAAAAAACTTTCCAGAAAGTGGGCACAGAGGGAACCTACCTCAACATAATAAAAGCCATATATGACAAACCCACAGCAAACATCATTCTCAATGGGGAAAACTGAAAGCATTTCCTCTAAGATCAGGAACAAGACAAGGATGTCCACTCTCACCACTATTATTCAACATAGTTTTGGAAGTCCTAGTCACAGTAATCAGAGAAAAAAAAGAAATAAAAGGAATACAAATTGGAAAAGAAGAAGTAAAGCTGTCACTGTTTGCACATGGCATGATCCTATACACAGAGAATCTTAAAGATGCCACCAGAAAACTACTAGAGCCAATCAATGAATTTGGTAAAGTTGCAGGATACAAAATTAATGCACAGAAATCTCTCACATTCCTATACACTAATGATGCAAAATCTGAAGCAGAAATTAAGGAAACATTCCCGTTTACCATTGCAACAAAAAGAATAAAATACCTAGGAATAAACCTACCTAAGGAGACAGAAGACCTGTATGCAGAAAACTATAAGACACTGATGAAAGAAATTAAAGATGATACAAACAGATGGAGAGATATACCATGTTCTTGGATTGGAAGAATCAATATTGTGAAAATGACTATACTACCCAAAGCAATCTACAGATGCAATGCAATCCCTATCAAATTACCAATGGCATTTTTTACAGAACTAGAACAAAAAATCTTAAAATTTGTATGGAGACACAAAAGACCCTGAATAGCCAAAGCAGTCTTGAGGGAAAAAAACGGAGCTGGAGAAATCAGACTCCCTGACTTCAGACTATACTACAAAGCTACAGTCATCAAGACAATATGGTACTGGCACAAAAACAGAAATATAGATCAATGGAACAGGATAGAAAGCCCAGAGATAAACCCACGCACCTATGGTCAACTAATCTATGACAAAGGAGGCAAGGATATACAATGGAGAAAAGACAGTCTCTTCAATAAGTGGTGCTGGGAAAACTGGACAGCTACATGTTAAAGAATGAAATTAGAACAACTCCCTAACACCATACACCAAAATAAACTCAAAATGGATTAGAGATCTAAATGTAAGACTGGACACTATAAAACTCTTAGAGGAAAACATAGGAAGAACACTCTGACATAAATCACAGCAAGATCTTTTTTGATCCACCTCCTAGAGTAATGGAAATAAAAACAAAAATAAACAAATGGGACCTAATGAAACTTCAAAGCTTTTGCACAGCAAAGGAAACTACAAACAAGACGAAAAGACAACCCTCATAAGGGGAGAAAATATTTGCAAACGAATCAATGGACAAAGGATTAATCTCCAAAATATATAAACAGCTCATGCAGCTCAATATTAAAAAAACAAACAACCCAATCGAAAAATGGGCAGAAGACCTAAATAGACATTTCTCCAAAGAAGACATACAGATGGCCAAGAAGCACATGAAAAGCTGCTCAACATCACTAATTATTAGAGACATGCAAATCAAAGCTACAATGAGGTATCACCTCACAGCAGTTAGAATGGGCATCATCAGAAAATCTACAAACAACAAATGCTGGAGAGGGTGTGGAGAAAAGGGAACCCTCTTGCACTGTTGGTGGGAATGTAAATTGATACAGCCACTATGGAGAACAGTATGGAGGTTCCTTAAAAAACTAAAAATAGAGTTACCATATGACCCAGAAATCCCACTACTGGGCATATACCCAGAGAAAACCATAATTCAAAAAGACACATGCACCCCAGTGTTCATTGCAGCACTATTTACAATAGCCAGGTCATGGAAGCAACCCAAATGCCCATCGACAGATGAATGGATAAAGAAGATGTGGCATATATATACAATGGAATATTACTCAGCCATAAAAAGAAACGAAATTGAGTTATTTGTAGTGAGGTGGATGGACCTAGAGTCTGTCATACAGAGTGAAGTCAGAAAGAGAAAAACAAATATTGTATATTAACGCATATATGTGGAACCTAGAAAAATGGTACAGATGAACCGGTTTGCAGGGCAGAAATTGAGACACAGATGTAGAGAACAAAGGTATGGACACCAAGGGGGGAAAGCGGAGGGGGGAGGGGAGGGTGGTGGTGTGATGAATTGGGAGATTGGGATTGACATATATGCACTAATATGTATAAAATGGATAACTAATAAGAACCTGCTGTATAAAAAAATGAATAAAATAAAATTCAAAAATTCAAAAACAAGGGCTTCCCTGATGGCGCAGTGGTTAAGAATCCGCCTGCCAATGCAGGGGACACGGGTTCAAGCCCTGGTCCGGGAAGATCCCACATGCTGCAGAGCAACTAAGCCTGTGCGCCACAACTACCAAGCCTGTGCTCTAGAGCCCACGAGCCACAACTACAAGGCCCTTGTGCCACAACTACTGAAGCCCATGCACCTAGAGTCCGTGCTACACAACAAGAGAAGCTACTGTAATGAAAAGCCCGTACACTGCCTCAAAGAGTAGCCCCCACTCACTACAACTAGAGAAAGCCCGCGTGCAGCAACAAAGACCCAATGCAGCTATAAATAAATAAATAAATAAATAAATAAATAAATAAATAAATAAATAAATAAATTTATATATATTAAAAAAAAGAACTTTCTTCACTTTTAAAAAAAATGGTAAAGATTGGAACAGAGACTTGGTCAAAGAAGATATACAGATAGTAAATAAGGCATACAGGAATATGCTCAACATTGTATACTATTAGGGAATTACAAATTAAAACAACAATGAGATAGCACTGCACACCTATTATGACTAATAAACTCCAAAAAAATGACACTACTGATTGATGGAGGGTGAGGAAAAACAGGACTCTCCTTCACTGCTGATGAAATGCATATACAGCTACTTTAAAAGATATCTTGTAAGTTTTTTCCAAAGCTAAATAAGGTTCACCTGAGGATCCAACATCATGCCTCCAGTAGTTAGACAACTGCTTTTAAGAACTATGTCCAGGGGACTTCCCTGGTGGTCCAGTGGTTACGAACCCGCCTTCCAATGCAGGGGACGCGGGTTCGATTCCTGGTTGGGGAACTAAGATCCCACATGCTGCAGGGCAACTAAGCCCGCGCACCGCAACTAGAGAGCCCACGCACCACAACTAAGATCCTGCATGCCACAACTAAGACCTGACGCAGCCCAATAAATAAATAAATATTTTTTAAAAAGAACCCACTACTTGGAATACTATTCAGCAATCAAAAAGAACAAAGTAACAAAACATGCTACATCATGGATGAACTTCAAAAGAAAAAAACTATGTCCAAATACAAACAAGGATGTAATTAAGCACAGTGCCTCTATTCATAATGGCTGTAAACTTAAAGAAACCGGGATGTCCATCAGTAGAAGAATGCATAAACAGATTGGGGTATACCCATTACAAGGGGAGCAGAATATGCCGCCCCAAAATATGCGTGCATAAGGATTATTTTGAGCTGATTGCTTTTTTTAAAAAAGAAGATGCATGAGAATCTCTGAAAACCAAGTCAAGATTGCCCTTTTGTGAGGAAAATTTACATTTATAAGGGAAGTCTCCATTTGAAACCGTTATCTCCCTCCCCATACCAGGAATGGAAGGATGACTAAATCTCAAGAAACTCATATCAGTGGAGAAAGCAAAGACAAATCTGCACAACAATCAAACTCTTCCTTTCTTTTGTTTTTAGATGAAGATGGTATTTAAGATGATGGTTTGGGCCATTTCAGGGCATTACTCAGTTTTCCTGAATATCTCCCTTGCATGTAGGAAGTACACATGTTATTAAACTTCTGATTGTTTTTCTCCAGTTCATCTGCCTTTCATCTTCATTACTTCAATGAAGAACAAAGAAAGGTAGAGGAAAAATTTATTTTCCTCCCATACACATGCAGTGGAATAGCATTCAGAAATATAAAGGAATGAACCATCAACCCATGCAAAAAACATGGATGAATCTTACATGTATATTGTAAAGTGAAAGAATCCAGTCTGACATGTTACACACTGCATGACCCCATTTATGACACTCTGGAACAGGTAAAACAGAGATGGTAAACAGGTTATGGGTGGGGAATTGAAATATTCCATATGATATTTTAGTAACGAATACCTGCCACTATGCATTTATCTAAACCCATAAATTTTTACAGCCCAACAAATAAATCATAATATATTCAATCTTAGTTATTTAGGATATGGGAGTGCCACAGGATTAATTACAGAATTTAACAAAAACTGATTTAGAAATATATGAAAAAAAATCACTGTTGGTGGTGGGACAAAAGGTGCTGACCTCAGTAACTTTGGAAATAAATGGAATCTGTAGACCAAAGGCGAAATGTACTGTACCTAAACACTAGACTCTATTTTATAAAGTTCTTCCCCTGGGGGTAGGAGCTAAGAATGCTGAAACCACTGTATCTGTAATCTAGAAAGAAGCAAGCGATGAATTCAAAAAATGACAGATGGTAGAAGCCAAGTTTCCTACCACTGGAGTAGGAAGTTACAGATAAGCAAAGGGAGGAGGTTACAATATCCATGTAATAATGGATCAGGTTGGTGACATCTATATAAACTCATCTTTAGCTTAACATGGATACAGAGAGTTCTACATAGAAATCTTTATAATTAGGTGTATATGCATAGGTTGGAATACATGCATATATTTCAGTGCATTGTCAGCTGAGTACATCTAACTTCCAAATGTAAGTTTTTAATACCATCCCCTAATAAAAGGAATCAGGGACCTTTGAAGAAATGGCTGCTACTAGGACTCAGAGAGTAAATACATGTGTTAGGATAATCTTGAAGTATCAGAAAGTAAAGAAGTACCGAGGGAACAAAAAAACCCACAAGATGTTTTCTTTTTTTTTTTTCTTTTTTCTTTTTTTTGGGGGGCGGGGGGGCGTGCTGCAAGGCTTGTGGGATCTTAGCTCCCCAACCAGGGATTGAACCTGTGCCCTCAGCAGTGAAAGCACAGAGTCCTAAGCACTGGACTCCCAGGGAATTCCCAAGATGTTTTCATTCGACATAATCCCATGAGACAATGGAAAAAGCTCTTATACAGCCAAAGCAAGAATGAACTAAGCACCCAAATACTGTACTGTTGAATTATAACCACAAGTATAAAATAACTATTCAGGTGTCCACACTAGTAAAATAAATAATTACAAACACTTTTTATGAGTTGGGTTAAATAGAAATGTCCTATGCAGAAGAATTCCAAATAATTGATGTAGACACATAGGCATCCATCGAGGAAGTAACCCTAACCCTCTTCTGAAGTGTGGGTTCCGCATAGTGACTTCTTCCTAAATAAGATGTACAGTATGGACATGGGAAAAATAACTTCACAGCAGGGAAAACTGACAAACACGACCTCAGTCACGTGACCAAAGTTAACATAAACAGTGATAAGTTGCCTTGAGAGCCTGTTCCCTTGACATAAAATGATGAGAATGCACTTGACCTCTGTGACCTGCCTCCTCAAAACCCATAAACCCAGTCTAATCACGAGAAAAACAGCAAGAAACGGTGGGATTTTTGAATTCCAATTTTCCACATCATTCCACCAAAAAACTATTAGAAATAATAAATGAATTCAGTAAAGTTACAAAATCAGTACACAGAAATCAATTGCTTTTCTAAACACCAATCAGAAAATGAAAAAAAACCCAACCCTATTTACAACTGCATCAAAAAGAACAAAATACTTAGGAATAAATTTAACCAAGGGCATGAAAGGCCTGCACACTGAAAATTTAAAGACATTGAAGAATAAATTGAAAGACACAAATAAATGGAACGATATCTCATTCTCGTGGAATGGAAGACTATTGCTAAAATGTCCATTCTACTCAAAGCAATGTACACAGTGAATGCGATCCCTACCAAAATTCCAATGGTATTTTTCACAGAAATAGAGCAAATCATCCTAATATTTGTGTGGAACCACAAAGGATCCCAAATAGCCAAAGCAATCCTGAGAAAGGAGAACAGGCTGGCGGCATCTTCCTCCCGACTTTACACTACATTATGAAGCTACAGTCACCAAAAAAGTGTGGAATTGGCACAAAAACAGGCTCACGGATCAGAGGAACAGAACAGAGAGCTCAGTATTCAACCCACATGGCTGGGGTCAGTTAATTTATGACAAAGGGGCCAAGAACACACCAAGGGGAAGGACAGTGCCCACAATAAACAGCGCTGGGAAAACTGGATGCCACACGCCACATAACGACACTGGACACCATCTACACGGCACACAAAACTGACTAAAAACCCAGTTTTCCACATCAAGCCTGTCCTGGGTCGCATGAAGACGGACCTCCCTCAACAGTCAGTCGCACACAGGAAGCTTCTCCCCACTTTTCCTCACTTCTCCTCACCTTTTCCTCTCGGTTTCACCTGGGTCGTCAGGAAACTCAGCTCCTGTCAGTATGGACGCAGCCCCAAGTTGTCCTGAAGCCGAAACCCTGGTGAGTCCTAAGGAGACTGAGCTCCTGTCGGCAGAGATGCTGACCCGGGGCATCCGAAGGCAAAGCCCAATTGGTGCCTGAGGAGACATAACTCCTCTCGGCTGCGCGGAGCCAAGTCCTCAGTGGAATGCGCATGCTCTGTGGGTCAGAGAGGCGGTCTCGGCCCCCCTGTGGTCAGTGCAGGAAGTGCAGGCCGTGCCCACCTCACAGTTCACTGGAGACAGCGCCCCCTACTGGCAGAACTGCTGAATCTGTTAAACTGTGGAAATTCAAACCTAAATGGAGACAGTATCCCATAATTTCTCCCAAAATACTTAAGGAACAATTAATTGGAAACCGTATGGAATGAAATGAATGTTTATAACTTACACCAAATTCACCCAAAATTATTCATAGACGAATCTTAAATGCAAAACTATTCAAAATTATAGAAGACATAGAGGAAAATTGACAGAAGGCTGGGTTTGGTTATGTACATCATGAGCTCTGAGTTTTAACACACAACACAAAAAGGCAATCCACCAAGAAAAACAAGGAATACCACGGACTTTGTAAAATTAAAGATTTCTACTCTGTGGAAGGCCTTACTCAGAAAATCAAAAGAGAAATCACAAACTGAGAGAAAAATATTTGCAGACACATGTCTAACAAAGGATTTGTATCAAAACATACAAAAAGCTCTAACACAAACAACCCCATTAAAAATAGGAAAAGCTCTGAACAAACACCTGGTCAAAGAAGGTACATAGATAGTACACAAAACTATGCCCAGGATTGAGGGACAGAGAAACATTGGTCCAGCTCAAGTCTCTGAGCCATGTGTGACCCTGGACTAGTCCTGTCCTTCCTGGAGGCCTCAGAAAGATGGAGAGGGACAAGGGGAGTGAGGGAAGGTTATGCTTTAACCTAACTCTAACTCTAACCTATAACCCTAACACCCTAACCTATAGCCCTAAACCTAACAACCCTAGACCCTTGATCCTGACACCTCGGCTCTAATCCCTGACCCTGACTGTTACCCTCTACCCTGACTATCCAACCCTGACCATAACCCTAAACCCTGATACCTAAGCCCTGACACTGACTCTGACAGCAGACCTTAATCCTAGCAAAGTGGATACCAAGGAATGACTCTATAATCTCTCAAATAAACCAAGGGAATAAATCTTCATGACCTTGCATTTAGCAATGGTTTCTTAGATCTGACATCAAAGCACAAGAAATGAAAGAAAAAATAGATACATTGGACTTCCTCAAAGTTAAAAAATTTATTGCATCAAAACTGCTATCCAGAAAGTAAAAAGACAGCCCACAGAACAGAAGAAAATATTTGCACATGATATATCTAATGAGTCTGTTAACCAGAACATATCGAGAAACTCAACAACAAAAACACAAAGAACTCAATTTTTAAAATGCACAAAGGACTTGACCAGACTCTTCTCCAGACCAGACATACAAGTGGTCAACATACAATGGAAAAGATGTCAAACATCGGTAGTCATGATGGAAATGAAAATTCGTACCATAATTCATTACCCCTTCAACCACACTAGAATTGTTATAGTCAAGAAAAATAAAAAATAACTAATACTGGCAACAATGTAGAGCAAATGGAACTGTAAACATTGCTTGTGGAAATGTAAAATGATGCAACCTATGTGCACAATACTTTGACATTTCCTCAAAAAGACAAATGTACAGTATGATAGGATTCAACAACTCCACTCCTAGTGAGAATTAAAAACAGCTGTTCAAACAAAAAATTGTACACGAATATTCATAGCAGCACTGTTCACAATAGCTAAGAGGTAGAAACAATTAAAATGTCAATCAACAGGTGAACAGATAAACAAAATGCAGCACATCCATGAACTGCCATATTATTCTAACACATAAATGAATAGAGTAAAATGGTGCAACCACTGTGAAAACAATATGGCAGCTCCTCAAAAAGTTAAACACAGAGTTAACATATGATCTGTCAATTCCACTTCAGGGTATTTACTCAAAATATTTGAAAGCAGGGACTGGAACAGATATTTGTACACTCATATTCATAGCAGCATCATTCACAATAACAAAAGGTGGAAGCAACCCAAGTGTCCATTGATGGATAAATGGGTAAATGGAATGTGGTGTATTCATAAGGAAATATTATTCAAGGAAATATTATTTCCTTGAAAACTAAGGAAATTCTGACACATGCTATAACATGGATGAACTTTGAAGTTACTATGCTAAGTGAAATAAGTTAGTTACAGAAGGACAAATTATTTGATTCCACTTACATAAGGTATCCAGAGGAGTCAAATTCAAAGACAGAAAGAATGTGGTTGCAGGAGCTGAGAAGAGTTAGTGTTTAATGGATACAGTTTCACTTGCGGAAAAAGAAAAAGTTGGAGAGATGAATGGTGAGGATATTTTTGTAACAATGTAGATGCAATGAATGTCACAGAACTGTATATGTAAAATGGTTTAAATGGTAAGTGTTATGTTATGTGTTTTTAATCACAAAGGAAAAAATGAAGTACTGATACATGCTACAACATGGATGATCCTAAGTGAAAGAAGCCATACAGGAAAGGCCACCAGGTCACATGCCCATCTTGTTCTTCAAATCCATCAAGATTTTGAATATGAGGGAAAGTCTCAGTTAGGGTTCCAGAGGGGAAAAAAAAGAAAGAAAACTGGATCACAATGAAAAAAGACATTTTCATAGAGTTGGAGCAGATGGTGAAAGTTGAAGTGGACCTGTGGATTGGATTATTATAAGAAATTGTAATGATTCTCATTTGGTAATTAAGTGCTTGTTCCCTGGGAGTGTATCCGTGTTTTGGGTAAAACACACTGGAGTGTTTTGTGTGAAGTGCCAAATGTGAGTACTTTGTGCTGCTATTGAAAATTTTCTATACATTTGAAATTACTGGAAAATAAATTATATTTCAAAACAATCATGTCAATAAAAGGACAGAAAAGTAGAGAAGACATGAAACTTTGTATAGAGGCCAAGCTTTACCCAGATCCTGCTCACCCAAAGTGATGATGCAATTTGTCCTTATAAGATTTCACATGTTTTTAAGGGGCACTGTGGGAAGATTATAATAGTAGCCACTATGTCTTGGGTGTTGTGGATGACCTGGATGTGGTAGAAATAGTGGGATTTCTAATTCCAGTTTTATACATCAAATCACCAAAAAACTATTAGAACTAATAAATGAATTCAGTAAAGCTGCAGGATACAAAATCAATACACTAAAATCAGTTGTGTTTCTATACACAAATAATGAACCATCAGAGAGAGAAATTAAGAAAACAATCCTATTTACAATAACGTCAAAAGAATCAAATAACTGGGAATGAATTTAACCCAAGAGTGTGAAAGAGTTGCACACTGAAAACCCTAAGACATTGATGAAGAAACTGAAGACACAAATAAATGGAAAGATATCCTGTGCTTTTGGATGGAAAGAATTAGTAGTGCTAAAATGTCCATTCTACCCAATACAGTATGCACTTCAATGACATTCCTACCAAAATTCCAAAGGCATTTTTCACAGAAACTGAACAACCCTGACATGTGTATGGAACCACAAAGGACCCTGAACAGCCAAGGGGATCCTGAGAAAGGAGAACAGCAGCTGGAGGAAACTCACTCACTGACTTGAAACCATATTACAGAGCTACAGGAACCAAACAGTATAGAAATGGCACTAAAAGAGGCACATGGGCCAGAGGAATAGACCAGAGAGCCCAGGAATAAGCCCATACATATGTGGTCAGTTAATTTATGACAAAGCTGTCAAGAACATACACCAGGGAAAGGACAATCCCCTCCATAAATTGTGTGTGTTATAAAGAGAAGGGAGAGAATTACTGTGTTGGTGCCTTGGGGACATTTGGAGGAGTTTCTGAGAGCGGGGATGCAATCTGTCTGTCTTTTCCCTCCTTGGTAGAAATCTCCATATGACCTGAGCCTCTCTAAGAATCCTCTCTGAATTGGGGCCTGAAGACATCAGAGCTGAGATTCAAGTTGTCTTCACAGACAGTATCTCAAGGTTGAGTGTAAGTATCATTTCAACAAGGTAATTTAAAATGCTATTTTTGCCCTTTGTTCCAAACGTGTAAGAGGGGAAGTGTTGGTAGGGGCCTAGTGTTTAGAGCTATCTGATTTGACTGGACCTGTTCATTCATCCCAACTGGCCTCACACCCATTTGAGTTACTGGCAATGACCAAGCCGAATCCAGAGACTCGCTAGCGAGAAGGACACTGATGGCAACTTTCCTATTACCTGTCCTGTTGGTTTCTCTGCACTTTCTGGTCACTAGGCTGTGTCACTTCCTATGGTGCCTGGGTATCAGGTTTTTGATATGATTTTCACCAATTATGAGACTAGAAAGAACAGAAATCAGGCCATTCCATGAAATCTCTCTGAAACTGGAGGACAGAGTCACTTTCTTTATTTTCCTGGTTTAACAGGTCAATTACTTGCTGCTCATTACCACCTAGCCCTGTTTTACCATCACACCAGTCAGTCAACTGAGATTTACCCATATTTATATTTACACTGGTTCTACCTCAAAGAGCCTTGTTGATCAAACATGTGAATGAATTCACCTCAATCTGGAAATACTGGAAAGGTAGAATAAATCCAGTTTAATGTAATTTATGTAAATAATTTATTACAGGGAATTCCCTTAGTGGTAAACGTCAATATTTACCATCAAATAAAAATAAATATAATACCGATACGTGTGTTCACATGTCCAATCACGTAAGTTAGTTCATGTGTCTGGCGTACATTGTCACGTGCATGTAGCCTCTACAAGTGGCTATGCTTTTGTGTACATTACTGTACAGTACTGTATAGAATACAGTAGTACAGTATCTTTATTTCAAGCCCAGGATGTCCAGAAGCGAGCATAAAAGCAGTGGTGACGTAGCTGGTACTACTGTACTTTTCAAGGTACTCTACTGCAAGATTAAAAATGTTTTCTTTATTTTTTGTGCTTGTTATGTATTATTTGTGTGAAAGTATTATAAACCTATTACAGTGCAGTACTATATAGCTGATTGTGTTTGTTGGGTACCTAGGCTAACTTAGCTGGACTTACAAACAAATTGGACTTACAAACACACTCTTGGAACAGAACTCGTTCTTATGTAGGGGACTTACTCTACATGCACATACAAACACACACACAATGACGTGGGCACACACACACGTGCACACGGGCAGACACACACCCTCTGCTAAAGTTACCAATAGCTTTTGACGTCAGTGAAACCCCACAATTTTACAAGTTTACTCTGTGGAATGAGCTGGCTCTGGGTTTAAATCCTGCCTCTGGCTGTAGGACAGGGCACAGATCACTTCACCTCCCTGCACAGTTTTCCTCTTCTATTAAACAACACCCACTACAGAAGGGTTAATGTGAGGATCAGACAGAATAGTGCCTAATAAACCGGTGCTTCTCAAACTCCAAAGTGCACCTGAATCACCTGGAAATCTTGTTACAGTGCAGATGCTGATTCAGGTTCTTAAGTGGGGCTCGACGTTCTAAGTTCCTAGGTGACGTTACACTGCTGGTCCATGGACCAAACTTTGCGTAGAGAAGCACATACTCAACTTGTACAAAAGGGAAACTAAAATCACTATCCAGTGGTCCTGCCAGCCAAGTAAGAGAAGAAAGCTAAGAAAGGATTTTTTTTGGTGCCCAACGTGAGCTTGGCATGAACTCAGTTTCTCTAGGTGTGGAGAGGGTAACACATTTGGGGCCAGGCTTTATTCTGTCCCCTCATGAGCCTCAGCATAACTTCATTTCCATTCTTCTGCCCAGGGCCAGCCAGGGGCCACGGGAACCCACAGAGATGGGGAGTCTCATACCTGTCAGAGTCTTGGCAAATCTCCACCACAGCCACCAAGGCCTTCAGGTGCTTGTTGGGTTGGTAGGAGTGGATGTAGTCAGAGAACAGCTGTTCCTGGGGTCCCTGTTCAAGGCCGTGGAATCTATAGCTACCTGGAAGAGAAGATAGGAGAATGGGTGAATTTAAAGTGAACACATCTCAGGACTTCCCTGGTGGTCCAGTGGTAAAGAATCCACCTTCCAATGCAAGGGATGCGAGTTCAATCCCTCATCAGGGAACGAAGATCCCACATGCCACAGGGCAACTAAGTCCTCACGCCACAACTACTGAGCTCACGTCTCAAGGAGAGTCTGCGTGCCACAAACTATAGAGCCCACACGCCCTGGAGCCCGTGTGCCACAACTAGAGAGAAGCCCAAACGCCGCAATGAAGAGACTTCACGCTGCAACGAAAGATCCCGCACGCCTCAACTAAGACCCAACGCAGCCAAGAAAATAAATAAAGTAAATAAATAAAATAAATAAATGTTAAAAAAAAATAAAGTGAATACATCTCGTAAGAATCATGATCAGCCCTGAGAGAGACATGGCCTGAGGGGGAGGAAAGCAGTACGTTACACACCCTGCTGATAAGTAGAGTTAGAGAAAAAAATTCATTAGCTTTAAAAACTAGTTATTCACTTGGTTGAGGCCATTTCTGTAGTCTTCAGTCTCCCTCTCCCCCATGCCCTCTCTTCTCTGTGTCCAAAATGGAATTTGAGATTGATGTACAGGTCAGAAAGCCGAGCCGCTCTAATCCACGACGTCACCAGGCAGCAAGGTCAAGGGTGGAATATCATAATTCACTAAGAAAAGTCTTCTGTGCTCTCCGGGCAGGATGATTCCATGTCTGAGGCCTAGGTAAACTCCCTTAAAACTAAAGATGTTAAAGATGCGGTCTGTATATCAAAGCCATTGTTGGTTTTTTTTGTTTTTTTTCACATCCAACTATTACTTTGTTTACGTTACTAGGCTTAATTTACATGGAAAAGACAACCAAGCAGTTCTGCCCCATATCAGGAAAAGTTTCCAATCAACACCAATTATGTGGTGACAAATAACTAGGAATGGTGACATCTTTGGATCAAGACTGACAAGGAAGAATGGGCTCTGATGCTACGGTTCATCTCCAACAAGAATATGGCACAATGGCCGGCACAAGCCATACTAACACTGAACCTTTAGCGCTGGTCACAAATTCGGATCTCTTCTCTGAAGCTAGCAAATCAACTGAAATAACTGGGTTAAAAAAAAGTTTTAAAATGAAGCCTGAATTAATTTAAGAACCATGCTCTTGACACATTTTCCTTTCAGAATTTACATAAAACACTTTTTCACTCTAATAGCCCAGGTTTTTTTCCTCACATAGCCCACCATATAGCTGCAGACAGACTGTTCTGCCTCAAGATGTAAACATAGGGGGAAAAAAAATTAACAGCATCTGCATAATATTCTCTCTACACACTGCTGTTGGATGGAAAATAGAAAATTAAAAAAAGAAAGAAAGGACGAAAGAAAGAAAGAAAGGAAGGAAGGAAGAAAAAAGAAAGAAAGAAAGAAAGAAAGAAAGAAAGAAAGAAAGAAAGAAAGAAAGAAAGAAAGAAAGAAAGAAAGAAAGAAAGGAAGGAAGGAAGGAAGGAAGGAAGGAAGGAAGGAAGGAAGGAAGGAAGGAAGGAAGGAAGGAAGAAAGAGAGAGAGAGAAAGAAAGAAAGAAAGAAAGGAAGAAAGAAAGAAAGACAGAAAGGAAGAAAGAAACGTTCCATTATAGATTCTCACAACCCCTTGTTCCACAGTTCATGAATCTTACACTGACGCTAAAGTGACAATGTATGTAAGTAGACTTTTGTTTTCAGTGAAGAAGACCTGGGGAAAAGATGGATTTATCTCTTTTTCTTCAAGAGTTCCAGATGGTACATGCTCCCCAAAGCCCTCACTTTCTCGAACTAGAGCACTTTCTAGGATCACACGGCCTTCCTTATAACGCTGGGTGTCTTCAGTGGCAAACTCATAGATCCATCCCAGTTTGCTATTGCAGTTTTTGCAGCTCACATCTCGAACCATGTGGCGGCCAGTGAGCATGACCCAGTCTTGAACTTCACTGTACTGCAGGTTAACTACCTTGTTAAAAGTTAGTTAAAAAGAAATGCTCTGCCAGTGGCGCCTGTGAATCAAGTGGAGATGAGTTCTGAGTGGTTGGTCGGGATTGTATCGCAGTTTGCATAGGAAAACAGACGGGTACCACCGATATGATCAAGGAAAATCCTGCCCATTTTTATAGTTGAAGTTCTAAAAACCCCGAGCAGCTGCGAGATCCAAGGTCACCAGAGGCTCTTCGGTCCTCGGCTGAGATGAAGCCTCAAAGCCATTGTTACTTTCATGAGTGGCAAGTTGCAAAGAGATGCGTTGAATTGGTTATAATAAAATTTCTGCCGGAAGAAGCTCTGTGTAAGGCTCCATTCATGTAAAAACTCCTGCCCACGCCAGAGAAGATGCCTGAATGCTATGGCATTGTCAGCGGCAAGTGGAGAAGAGAAACCTCTGCAGACAGAGGTCACCAAGTTGTCATTATCTTTGAACTTCCTAAATTTTTTCTGACCCCCAACATCATCATCATCTAAATAAAAGTTGACTCACCCAACACTTCTTTTTTTTAACATATATATATATATTCTTTTCCATTATGATTTGTCACAGAATATTGAATATAGTTCCCTGTGCTATACAGTAGGATCTTGTTGTTTATCCATTCTACACACAACAGTTTGCCTCTGTTAATCCCAAACTCCCATTCCTTTCCTCCCCTCCCCACTACCTTGGCAACCACAAGTCTGTTCTCTATGTCTGTGAGTCTGTTTTTTTTCGTAGATACATTGATTTGCATTGTATTTTAGGTTCCACATATACGTGCTATCATATGGTATTTGTCTTTCTCTTTCTGACTTACTTCACTTAGTATGAAAATCTCTAGGTTCATCCATGTTGCCGCAAATGGCATTATTTCATTCTTTTTTTATGGCTGAGTAGTATTCCATTGTACGTATGTACCCCATCTTCTTTATCCATTCCTCTGTCAATGGACATTTAGGTTGTTTCCATGTCTTGGCTATTGTGAATCGTGCTGCTGTGAACATAGAGGTGCATGTATCTTTTCAAATTATAGTTTTGTCTGGGTAAATGCCTAAGAGTGGGATTGTTGGATCGTGTGGCAACTCTATTTTTTGTTTTTTGAGGAACCTCCATATTGTTTTCCATAGTTCACCCAACACTTCTTAACAACAACAGCAACAAAATGATTAAGCCTGGGGGGTGGGGCTAAACCGGGAAGGCGCATTTCTTCTGATTTCTAACATCATCACCATTTCAATGAAAGTTAGCCCAGCAAACACCTCTCCAAAGAAATGCTTAACTTTGGGGGTGGAGAGTGGGGAGAGAGGGATTAAAATGAAAGGAGTTGTAGAGAAAGAAAGGAGTGTTCATGGTGTATCCAGCCCAGCAGAATCCATTCACTGGCTGACTGATGACAGAAGAGCTCTATTTTCTCTTAAGATCTTTTGAATGCGAAACATTATTTTGTATAATTTTTGGCAAAATTCCATTATAACAAATAACTGGAATATCCCATTGGACTTAAGGTGGCATGTTAGCTCTGGAAGGACAGTGGAAAGGGGCTACGTGCTCTGTGTCTGCTTCTGAGGGACCCGATGCTAAGAGCAACGTTGATGGGAAAAAAATGACACCATGTCTTATATTGTAAGCCTGCAATCAAACCAAAGTAACTAGAAGAGAAAAAACAATAGGCTAACAGTAATTCACTTACAACCTCTCTTTTTTTCTTTCATAAAGTTTTTTTTTTCTCATCACTGAGTTTTCCCCCTTTTTGTCCTTACCGCTCCACAGGACTATGTTGAAAATAAATTTAAGCAGGATTCACATTCTATTTTCAGAATCTCCAGATGTTTTCAACAAGGTAGTACAAACTGATAAAATGCTAGTACTAAGTGTTTCAAAAGGAAAGGTCATGTGAAGAAAAATTGTACAGTATTTCCCCAACCCTTAGATGCTCTTACTTTGGACAACAAAGGGAAGAAGAGAGGGGTAACCTCTGTTAAAACCCTACTATGTGTCAGACACCTGTGCTGACTGCTTTATAGGCATTGTGTTATTTCATTTTCATGAAAACTCTGCAAGGTAGAGATTGTTATTCCTTTTCATTAATGAAGAGCCTGATACCCAAAGGTGATGAAAATCACAAGGTCGTAGGGGATGGAGCTGGGTTTAAACCCAAGTCTACATGGTTTCAAAGACTTTACTTCTCCATTGTATCATTATACACCCAAGAGAATGAGTAAGTCTGTGACCAGCATATCCAGACATCTCATGGGTATGTTTTATTCCTATAAAGAATGAGGGGATTTGGCCTGGAGGCAGGGAGACTAACCAGGAGACAACGACAGTAATTTAGGAGAGAAGAAATGTCTTGAATAAACAGCTCTTTATAACAAGTGAGACACAGTATCTTCTGAGACAGATTTTTATCCTGAAAGTGAAAGCCAATCCACTGGAAAAAAGAGAGGAAGACAACAGGTGAAGGGCCTTTTTGTCATGAACTGTGTGAAAAGCTAGTGGTGACGGGAGCAGGACCCACCCATGGGGCCCCAGCCAGATAGAGGTCTGGATACATGTAGACAATCCCTGGAAAACTCCAAGGAGAACACTCAAGAGGTACCTGAGAGACAGCCTGGAGAAATCAAACATCTCAGGGCCTCCTGGATTTACTAAGCTCCAACACAAACCCACCATTCTCTGCCTTTTTGTCCTGACGAGGCACACTTAAGAGATCATGTCACCTCACGTATGTGTACATAGTGTTTAAAAGGTAAAAATAGTGCTGGGAAGGCTAGAAGTAAAGCCACCTCTTTCTCTCCTACTGAGGAAAGCAGCTTAAAACTCCAGAGAATTCTAGAGAATGCAAGGATGTTATTATGAAGATAACCTTGATTCTGCTCTGATTTATTAATATCACTGCAAGTATTGCAAATCATTGGCAGGTGTTGGTACTTTATTATTAATAACAAGTACCTGTGACTCCTGTCACTTCTGTTTATGATGCCCCTCATTGTGAGGCATCTCACTCTACTTATGTTTCTTTCTTCCTTCCTTCCTTCCTTCCTTTTCTTTCTTTCTTTCTTTCCCTTTCTTTCTTTCTTCCTTTCTTTCTTTCTTTCTCTCTTTTTCTCTTTCTTTCTTTTTCTTCTTTCTTTCCCACGCCATGAGGCATGTTAGTTCCCAGACCAGGGATTGAACCTGTGCCCCCTGCAGTGGAAACGAATATACACAATATTAACTACTCACCTCCAACATGTTTACTTCCAAATGGAAAAATCCTTTCTTTATGTGAATAAAGGTGACCATGGAGGCCCAGAGTGTTCTCTTTCAGGAAACTTGTGAAGAGAAGACAGAGAAACGCATGGTGCAAACCATACATTCAGTTTGATTCCAAAAGATTCAGATGCAGATGAGAATAAATATTCCACCATTAACCTATTATTTTCTCTGCGATTATTCCTTATAGTCAGTATAATCTAAAGGTTTTCACTCATTATGGTGGACTCCAATCATCTGATGATGGGAAGAATCAAAGCCTCTATTTCCTGGAATACTACATAAAACTTCTCTGGAAACATAATATCTCTGCTTCCTACTAACTGGAATGTGGTATTTTAAAGTCAGAAGTCCACATGCATATCAAGAAACCCTATCATACAAGACACTTTTTAATCCAAACCTGTAAAAGCAGGATCTCCTCAAGACAAACCAAGGGTTCAAGCAAAATACCATGTTGCTACCAGAGACCTGGAGAGAAACAGGAAGTCTTTTAAGTACAACGAAAAAACAACTCACAAACCTCAGAGCAACTATTTTAAAGAAATATTTAGAAGCTCTAGGAAAGCGCTTGTCTCCTGCTGGGAAGCTCACTGGACCCCATCAGCTCCTGCTCCAAATAAATAATGCTGGGATTGTGTCTGGAAGAATAAACATGAGACTGAGCGCTCACAGGAACGGTATAGGTTTGATGTCTGAGTGTTTTCACACAGTAACACGTGAGTGAGCAGACATTTGGTTCCATTCTACGCAAGCTCTTCTCATCAGACCGTTCAAAACTGCCCAGGAGGGCTTCCCTGGTGGCGCAGTGATTGAGAATCTGCCTGCTAATGCAGGGGACACGGGTTCGAGCCCTGGTCTGGGAAGATCCCACATGCCGCGGAGCAACTAGGCCCGTGAGCCACAACTACTGAGCCTGCGCGTCTGGAGCCTGTGCTCCGCAACAAGAGAGGCCGCGACAGTGAGAGGCCCGCGCACCGCGATGAAGAGTGGCCCCCGCTCGCCGCAACTAGAGAAAGCTCTCGCACAGAAACGAAGACCCAACACAGCCAAAAATAAATAAACAAATAAATAAATAATAATTAAAACAAAAACAAAAACTGCCCAGGATTCAACAGCCACTCCTACCATGGACAGATGCTTCCTTTTATGGAATGCTCAGAGGAAATCACCTGGTTCTGATGCAGCTTGAGTTTGATCCTGTGAAACCATCAGAACTTCCCACCAGAGACAAATGAGGAGATTCTGGCCTTTATTAGTATGCGTGATGAACACAGGTGTCCTGGCTGTACTCGCCAACCCTCCTTCTATTTTTATCCATCTTCCTACATGTGAGCACCTTTGACCTACTCTGAGCTCAGACCCCTGATCTGTTAGAGTGACTCTGTCAGTCTTTCTTTAAAAATGGACAGGCAATAAAATGAATTTAACCTAGAAGCAGCAGATCAGCAAGGGAAAATGAAAACATCAGAAGTTATCTAATCACAGCCACAGCCATTCAGGGCTCTGTCTTATCTGCTGGGTAATAAAAATGGGATGTTCCTAAACTTGAAGGGCATCCAATCAAATAAGTAAAGTTGTTGCTTACCTCTGGCTCTTGAGGGGATTTCTATGTAGTTTAACCCGTGTATACTAACTACAAAACATTGGCATGGGTTTGAAACACCTATGTTCTGGGAAAGTTCTTTTTGGCAGGGGGCAGGGGTGTGCAGGGGGAAGTTTGTCTTAACAGAAAGCAAAAAGTAAAACACAAACGTCTTTGAGAACAGGGATTGTTAAGAGGGCAGTAGAAAAAAGGAATGAGGAGAAAAGAATATCTCCTCTGAAGTTAAGGTAGCTTTTCCAAAAAAGTAGGGTTTAGTCTCAGTTTAAGAACACTTTTAAAAAGCTTGGACAGCTCAAAAGTGCTGTTTAGGGAACTGAAAACCAAGTGAGCCAAGAACAACATTTCTTTAAAAAAATCCTGGCAAAGCAGCAAGAGGATAAAGAGTTGGTTTTGCATAGTTTTGAAGACACGATAACGAAGCAGAGGCATCTTCTCCCCAAAGGCACTGAAATCCTAGGGCATCAATGGGTCAGTTGCAGGGAGAGAGGGGAGCGGGGGGTGTGAGGGGTATTTCTCAAAGTCTCCCAGGGCACTCACCTCTCTCTGCTCCACCCTACTACACCATTCACCCTTCCTCCCTCCTGGAACCCCAGGGGGCAGCACTTCTTAAGAGCCCCCAGGGACCATCACTGCAGCCCAGATTCTTCCCAGAGTTCTGGTAGCAGAAGCTGGGCTTGCAAGGCCATGGCAGGTGCGGTGGGACCTGGAAGGATTAGTAAGTATATATTTGGTTCTGCCGAAGGGAGAGTCATTCCTCCCCCTGGAAGCCTGAGCTTCCCGGTCCCGGACAAGGACCCTCCCCCATGTGGCAGAAACTGGTAGCTCTTCCCCAAACCAGTTTTCTAGTCATCCTGGGCACAACCAGATGACATTTTCCAGTGTAATTAGGCCATGTGACTACTTTCTGGAAAGTGGGCATGAGAAGGGCACCATACCCAGGTATGTCCCTGTAGTGGAATGCAGTGTCCGCAGAATTCATGTCCATCCAGAACCTCAGAATGTAATTAAAAGAAAACTTTTTCTATGCCCACAGAATACTTTTGATACCAAATGTGTGTGGGATGGTGGTTCTCAAACCAACAGATTCTCCAGTTCTCAGTGGACACCAACTGGGTGTCCTCTAAGTTAACTCAATTCTAATACTAACTACCTGGAATGAGCACAGACGCCACAGCTTAAGGGCTCAGTCCCACAAGACTGTCCCCCACTTCAGATACCAGTTGCAAGTCCCAGGTTGTCACCTGTACTTCTGACCAATCAGCTATAAATTGGGAGTTTCCATGACCCCCTCCTCAGGTTTGAGAATTTGTTAGAACTGCTCACAGAACTTACTTATATTTACTGGTTTACTGTAAAGGATATAATAAAGGATACAGGTGAACAGCCAGATGAAGTGGTACATAGGTTGAGGTCTGGATGGTCCCAAGTGCAGTAGCTTTTGCCCCCATAGAGCTGAAGTGCAACACCCTCCCAGCACACAGATGTGTTCACCAACCCGGGAGCTCTCCAAACCCTGTATTTTAGGGATTTTTATGGAGACTTCATCAAGTAGGCATGATCCATTATCACCTCATCTCCAGTCTCTCTCCCCTGCCCAGAGGAATGGGGATGGGACTGAAAACTCCAAGCTTCTAATCATGACTTGGACTTTCTGGTGACCAGCCCCCATTCTGAGTCATCCAGTTGCCCAACAAGAGTCACCTCATTAGAACAAACGATGCTCCTGTCACCCAGGAAATTCCTAGAGATTTGGGAGCTCTGTGTCAGGAACTGGGGGCAGAGACCAAATATATATATTTCTTATGTCACAGTGACCTTATTTGGAAGAAACATCTTTACAGATGTAATTAAGGCAAGGATCTTGAGATGAGATCCTCCTGGATTAGAGTGAGTCCTAAATCTAATGACAAGTATCCTTGTAAGCACAGGAGAAGACAGACAGACACACAGGGGAGAAGGGTGTGTGAACACAGGCAGAGATTGAAGTGATGCCTCTGTAAGTCAAGGAATGCTAAGGATCGGTAGACGCCCCCCGAAACTAGGAGAGGGGCATGGAAAAGATTTTTCTGCAGAGCTTCCGGAAGGAATCAACTCTGCTGACACCCTGATTTTGGATTTCAGGTCTCCAGAACTGTGAGAGAATACATTTTTGTTCTTTTAAGCTGCCCAGGTTGTGGTAATTTGTTACAGCAGCTCTAGGATAAGCTCCTCCCACGTACAATTTTCCTGCTCTTTCCCCGTCAGGCTGGCTGGCGTGAAGACAATTGCTCGGGTCATCTGGCTGAGGCCAAAGGAGCCTCAAGATGGAATGAGCCTAGATTCCTGAATCGCTGCTCAGAAGGAGAGGGAACATCTGTGGGGCAGAGGCCACGTTAACTGTGGTAAACCTCTGTTTTCTGGGTTTAACTGTTACAGCGGCTGGCCAAAACGATCTTCAATACCCCCCGTCCATCGCCACCATCACCACCACGCATAAAACAATAAATTGACACGCTGGTTTGCACAGCAGTCCTGCGGAATTTATCATTCTAGTCTCTCACTGAACACGCTGATAAGTCCTGTTGTCAGAACTGGGAAGCTGAGAATCAGACCCTTTCCCTCCAGATAAACAAAACAAAACAAAACTGGGGGCCAGGGGCCCAGCCTGCACTCTGCCAGCACCTTGCGGGTACCCCCATCAGCGCTGTCTCTCCTGGTTGCACCAGTAGAGGCCTGGAGCAGGAAGGATACGTAAACCCAGGGCGAGCTCCCCATTTCTGCCCCTCCTGGGCGGAAGCACACAACGTGTGGCTGGGAGGCGTCCTCCACTCCAAGAGGAGACCCCTTGCCCGCTGTGGGGCTGGGTAGGGAAAGTGGTGGCAGGCTGGCCCGGAGGGCAGGAGAGGAAGCATGAAGCCAGGGAGGATGGGCCCGGAGCTGGAGTATCCGAGAGGCAGGCTGGGCTCCACTGCCCAGGGCTCCAGCTGCCTCAGCTCTTGTCACCATGCACAGCATAAGTGGCCCTCTCTAGGGAGACTGGCCATGTAGACTTGATCTGTGGTGGTGTGACAAGGCCCCAGCCCATCCCAGCACTGAGCTCCTTGGAGGCAGGAATGCATTCTGTGGACACTCTGCCCCGGCCTCTGTAGATGGTGGGAGCTGTGGTGGTGGATGACTCTGGAACAGGAGGCTAAGGTCAGATTGTGAAATGCCCTGGATGCCATGAGACGTTTGGGCCCCACCCTGTGGACAGTGGGGTGACTCTCAGTAGTGGGTTTTAAGATCTGCATTTTAGAATATTATCCCTGGGAACGGTGCCTGCACAGAGTAAGACCACAATAAACACTTGTGTGTAGCCAAAGGAAAGCAAAATTCAATATTAATGCTTATCACATAACATGTTTCAGTCTCTCTCTCTTACACACACACGTGTCCCCGCCCCTGTCCGACCCTAAAAGCCAGGACATTATATGGATGTCTGGTTTCCAATGGGCTCCCTAGACAGCGGGCTGGATGTAGCATTCTGCTGCCGGAGAATCCACCAGTGAAGACAGAGCTCACAGGTAAGGATTGAAGTGCCCCCTCTGCTGTCAGAAAAAGGTTACTGCAACCACACAGATAAGGCCACATCATCCTCAGTTTGTGCTGCATGAATGTAGGCACCCGCCTGTGGGCAGGGGTGCCAGCCAGGGGCACTGCCTACCAGCTAATGTGGGGGAGGTTTCAGCCCAGTGACGTTTCCCTGGAATCCAGGTGTGGGGCTCCCACCCCCCAAGCCTGCTATCTATTTTACTTCCTTTCCTTCCTTCTCTTTTCTGGCCCTGAGAATGTTCTTGGAAGCCTGTGGTCCAGAGAAGTCTTGGAGGGTCTTTTATGCCAGCAATAAATCCCTCTGTTCATGCAGGGAAGTCGAGGGAGAATCCTGGGTAGTTCACTGGGTTGAGCCCATTCCTACTGGCCCAGCCCAAAGATCTGCCCAGGGAGTGAGACAAAAATAGCATCAGATACTGTCCCTGCCCAGAGAGGTGAGAGTTCCCAGAGAAGGTGACAATGGGTTATGGGTCAACGCGACAACAGGTCAGGACAGGATTTAGGTAGGGCCTGAGAAACTTAAGACAGTGGACCATCAGGAAATAGAGAGACTGGCCGGGAGGGCAGAGAAGCCTGAGAAAACGTAATGGAAAGGATGGGGCTCCAGGTAAGCATCTTAAGAATGGGTGGCATCCAAGCTGCCCATGGTCCAACTAGAGGAGGGGTCAGAATGGGCCAAGTGGGGACAAAGAGCCACCCGACAGAAACCCAGAATTCCTCAAATTCCAACTCCTTCCCCTGGCCGAGGCTCAGACTCCGGCCCCATCCACCTTTCCCGACCTTCTGCCACCCTCTCTGCAGGCCTTACAGGCCTCATTCCTACCTCTGCTCTGCCTCGGTTGCTCTGCTGGCTCCCCTCCATCCTCTGACACCCTCTGGGAGGGACCCTCTCCCGCCGCCTGGCTGGGCCTTCAGACTAAGTGTGTACCAGCAGTGTCCACACCTCAACTTCCGCTCCTAAGGCAGTCCATCCTCAGGGGAGCAGGTCTTCAGGGCCTTTTCTCCAGGCAGATCAAAAGGAGAAGGGGACTTTGATGAGCCCGGTTCCTGGAAATAAACACGGAGGACAGGGATTCAAACGGCCCCCAGGGACTACCCTGGGAGCAGACACGGGGCTGGAGTCAGGAGCATGGGGCAGGAAAACCAGTAACAGATCTCACTGGTAACTGCCACAAACCACTCCAGGATACTAAGCATGCCAGGAGGTCATTTTTTTTTTTTTTTAAGATTTTTTTGATGCGGACCATTTTTAAAGTCTTTATTGAATTTGTTGCAATATTGCTTCTGTTTTATGTTTTGATTTTTTGGCCAAGAGGCATGTGGGATCTTAGCTCCCTGACCAGGGATCGAACTCACTCCCCCTGTATTGGAAGGCGAAGTCTTAACCACTGGACCGCCAGGGAAGTCCCAGGAGGTCATGTTTTATCAATCAAATCCAATCTACCAAGCTTCTTACCGAGGTGGGGAAAAGCCTGAAGTCAGTGCTTTTGGAGGCTCCCTTCACTCATTCGGTGCAAGAAACCTTGGCACTTACTTAGTTCAGACGGAAACAGGTGAGCCATCTATGTGATGCTTATGCTGAGTGCTGGTCAGCGAACTCGGCAGTTGCTCCTGGAGGGTCCCAGTTCCTCCAAGGGGACACCCCCCCACACACCCTAGAAACTTTGGCCCATTGGCCTCAAGCATCAAAACTCCAGTTTGGGGCCTGTCTTTCCCAGCAATCCCACAACCTCGACCATCCCAAGACAAAATAGCACATCATCACTTAATGGGCTTAGAAGTTCCATACTGGCAACCAGCCAACATAAAGTGTTTATAGTCCTGTGAATTAGATGTCGAAAGTTAAAAATCAGGACATTGGTTACAGAAATCTAGATTTCCATGGAGAGTGATGATATTATATCACATTGTGAATGTACTTAATGCCACTGAATTGTATACTTAAAATGGTTAAATGGTAAAATTTTATGTATATTTTACCACAATAAAAAAATGTATAAAAGATCTAGATTTCCGGCTTCTTTGAAAAATAAGAATACTGGGCAAAGTACATGAAGAATCTCTTTGTATTATTTCTTAGAATTGTATGTGAATCTATCATTATCTCAAGAAACATTTCGATTAAAAAATGTAAAAAAAATCCAAAAAACTATTCCACAAAATTTTCTTCCCACACAGCAACATTAGCACCTTGGCCAACTCTGCTCATTTCCTGTACATGAGACTTGTTTCCTTTATAGGTTCTGCACAGCTCTTCGTGTAGACATTTGGGTTTGAGACCCTGGACTCACTCTTCCAAAAGAATCTTAAGGTTAAAGAAAGTATGGTTTTCAGGGTGGCCGACACACCCTCCCTATATGTTACCTCTTGCCCGGGGAAGAGAGCATGGATGTCAGGAATGCAGGGATCCAGCAGCCTTCCTTGGATCCCTGACTGCTCCGTGGGCTCAGGTCTTTCCTTATGTGGGCATCCATTGGCTGCTCACTAGTCAATTGCATGGAAAGCCTGTCCTTTGAGTCTGTCTCAGGAGACAGCAAAGACCAGGAGTCCCAGGCAGCGGTCAGACCAAAACGAGCAGGGATAGAGGGGTGTGGGATGTGCAGGAGAGGAAAGTAGGTGGAGTCCCCAGTGCCCAGAGGCTAGCACTGGGAATCCTGGGGAGGAAACCCAGGTTTGGTAATCGGACCCTGTTCTGGGTTGAATTGTAACCCTCCCCTACACAAACCCAGTTCACATGTCCTAACCCCTAGTACTTGTGAACGTGACCTTATTTGGACATAGGGTTGTCGGAGAGGTAATAGTTAAGATAGGTCATTCCGGTAGGCCCTATTCCAATATGACTGATGTACTTATAAAAGGGGGAAATTTGGACACAGAGACACACACACAGGGAGAATGCCATGTGATGATGAAGGCAGAAATGGGGAGATGCTTCTATAACCCAAGGAACGCCAAAGATGGCCAGCAAACCACCAGAAGCGAGGGGAGAGGCCTGGAACTGAGTCTCCTTCACAGCCTTCGTTAGGAACCAGTCCTGCCAACACCTTGACCTCAGACATCTGGTCTCCAGAACTGTGAGACAATACACTTCTGTTGTTTCAGCTACCCAGTCCATGGTACTCTGTTACAGCAGCCCTGGCAAACAAATACAGACTAATCCCAAGTAGTTCTGGGATGGGCCCTTCCCCTTTCCTGCCCTGAAATGGACTTTAAAAGTGAACAAGATGGTCTATGTTCAGTGGAGAGGAAAGAGATATTTCTAGACAAGAGAAGTAATGTGAGCAGAAACAGGCATTGACAGGAGGCTATTGCAATGCGGAGGGAGGTGGCAGTTAAGAAAATAATGATAACTAACTTTTCTCCAGCACCTCCTGTGTCAAACATCCTTAAAACAAGTTGGTTTGAGGTAAGTATTAGTATCATGCTCAGTTTACACGTAAGAAAATTGTGGCTCAGAGAAGTTAAACAGTATGCCCAAGATCTGGTAAGAAGGGGAAGCCATGATTTGAACCTAGAATCAGAATAGCTTGTTTGTAAGTTTTCCAAGCAGAGGCAAGAGGAATTGATACCTTAAGGCTCACCCTGATCTTCTAGTTGGCCTGGGATCCCTCTGGTAGTTTAGCCGGGGGCTGGGCTGAGCCTCCTAGGACCAGTCTGACCTGAAGCAGCTCCTGCCTGTGAGCCCCATCCCACACATGGCCACTGGGCAGATTCAGTGTTAAACCAGCCAAACCGGAAGAGAGGATCCAGGGCCAGGGCCAAGTTCTTACACCATGTCTCTCCTGCAGTGACTGGTGGTTGCTGCAGAGGCCACCCAGAGTGCCTACAACACTGGCCAAGAAACGCAGGGTAGTTTGAGCATGGCCACACTGACACCCGTTGAAAAGGATTTACTTCACAGCTGCCAAAGAAAGCCTGAAAACAAACCCAAACAATCCAAAACATTCATGTTCAGAAAAAACGGTCAAAGACCTCTTTACCCAACCCACAGGCCTAGGGAGAAGAAGTCGGCCAGGTTTAGCTCATCGTATGCGATGGTCAGGGACTCAGCTGTCTTGTCAAACCTTGAAGTCTTTATGATCAAACAGCACAGGTGTCACTCCAAAAACTGCCTATGACATCCTTCATTAGAACCCCCTTTTTGGTCCCTTAAGGCAGAATTCCCAAATAGGTTAATCTTATACCCAGACAGGATCCTTGTGGCTGGGGCATTTGAAATGCAGACATCATCACTCTCATAAACACTTAAATGTCATGTTCACGATGTGCCAGGCATTCCTAGTGCTTTATATATGCCAATTCATTTCATCCCCATACTTAATCCTAACTTGCTTTAAACCACATAGCCAGTAAATGGTGGAACTAGGATCTGAAAACCAACAGTCCAGAGCTCATGCTTTTAACCACCATACCACACTGCCTTCTGAAAATATTTAGGGAAGGAGATCAACATTTTACCCTTTGAGCATTTGTGATATCCTCACCATCAAAACCAGGCATAAGGCAGCTGTTGCCAGCCCCATGCTCTTTCTTTCCTACTCCTTAGAGCCGCTAAGGACAAAATGCTGGGAGATACCTGCCCACCCTTCCCTGATTCCTTCAGAGAAGGATTCCTTCAGATTCTCCCAGAGGATTCTAGCCTCAGTCTTCCTTCCTACACACATGATGCTTCAGGTGAAAGGAGTAGTTTACCCCCATTAAACACTTGTGAATCTCAAAATTAAGGAATTACTTCCAGAAGGTCTAGTGAGTTATCTAAGACAGCATCATCACAGTGGCTCATCACCTTCGCTTGTTTTCCACCAGTGCAACCAGGATGATGGTGGTATGTGAGGGGCTGAGGGGCTTGCTACTCTGTCCAGGTAGACAAGTAGACACCACCAAGCACCTTGCAGCAATGCCTTCTTGTTCAGGATCCAGAACCTGGGACTTGGCTGCTCTTAGTTATGCAAATATAAGACACTCATTGTTATGGGGGAAGAAGTGTCTCAGGTCTTTCAGTCCTTTAAAGTCATCCCCCTTAACATGATATGTAGAAGTGGTCCCTGGAGGGAGGTGAATAAATTCACCTGGAGCAAAGCAGTCTCAGGAAACAAAAGTGATAGTATCAGCCAGTATACCTTTATAAGTCAAGGTTATGCCGCAGCAACAAACAATCCCCCAAATCACAATGTCTTAAAACTACAGAGGTTTAGTTCTTACTCATGCTCCTTGCCATACTCTTTCCAGAGCTAAGGTTGACTAGCTGAAATATTGCTGGTCCCCACAGTAGAGGGAAAGAGAGCTCTAGAGGGCTGAACACTGTCAGTTAAATACTCTGGACCAGAAGCGACACATGTCATTTCCATTCCAAGCCACTGACCAGGCTGGACCCCACCCTGCCACAAGGCAGAAGTCCAATGCTACTGTGTGTCTGAAAAGCAGAGAGCCTGAAATATTGGATGAACTACAGGGATGGGGACCAGGTTCCCTTTCTGTTTGAAAATCATTGTGATTTGAACCACACTGACAACGAATAGAATGGATGTGATGAATAGCATAAGGAGGCCTCATGGCTAGGTTATATCCACAACCGGCAAGGCTGACTACAGCCTTGACTAAATTTTCCTGGTTGAACTAAATTTAAATTGGAGATGAGAATATAGAATCCCTTAGAAAAAATCAAATTGAACAAATCTAAACATGGATAACAAAAGACCATCATGATGCCTATTCTGTTCACATTATTGTTGGGATCAGAGAGAGGATTCTGAATCTGATCTACGTCCATTGTCACAAATAATGCTTGCAGGTATGTAATGAAGGAAAACTTTCTTTAGGATAAAGGGTATTCCATGACTAAGAAATACTTGAGTGCACAATTGAAAAATATGTCTCCTGAATGGCTAGGAATCACACACTGCACTGGGCATGATGTCACTGCACTGTGTGACATGCGGTAGGCCTTAAAAGTATTTAGCTCTCATAGGAAATTTACCAGATACTAGAAATAGAAACTTAAGACTAGTTTAGAAAGTACTGCTATAAGTGTATTAAGATGGACCAATATAGACTGACATATGTTGACCAATAGTATGGGCAATACTATTTGTATATATATATAATACATAGGCCATATTATTGTGTCCCTTCAAAATTCATACATTGAAGTCCTAATTCCCAGTACCTCCTCAGAATGTGACTGTACTTGAAAACAGAATCTTTAAAGAGTTAATTAAGGTTAAATGAGGTCATTGGAGTGGGCCCTCATCTAATATGACTGGTGTCCTTAAAAGGAGAGGAGATTAGGACACAGACAGACATAGAGGGAAGACCATGTGAAGACACAAGGAGAAGGGGGCCATCTACAAGCCAAGGAGCGGGACCTCAGAAGAAATCAACCCTGCCAACACGTTGATCTCGGACCTCTAGCCTCCAGAACTGTGAACAATTTTGTGAACGTTTGCAATTTGACCTTCGTCCCTAACAGGAACCACATTATGACCATTTGTAACTGACATCAGATTGCTAGCCCCACCTCTAGGGGCCTTTTCTGTCTTAATGACTGATCTGAGCGTGATAGTGCAATCCACATCACTGGTATTGGAGTGGTCCACCTAGCATTTGTATGCTTGTTTTTCTCAGTTTTCAGATCTAATTCTACCTTGGGCAGCAAGTCAGATAAGCATTATAATCCCCACTTTATAGATAATGAAACTGAACCATGAAATAGTCAAATTGTTTAGCTCATAATTACAGTCAGTTCAGTGCACAGGCTCCATGACCCCAGAAGTTTCCTTTCCCAAGGCCACACTGTTTTACTTTGTCCCTGGGTAATAAACACTCAATACTTTTTTTGTGTGTGTGTGGCCGCGCTGCCAGGCATGCGGGATCTTAGTTGCCCGACCAGGGATTGAACCTGGGCCCCCTGCAGTGGAAGCTCAGAGTCCTAACCACTGAATCACCAGGGAATTCCCCAGTAAACACTCAACACTGGGACTTCCCTGGTGGTCCAGTGGGTAAGACTCCACTCTCCCAATGCAGGGGGCCCGGGTTTGATCCCTGGTCGGGGAACTAGATCCCGCATGCATGCCACAACTAGGAGTCCACATGCAGCAACTAAGACCCGGCACAGCCTAAATAAATAAATAAATAAATAAAAAACAGAACAAAACAAAAAACACTCAATACTTATCTGTTCAAACTAAAAGGATGCCTTTTGGAAACTGATATTCAAGGTCCAGATAATCTAATCATAGAAATAGAAAACTGCTTCTACCCCAGCCTACCCTACACTTCATGTTATTTCTTAGCTTTTCATTTTCTTCCTTGAATCTCATTCAGATTTTCCCAACCCAAGCAGTGCCTCCACTGACTAGTGGCTAAACTTAGAATTAAAAATTAAATTATTTCAAGGAAATCAAAGAAAGATAAGGTGTCACTTTCTTATATTTTGGGATACTCCTCCCCTTTTAGCATCCCACTGCCAAGCTGGTCAAGCAAGTTCAAACTGGGATTGTTGGCATCCATTGAGTAGAGCACCATGAATTTCTAAATCTCTGTCAAGATTAGGATGCCAACTGGCAGGGGAAGCTTAAAACAGCAGACCTCATTTATGTGGCCCTATTTAGTTTTATTCCTTCCACTGGGGGGAAAAAATCAGTTGGACATCTCCAGAAGATAGAGCAGTGAGCAAGATGCACAGGGTCCTTATCCTTGGGGAGTTTTACAGACATTAAGCAATTTCAGTAAAGGGTAATGATTATTATGATAGCAGAAATGTCAAGGTAAAGGGGCAGGGAAACATTTCCAGCAGACAAAACAGCATATGTGACAGCTCAGAGCTTGGACAGGATGGAGAGAGTAAGGTGGGGGTGGGTTGGGAGATTGGGAGCAGATGAATGGTGCAGGGTCTTCTAGGTCTGCTTGGGACAATTCAGCAGCCACTGGCCACACCTGAAATGTGGTGAGTCCCAATTGAAAGGTGTTATAAGCATAGGATATATACTGGATTTCAAAGATTAGTACGAAAAAAAGATGTGATGTATCTCATTAACAGTTTTATATTGATTATATGCTGAAATGATAATATTATGGGTTAAATAAAAACATTTAAATTGTTTTTTTGTTTTTACTTTTCTGATGTAGCTCCTAGAAAATTTCAAATTCCTTATGTGGCTCACATTCTATTTCTCTCCGACAGCACTGTTCTAGACCATGTTAGGAAATCTAGACTTCACCTTGAGAGCATTGGGAAGGGTCTGAAGCGTTTTAAACAGGGAAGTGACATGGTCAGATCTGCATTTTCAAAAGACTCTGTGGTAAGGAGAGAGGATGGTGGGGAGATAAGACCCAAGGCAGAGAGACCAGTTATAGGGGCTGCTGCAGTTGTCCAAGTGGGAGAGGGTGGATTAGACAGGGTAGTAGCAATGCAGGTAGAGACAACGTTTTAAAAGTCTGATTACTAATACCAAACAGCTCTCATTCCAGTGAGAAATGATAGGTTGAACTGTATGAAATTTCCATCTTTGTCAATCAAAAATGGTTGAATATTGAAGGAGCTAATAAGGGCTAAAGTTGGAATAGCTGAGTCACGAAATAAGAATAGTATTGTATTATAGCCCAAATAATGACATAAATGTCCATGAGTCCATACTGACATAAAAAATGGAAAAAATAAATAAATGGGGGAGAAGTAACAACTCTTTCTTATAGAAAATTCCAATTAATAAATAATGGAGGAAATAGGAAATCACCATTAGTATATCACAGTAATAACTGCCTCAGGCAAGATCCACTTAAGGATACTAAAATGATTGGGAAAAAGTTGAAATAGGTTATTTGTGTAGTCTTAAAGTATCTCCATCCAAATATTTAATAAAGCAAGAAATAGTCAATTTACAGTGAAAATTCCAGCAGATATCACCACCTTAGCCATGTGATGAAAGTTAACATCTCCCATAATACAGAATGACATCCCATATTCCTTGATATCATGCACTGAGGACATTATCACTCTGTGGTATCTTCCCAATTAATGCATAACCTCAATCTAATCATGAAAAAACATCAGACAAACCCAAACTGAGGTGCAGAAATAACTGACAAGTACTCTTCCAAAGAGATGAGAGAAGACTGAGGCATAACCACAGATTGGAGGAGACTGTGGAGATTGACAACTAAATGCAATTTGAGACCCTGGATTAGGTCCTGTAATAGCAAGAAGACATTAGTAGAAAAACCAGTGAAACCCAAATAAGGTCTGTACTTTAGCTAGTAATATCGTACTGAAGTTAATTTCTTCATTTTCATAAATGTTCTATGGCTATGGAAGATGTTATCAAAAGGGGAAGCTAGATGAAGGGTATATGGTAATTATTTTTGCAACTTTCTCTAAGTCTACAATTATCTAAAAAGAATTAACTGTTGAGAGCTGAATATCAGCAATTTCATATAGTTCAACTTAATATATAAATCAGACAACAACCAAAACTGACATGCTAAAGCTACACTAAAACCACATTATCATAACATGCTACAAATGTACTCGTTTGGGGGACAACTTTTGCATCAAGATCAGAGCCTGCATCAACATTCAACTCATATATAATACTCTATTCAAATGATTTACAAGATTTCTAAGGAAAAGTGTCAGGTGTCAACTAGGACTGGGAAGAACATAGCAATGGGTGGCACAGTTCCACTGGCTTTGTCATTACAAGGGACTGGGCTTTAGAACAGGCAGAGATTACTTCAGCCACCTTCCTTTATTCCCACTTCTGAAGACCTGCCACCATGAGGAACTCTAGGGGTTAGGATGGTCCAGGTCCCAACACAGAAACTACAGAATGGCAAGGTCCCCTCCAGCAGCTGTGCTGTGCTTAGGTGGTCTAAGTTTCCAAGAAAAGGATCAGCAGGTACATGGATGGCTCAGGATGCCTGTCCTACAGCTGGTGCCAAGTGAGCACACTGCCCCTTACCATGGCGCTCAACAGCGAGCCAGACCAGGTCAACTAATAAGCTGGGCACTGTGGAAGATGTTCTCTCATGACAAGGTAATCTCAGAGCAAATTAAAATACTAATCTCCAAAATTATATGCCATACACTAAGTAGCATTTACAGCTCCTAGTTCTACTGGCAAGTGACTAGCAAGTATTTCTCTTCAGAGGTGGATTAGCTTTCATGCAGCTTAAGTACTAGTATGTTTATTGCATTTAAGGTATCACTGAATGGTCTGAGTTAATCTAACTTCTAGAAGTAATTTACTCTTTAATAGGTCAGGCTTCTTTTCATTTCACAGCAGTCATTACTGTAATTACTCATGTGGTGTTCCCTTTAACTCAGTGCTACTTAAGGTTTTGCTGAGAGCCAGAGCTATATTTCAACCCCACATCATCACAACATACAAAAATGTTTAAAAATTAAAATGTATTGCTTTCTTAGAACAGGCAGGCTAACACATTATCAGTGAATATATAGGTAGATATCTGGCCTTGCTTTGTGTGTGTGTGTGTGTGTGTGTGTGTGTGTGTGTGTGTGTGTGTGTGTGTGCTTTAATTAAATTTTATTTTATTATTATTATTTTTTGGCTGTGCCACATGGCTTGCAGGGTATTAGTTCCTGGACCAGGGATCAAATCTGGGCCCCTGTCAATGAGAGTGCCAAGTCCTAACCACTGGACCACCAGGGAATTCCCTGGCCTTGTTTTGCATACTCTCTAAATTGATTACTCATGTTAAAGATATACTCCTACGGTTCTAAATTTGAATGAGGCCCTTAGAGAAATTCAGACCATAAGTCTTTGGATAGCACCACAGTGATCAATGTCAAGGTCAGAGTGAGAATGGTTTTCAACAAATACAATCAACCAATTACATATATACCAAAGGAAATTCTTTATTGTAAACAAGATATAAAGTACAACAAAAGAAATATTGTGCAAATTGTAAATCACAAGGATTTTTTTTATTAAAAGAAAATTTTTTGTTTTCCAAGGGTCCAAAGTTTTGATGGCAGAAATCTACACCCAATATAGAGAAAAATGTTAAATGGAAAGACATACTGACATTTTTCACTATATATTTTAAACAACTGACTTTTGTTTTACCACTGTATATATCATCCACTATACAAAACAGAATATAACAGAAATACTGTTAACAAAAGTGAATGTTCTAATTATTTTTCTATCTACTTCCACATTCCCCCCTAAAAAAACTCCTATAAATTAACAGGACATTTGTCCACTTGTGAATAATGTTCATTCACTTTCTAATTCAATAAAGCACATGTTACATCCTCATAACATAAGGGTACTTTACTGATGACCTAAGCCATCTTTTTGAAGGAGTTATCTAAAATCCTTAATATCCCTTCTTTACAATATGTGTTTTCATCTTCAATTTTTTTTCGAAACAAAGTGCAGTGTATTTTAGAGTCTACGGAAAACACATTGGTATACAATTTTCAAATCTACACAGGGAACTGCAGCCAACTAAGGTTCAAAGCATAATAAAATGCCTAGTTATAGTCATTTGTTAAACTTTTAAAACAAAAACGCAAAAAAAACCCTGAAGCTACACTTCAAAGCAATTAAATTAATGAGGATTCCAATTCTTTGGGACCTCTTCAGCAATATACAGTTGCTCAATTCCAAACGTCAGCAACTAGTGTAAAAATGCTAGTTCTAGATATATTTAACAACTATGTCCACGAAGTTGAATGGAAAGACTAAGAATAGTAAACAAGATAACTCTAGGAAAGGATAATAATATTCGCGATAATACAAATCAATTTTACATCTCCATCTCTGTACCGTAATGTTTACTTTCAGTCTCTACACTCTTGAAACCAGTGCTTTTGAAGAATCACATTGAAAAGTTGGTCTCAAGTATAAATGGTGAAAGTAAAGTAACAAATGTGCACACAAATTCAAAATCTGTGCTACCTGTGGTTGGGCTGACCTCACCTGAAACCTTCAAAAAATATTGAAAGGAATAAAAACTTTCTCATCTCTCTTACGTGGTAAGAAATGAGTCCTGCCACTCTGTGAGCTGCCTGTGGCCGTAGCACTTCTTACCATCTAACCCAGGCTGGGCCTTCTCCCCAGGCCGTGGGGCTTCTGCTTGCAGCCCGCACTGGAGGGCCACAGACTTGCAGTGGAAGCATTTTTTTATCACCACTGGCTTCTGGCTGTGACCAAAGTTAGTCTGATTCTTCGCCATCCGTCTGTCACTGTGTGGGAGCAGGGGTTGGAGGTAGGGTAATGTCATTTAACTTGCTCACTTCCATCTGCCAGTTTGGTAGCTTCTTGGCTGACAGATGGCGCCGGGCATGTTTGGTCAAATGGTCGCTCCTCATGAACCGCCGGTCACACATGGGACAGGCGAATTTCTTCTCACCTGTGTGGGTTCGTCGGTGTCTGGACAGTTCATCTGAACGGGCAAACCTCCTTTCACAACCTTTCCAGCTACAGCTAAAAGGTTTTTCTCCTGAAACAAAAAAAGTCATATTATTATTATTATGCATTTATTAAGTCACTGTAAGTTACATATTAAATCACATTTAAGACTATTAAAGTAACTACCTAGACATTTAAAGAATCATCCTTTGAGAAATTAAAACAAAAACACCTTGATGAAATCTTTTAGAAGACCTTGCACTGGTAAATACCATCCACTGAATTGGCTAATAAGGCAAGTTCTTCCTTAACATGCCTGGTTTACATTTGTGCTCATTGCCAAAAAACCTTCATCCAAATTTCTAAAACTTAAATATAAATAAGAAATGGTTGGTACCTGTATGCGTTCTCATGTGGGCCTTCAGATGAGAACTTTTAAAGTACGTCTTGCCACATCCTGGATGGCTACAGATGTGACTTCTTATCCTTGATGAGTCAATCTGAGGAGTGATTTTTGCTGCTGAAGGAGAAAACCCTGGAGCAGGGGCAATGGGAGAGAGTCTGGTGCCATTTGGGCTCACCACTGGAGGCTTTGGGTTCTGAACAACGGGCTGGGGTACAACAAACATGACGGCGCCTTTGGGCACCTGAGTGCCCATGAATACAACAGGTGGGCAGACGGCTGGCGGCTGACTGGGTGGAGTGCTGGGGACGACTGTTGTCACAACTGGGTTGTTTGCAGGGAGGGGAACCATCTGGCAGATGACGGGCATAGGTGGCACTCCCCCTGTTGATACTGCAGGTGGAGAGACTAAGACCGACTTTTGTTGTGGGGACATGGGGACCGGCTGAGATCTACAGATTACTGTCTCTGAGGAAGGCACAGAAAAGTCATAAAGTGCAGCACTTGCTTTCTCTTCAACATCTGCCACTGTGTCTCTCTCACGTTTGGATCTGTTTGGTGACACAGCTGCACAAGGTATGTTTTTTCTTGCAGCCTCAGCATTTAGGTGGGTTCTTCTTCGAAAAGAATTGTCCTGATAGTTAAGGATGCTGGCTGCTTTCACTGGGCAAGATCGGTGGTTACACAGCTGGGCATCAGCTGTATGACGAATCACACTTGTTGCCTGAGCCTTGGGGAGTTTGGGGGCAGGTACTAGGCTCTTCTCCTCTTTGAAAGGTGCAGCAGCAATGTGAGGCTTGGCAGTATCTGACAATGATTTGAAGTGTCCAGTAGATGGCGCTGGTGCCATCAGATTTGACACTTGAGAGGGTTCAAAGTCAGAGGGACTGTAAGGTGGAGTCAAACACTAGAGAAGAGAAATACAGGCAACAGCGTGAAGAATAGTAGAGTTCATTATATAAATTATAAGAAATTCTATCATTTACACTCATCTTTAAAGCAACAATACTTACAAATGCTGGGACTGTATGAAAATCAGGTGTACCAGGAAGCAGATTCTCTTCCTCTGACATATCAGACACTGGAGTAACGGGTCTGCTTTCAATGTATTTCTTAAAATCAGACTTCCAACTGCAGCTCATTGACATAAGTGCTTCTACGGCTTCAAAGTCACTTTTCTCTGCAGTTTTGTTCCAGGAATACATACTCTCTTTTGATCTTTCAGAAATCATTTCCATTCTTTCCTCCTATAAGTACAAAAGATTAAATGCTATAAGCGTATTGTCATCCACATGACACGCAGAGCAATGTGCAATTTTCTTTTTACAATCTGCACAATTTTTCAAAATAAAACTTGAAATAATTTTTCTCATCCCTACTCTGATGGTAATAGTGATAAAAGTCTTCCTCATTCTTCCTCTCACACTTAGGCCTGAATGAACACTGATACCCTTGCAAGGTAAAGAGGAACTTATTACCATTATGAGGACCAAGGCCAAAGATATCCATGCCCTTGTAATCCAAAAAAGAACTGCTTGGCTTAGAAGAAAAAACATTTTATATTCTTTCCAGAGTAGCCAACTGCAACAGGAGTCAGACAAAATAACTAAGGGAAGGCTCTACAAAAAAGTCATCTTTTTTCAATACTACAGGTATGGGGACCTGGTGGTCCAGTGGCTAAGGCGACGGGCTCCCAATGCAGGGGGCCCGGTTTGATCTCTGGTCAGGGAACTAGATCCTACATGCATGCCTCAACTAAAGATCCTGCGTGTGGCAACTAAGGCCCGGGGCGGCCAAATAATTAAACAAATATTTTTTAAAAATCATTAAAAGAAATACTACAGGTATGGTATGAGATCTTTTCAAATATGAGTTCCTACTAGAAAAAAAAAAGGGCCAAAACTTTCTTTTAAAAAGGCAAAGTATAGCGGACAGAGCTGTGGTCTGTTGATCTGGGTGTGACCTTTGGAAAGAGTAATTTCAACTTCTTCATGTTTGTGTTCTCATTCACTGGATCTTATACTTAACACAATGGTTTGCTATGCGTAACTATGACCAGCTAATGCAATAGCACAAAAAAGAGATAATCAGAAAATTTAGTATCCGACTCAAATTTGCAAAAACTCTGATTGTAAGGAATCTTCAGTTGTCAAAATAGAACCTTTTTTTAATATTTTAAAGAACTGCTCCTTGATAAAAATAACAGCACATGCTTTGTATTTATTTGAACAACTCCTTCTATCAGGTATTTAATGCTTCATATTAAAGTTCCTTAAACTGAACTAAAAGTTACTACCCTCCATCTCTCCAATTTTCCACTAACGTGATCCCATTCTTTGGTCAAAGCAGAGATTGTGTAAAAATACCGAAGAATAGTCTTTACATGGCAAGATATTAATCTCAACACTTGTTGAAAAAAACGCATAAACCCTTCGTGTTGAAGCCTTAAGAAGCCATCGCTCTTGAAACATCGCTAACAATGCAATTGCATAATCGCGGGCCCTTTATATAAGCTGCAACGGACAGCACATGTTGTGTAAAAGCCTCAAGACGCCAATGCAAAGGAAAAAAGAGAAAAGGCAGGCAGCAGGGAAGGAGAGTGTGAGCTGGGAAGGGCAGGGAGAAGTCGGGAGGGGAGGAAAGGGAGTGGGCCGCGAGAGAGGCAGGAAAGGGAAGCGCGGGCGGAGGCGCGGGCCGGGAAGGCAGACGAGGGGCGGGGGCGGACGGCGGGGGAGATCCTCGCTGGCTGGGACAGACGGATGGGGCCGCCCTAGCCTCAATGAGGCTCGCGGGTGAGTCACTGGGAACATTCCTCGCCGCTCGCACGTCCCCGCGTCCCTGCCCCCGCCATTGGCCAGCAGGCCGGGCGGCCCGGGCTGGGATTGGCTGGGCCGCGAAGGGCGGGGGCGCGGAGGAGGAGAAGGAGGGGGCGAGGCATGTGAACAAAGCGTGATCAGCGGCTGCTCCGGGCGGCGCAGGAAACCTGAACTGGGAATTGCCGCGCCGTCACCTTTCACCTACTTCCTGAGCCCGCGGGCCCCCGCCCTCGCGACGGCCCGGGGGAGGGGCCGCGGGCGCCGCCGCCAACCGCCCGGCAGTGCGCGCCCGAGCCCGCGGGGAGGGGCGGAGCCGCGGGCGCCGGGCTCCAGGAGCGCCCGCCCCTTCCAGCTCCCCGCGAGCCGCCGTTCCCTTAGGAACCGACAGCGGAGCCGGGCCTCGCTCCCGCCCCTGGCGGAGGCCGGGGCTGGGTCACTCAGGGACGAGAAGCTCCCCGGGCGCATCCGCTCCCGGCCCACCCCCGGCCTCCGCCTCAGCTGCCGGAGGAGGAGCCGGGTCCCCGCGGAAACCCGGCCCCCGCCCTCCTCCGGCCGCAGCCCCCGGGGACCCGGCCGAGCCCTCGGCGCTTCCCGCCCACGCCTCCCGCGGGATCTCAGACCACCCTGACTGTCCCCGAAGACGCGCGTCCCCTCCCCGCAGTTTCCGGCAGCACCGGCCCCCGCCAGCTGCGCGTCTCCACGAGTTCCCAGACGTGCAGCCCCAACAGGCCCCGCTCCAGACGCTCGGCTCCACGGCCTGCGGCTCCCGCCCCGACACGCTGCCCCCGCGTCTCGCAGCCCGGTTCCCCCCGCCCACCTTCCCCGCCCCGCTGCTGGGTCCCGCTTCCCACCCTCCCATCTCCTGTCGCCGAGGCGGCTCCCTCCCCCCTCCAAGGCGTCCTCAGAAGGCGGCCACCTGCCCGCTCCCGAGATGGGGAGTCCCCTCCAGCCGTCTTGGGGGGGGGGGCAACGCCCCGGTCTCCCTCGGCGGTCCCGGGCCCACGTGCCATCCCCCGCACCCACGCCGGGCGCCCCTCCCCCAGCCCCCGCTATCTGCTGAGCAGCCCCGTCCTGCAAGCCTCCTTTCAGAGCCCTAAGATGGGAAGCCCCCTCTCCTCCAGCGGACACCCCGCCCCTCAAATGCTCCTGGGCAGCCCCCTCCCACCCTGCGTCGCATTCCTTCTCCAGACAGAGGCATCTCTCCCCGGCGCCAGGTGCAGGGTGGCCCCTTGTCCCCCTCCTCCTTCCACACCTCCTATTCTCACTGACAGGGCAGCAGCCCCCTCCTCACTCTTCCCGCCCCTCCAGTCATCCTCCCCCTCACCTGCTTCAAGTCTCCCAGCGGAGCTGCCCCTTCCCCTCATTACACCTTGAGCAAGACCCTCTCTCCCTTCGTCTCTAGATACCAGCCTGCTTCTCCTGAGCCCCTCCGCGACGCACACGCCCTCACTAATGCCCTGTCTGCAGGCGGGAAGCCCCTTCCTCTCCCACGACTCCGCTGCAGCCTCAGTCCTCAGGCGAGGCTGATGTCAGGGGCTCGGGGTTCGCGCCCCGGGGGCCCCTCAGACTCAGGGAGGCAGAGTAGGGCAGGGGCATCCCCAGGTCACTTACTGCAGCCTGCTGGAGAGAAGCGCCGAAGTTGAGCATGGTTGGCTGCCTGGCCGCCGGCGGCGAGCTGACTGACTGCTAGGCTGCTTGGCTGCCTGGCCACAGACGGGCGCCCGGAGACACTCGACGCCACTCCCGCCACCGCCGCGCTCCGCGCCGTCTGCCCCCTCCCCATTCAGGTAGCCGCTCCGCCTGCCCCGCGCCGTGGGCGGGGGTGGGGGCGGAGCCTGCCGCCGGCCAATCAGCGACAAAGGTGTGTGAGGCGCCGGCCAATGGGCTCGCGGGGCCACGCGTGATCAGCGGCTGCCCGGCAGCGTGAAGCTTGTGTCAGTGGAGCGTGTACACAATCTCCGGCAGCGTGTTCCCTCGGCCCAGCCCGAGGGAACTCCCGCCGCCACCTGACTCAGTGACACCGCCCCTACCCCTCACCCACCCCCCGCCTGCGGTCCCCTTCCCTGGCCTAGGGGGGGCGGCGCGGAGGACCTAGACCGGAGGCGCGGCAGCGGCGGCGCGCCCAGGCACTGCGGAGGGCCGGCCCCACGTGGGAGGTGGGGTGGGATGCCCGCTCCGCCCAGTCACCTCGGCGCGAGGTCCCATCTCGGGCCGCTACGGGGTAGGCGGGACGCGGGGTAGCCAAGCGAGGGAGGCGGCGGCTGCAAGCCAAGGGTCCGGAGCCAAGAGATTTGCATTTGGAAGCGCCGATCTCTTGCGCGTCTGGCGAGAAAGCGGAGCCCGGTGACCGACTGAGCTGCATTTCTGGAACATATGCTGGGTTTTGCCTCGCTTAGCTGTGGGTAGCACGAGGGAGGGGCGGAGAGGGAAGGGTATCCTGTCATTGAGCGGACACCTGCTCCTGCGCCCCCCGCCCACGCCCGGGCAGCGCCGGCAGTATTGCCCGCCCCCGTCCGCCCCGCCCATCCTTCCTCCCAGGCTGTGGAGAGAATGGTGTGGGGACTGCAGGAAGCCCCGAGAACTAGACCAATGGGGTGATGGGGGGCCGTAGACCAGAGTTTTTAATCTTTCCCTGGAGCCGACGCTCGGTTGCAGAATCAAGTTTTGAGCTCGGTGTGAAGTTTAAAGTGCACTCTACAAGCTGTCTCAAAGGCAGACCCTACCGCCCCCACGCCCCCACCCGGGGCCAGGGCCTCCGGAAACGCCCTGCCAGGAAACTGCTGGTGGGGATGGGGCGGGGCGGTGTCTCCCGGGGTCACCAGGCGCCAGCCGGGGCCCGCCTGCGAGTGGGTAGCAGTGGGAATGCCCACCACGCCCGACACGGAACGCCCCGCCCCCGCGAAAGCACCAGCCCCCCCCCCGCCGCAACCCCGACCTCCGACCCCGGTCAGAGGCGGTCTGCGGCCTCCGGATTGCGAGCCTATGGCTCTGCTATGGCTCCCTATTGGCCCGCTTTTGGCCATTTGGTGCCCGTTCGCAGCTGCTGTTGTTGGAGAGGAGGGTGGTGATAACGCGGCTTAAAGCAAACTGGAGATTTTATCTCCTGTGGACAGGCTGAACACGGGGCAGAAACCACTGCCCCTCCCTCGAGCTGTCTCACCGCTCTGTGTGACTGAAAGGCTAATGGAAGTCCTTTCTTTCCCAATAATCACAAAATGAGTATAGACAAGGAATTAGCTAGGGAATTCCCTGAAGGTCCAGTGGTTAGGACTGGGCGCTTTCACTGCCATGGCCAGGGTTCAACCCCTGGTTGGGGAACTAAGACCCCAAAAGCTGTGCGGCACTGCCAAAAAGAAAAACAAGAAAGAAACAAAGGAAAGAAGGAAAAGAAAGAAAGAAAGGCAATTAACTATTTTAGAAATAGGCCCAGGCTGGCCAACAACAGTAGTAGTAATAATAATACAGTCAACCAGGGCCAGAGATACCCACCGACAGAGGGAAAGAGGACTCAGTGGCCCCCTGTCACTGCCTCTCCTGAATCTGCTGGAGGGGCGCCAGCTCAACAGCTCAGGCAGCTCTTCCTGTCTCCCCTCCATCCCCTGCCCCGGCTTCTGTCTGCAGCGGTGTCCCTCCCTGCAGGCTTCCTTCCGCCTGGGCTGTCCCATCCTGTTGATGTGAGCCTGAGGGTACTGGAGCAGCTGGCCCTGGGCACCTGCTGCAGCAAAGCTAGCTCCTGTCTGTGCCCAGCCAGCAAGCCAGCCTTCCTTCCTGTCAGGGAGCTGCCATCCTCAGAGGCCACAGTCGGCCCTCCAGGTCTGAACTTGGTCCCTTCCTCAGGAATGTGGGCCCCTGCTGGCATGGTGCCCCAGCATGGCGAGAAGCAGGGAGCATTTATGGCTTGTGGGAGTGATTCAAAACAGGAAAGAAAAGAGAAAAGGGGTAGGAGGAACAGTGTGGTGGTGGCACAATTCCTAGAGATTCAGAGAAAGATGTTACCCAGGCATCTCAGACTCAAAGTAACCAAAACTAAAGTCCTTGTTTTTACTTCTTCCCGTATGGGCTTCTCGTCTCCCATCCAGCCTTCATCATCTCCCCCAAAGCCCTGGAACCAGTTGGTCCCCAGGTCTGAGCAGTTTTGCCTCAGAAATGTCTCTTCCCTCACTTTCCATTTGTAGCCCTCAACTGTCACTCTAGGTCAGTCTGTCATCAATTCTTGCTTGGGTTAAACAATTTACACTCTCCTCACCCAACCCCCAACCCCAGCCCAGCTGGCACCCCAGTGGCAAACTCTCCACACTGAAACCAGAGTGGGTTTTTTGAAAGTCATGATCCAATCCCTACTTAAGAAATGATCCTTTGCTCCTGTTGCCTAGGAGATAAACCTCATCTCCCACCCAGATATACCCTTGCCTATGGCTACATCCTCATTCAATAAACATTGTGTTGCTCGTTTATCCACTCCATTCAACAAACATTTGTTGAGCACCTACTATGTGTTGTAGGCACTGGGACAAGAGCAATGAATAAGACAGGCCAGGTCCCTGCTCTCAAAAGGCTTGGACAGCAAGACAAAGACAAGTAGACTATATGTATAAATAAAAGCTCCTTCAAGATGGTAGCCATGTCATAATCATCTTTGTGGTCCAGTGCAGACATTTTAGGCAGTCAAGACTCTTTAATGGAGGAAATAAAATTGTAGGTTGTCTGTGAAGATTCACTGAGGTTATAGACAGAATGTGGACAAGTGCCTAGGCAGAAGTATGGATCCTTCTAAGCCTTTCCCTTAGCTTGCATCATTACAGGACCAGGCATGGAAAACTGTCATCTTAAACATGAGTAAAAGAAAGTCCTAGGCAATAGTAAGCAGTACTTCAATTAAATGCTGACCCCCTCCTTCTAATGGTGCTGGTTTCTCCTTCAATCAGAACAGTGAAGGAAGGGGAGCAGGGCGGGGGGTGGGGGGTGACATGTAAAGATCCCTCAGTTCAGTTATATGGATATTAAAACACATTGTACCCACCAGCCATCTTCTCTTTGCTCCTTACAGCCAGTGGATATTATCACCATTCACTCACTGCCCCGCCATATGCCAGGCACTAGCTGAACACTGAGGAACAACCATAAAAAAAGACACAGCTCTTGTGTTTCAGGAGCTTCCAGTACAGTGGAAGAAGTAAATAAGTGAGCCAGCCATTACTGTAGTGTGGCAAATGCTAAGAAAAGAGTATGCACAGTGTCCTAGGTAGGCGAGGAAGGAAGGGGTAAGGGAAGGTTCCTCTGGTTGACTTCGAAGCTGGAGGAGAGGAGAGGTGGAGGTGAAGAGTAGAGAGAGTGGTGGGGATTCAGGATGCTCTAAATTGTGTGGATCACAAATTTGAGAGTTAGGATGAGGCGCTTAGGGTATTAAGGGAAGCAGCCCCAAACATAAAGGGCCTTTGTGTGCCCTGCTAAGAAATGTAGATGTGGGACTTTTATCTTGGGGACAGTGGGGACCTACTGACAGGTTTTAGCAATGATAGTATAGAAAATTCATTCTGGCCCAGTTTGATAATGGACCAGAGAGGCTGGGGTCTAACACCAGTGAGAAGGTTTCGTAGCAATGTAGGCAGCAAAGATGATGGTGGCGTAAACTATGGAAATGGTGGCAGGCATGGAAAAGCTGGAATCGAGACACCAAGAACCAGGAGGATTTGGTAATTGATTGGATGTGGGCGTGAGGAAGAGGGAGGTGTGGAGGAGGACGGTGTGGAGGAGGACTGCTGAGTTTTTGGCTTGATTCACTGGATGAAACAGGACAAAAACAGGACACTATTGCCCAAGGAAGGGACTGTAGGGAGGTAGTAAGTTAGGGTGGAGAGGAAGAAAATGCCAAATTTGATTTAGGACATATAAAGGTGAGGTTACCTGTGGGACATCCAAATAGAGATGTCCAGGAGGCAGCTGGAATTTCAGGTCTGGAGCCCAGAAGAGAAGGATCTGGGCTGGAGACTAAAATTTGTTGTCATCAGGGTGTAGGTGGCATTGGAAACCAGGGGGTGAATGAAATCCTCTAGGAAGAGTAAGGAACGAGAGGTAAGAGAACTGAGGGTGGTCCTCTGGTGAGCTACAAGCACAGGACGGACTAAGAGGAAACAGCCACATGGTGAAACACTTGCAAAGAGTGACACGGTGAGGACTTCTTTCATACATGCAGCACTTAGGATTTCTTGGCCTAATGTGACATAAAGTGGAGATGAAAGGCAAACAGGATGATTCAGAAATTGAAAGGGTCAGACAAATTAGAAAAAATAATTATCCCCTCTGATTGGTGAATATCATTCATTATTTTCATTATACTAGTTACCATAGTTATTAAGCTCTTTAAAAAATTTTTTAAAATATTGATATGTTGAGTAGATTGTTTCTAAAGATGGTCACAAAACCTCTCCCATTCTGCATAATCTTTTCCAGTGTGACTTTGCCATTCCTGCATCAAGAGGTGAAGTTTAATTCCCCCAACCCTTGATTCTGGGCTGGCTTTGACCGGTAGAAACCTGGATGGTGCTATGGGACTTCATGCCTAGGTTTTAAGAAGCCTTTGAATTTCCTATTTTTACCCTCTTGGAAATCAGCCACTAGGCAGAGGAGCTTAGGCTAGGCTAACTTACTGAATAAAGAGAGAACATTTGAAGGGAGAATGGCCACGTGGAGACCAAGGCATCCCAACCACCAGCCAGGAACAAGACTCCAGATGCCTGAGCAGGGCCACCGGAAGTCCTCCGGCCCCAGTCAAGCAGGCCCAGCTGACACAGCCTGGAGAAGAGATAAGCTCTACTTGAATTTCTGACCCACAGAATCATGAACAATAAATGGAAGAGTAACCCAGGCAGCATTTCCTGCCTCCTCTCTACCCAATAGCCCCTTACCCCCACGTCTGCAGGGATGTCCCTAGGTTTTGGGGTGGTTTGATACGCCACAAGGGATAACTGAAATAGTGGCTGTGTGTGTGTTTCAGCTCTGGAGAGACCGCCACCATTTTCAAAATACTCATTTTATAAGAATACTTTTTTTTTTTTTTTTAAAGAATCTAAAATGGCTGGAAGAAGGTTCCAGGAAGGAGAACTAAAAAAACTGATGAATTAGAAAAGGAAGAAAAATTGGAGCAAGAAATAAACTTTTTTTTAACTTGGAGAAGGGGGAAGTATGTAGATCTGGAAGAACCCTAACCCCAGCAGCCCCACTCCCGCTCCCACCCCCCAGCACTCTACTGAGGCTCGGAAATGGAAATAAACGTGTAATAGGAAGGAAGGGAGTTCACCTTGATCCAGCGCCTGCTATGCACCAGTTGCTGCCTGGTTCACTAGGAATATGGGGGACCTAATTTGACCCATTATATAAAGTCCATGGTTTATTATAACACTTTAGGATTTTTTTGGTAAAGAATTAAATTTTTCCATTCTCCATTCCGCTCTTTTTTATCTCCCCAGGAAGTGTGAAGCTAGTTAAGTGGTTAAGTGGTACTGCAAGGTTCCAACTAGCAGTAAAATATAGTTGTTTAAAATTCTGATTCTTACAAAATGAAAACAGCCTTATTGCCTTGGGTTTTTTATTTTAAACAAAATAATATATGCTGATCATAAAAAAATACAAAAAGGAATAAAAAGATGAAAATCTCCTGTAATCCTGCTACCCAGAATTAACCACTATTAACATTTTGATATACATTTTTCAGACTCTTTTTCTCTGCCCTGCCTTCTCACTCCCCCCCCCACCCCGGCCCCCGCCATATAATAAGATATGCTACTTTGTAACCTGCTGTTTTGTTTATTAACTTAATTTATCACTCTGCACATCAATAATTATAGAGTTCTTACAGCCTATTTAAAAGTATGAGTTTCCATTTTCTCTGGAGAGTCTTAGTTACTACCTTTTGCCTACTGAGACTTCAGAATCCTGGAAATCTTGTCTAGTATCATGGGTATGAAAGGAGGGATGTTCCTTCACAGAGTCATCGCAGCATCTAAGCTGAGGCACTGGCGCAATGGTTTTGCACTAGAAACTCTCGTCTGAAGTGCCTGGTGCAGTACCTCCACATGTGGTACCCTACGAGCAAGTGAAACTAGACTAAGCACAAAGGATGAAAAAAGTCTGGTTTCTGGTTTGGATGCGCTCAGATGACTGGTGTCTCCTGGCTCGCTGACAACCCACAGGAGCCGTGTGGCTGACAGGATCTTGGTGCTCCGGCCAGGTGTCAGGCCTGTGCCTCTGAGGTGGGAGAGCTGAGTTCAGGACATTGGTCCACCAGAGACCTCCTGGCTCCACGTAATATCAAATGGTGTCAGCTCCACTTAACGACCAGCAAGCTACAGTGCTGGACACCCTATGCCAAACAACTAGCAAGACAGGAACACAACCCCACCCATTAGCAGTGAGGCTGCCTAAAATCATAATAAGGTCACAGACACCCCAAAACACACCACTGGATGTGGTACTGCCCACCAGAAAGACAAGATCCAGCCTCATCCTCCAGAACACAGGCACCAGTCCCCTCCACCAGGAAGCCTACACAACCCACTAAACCAACCTTAGCCACCGGGGGCAGACACCAAAAACAAGGGGAACTATGAACCTGCAGCCTGCAAAAAGGAGACCTCAAACACAGTAAGTTAAGGAAAATGAGAAGACATAGCAACACACAGCAGATGAAGGAGCAAGGTAAAAACCCACCAGACCAAACAAATGAAGAGGAAAGAGGCAGTCTACCTGAAAAAGAATTCACAGTAATGATAGTAATGATTTCCAAAATCTTGGAAATAGAATGGAGAAAATACAAGAAACGTTTAACAAGGACCTAAAAGAACTAAAGAGCAAACAAACAATGATGAACAACACAATAAATGAAAATAAAAATTCTCTAGAAGTAATCAATAGCAGAATAACTGAGGCAGAAGAAAGGATAAGTGACCTGGAAGATAAAATAGTGGAAATAACTACTGCAGAGCAGAATAAAGAAAAAAGAATGAAAAGAATTGAGGACAGTCTCAGAGACCTCTGGGACAACATTAAACACACTGACACTCGAATTATAGGGGTCCCAGAAGAAGACGAGAAAAAGAAAGGGACTGAGAAAATATTTGAAGAGATTATAGTTGAAAACTTCCCTAATATCGGAAAGGAAATAGTCAAGTCCAGGAAGCACAGAGAGTCCCATACAGGATAAATCCAAGGAGAAACATGCCAAGACACATATTAATCAAACTATCAAAAATTAAATACAAAGAAAAAATATTAAAAGCAGAAAGGGAAAAACAACAAATAACATACAAGGGAATCCCCATATGGTTAACAGCTGATCTTTCAGCAGAAACTCTGCAAGCCAGAAGGGAGTGGCAGGACATATTTAAAGTGATGAAAGGGAAAAACCTACAACCAAGATTACTCTACCCAGCAAGGATCTCATTCAGATTCGATGGAGAAATTAAAACCTTTACAGACAAGCAAAAGCTAAGAGAATTCAGCACCACCAAACCAGCTTTACAACAAATGCTCAAGGAACTTCTCTAGGCAGGAAACACAAGAGAAGGAAAAGATCTACAATAACAAACCCAAAACAATTAAGAAAATGGTAATAGGAAAATACATATCGATAACTACCTTAAATGTAAATAGATTAAATGCTTCAACCAAAAGACATAGACTGGCTGAATGGATACAAAAACAAGACTCGTATATATGCTGTCTACAATAGACCCACTTCAGACCTAGGGACACATACAGACTGAAAGTGAGGGGATGGAAAAAGATATTCCATGCAAATGGAAATCAAAAGAAAGCTGGAGTAGCAATCTTCATATCAGACAAAATGACTTTAAAACAAAGACTATTACAAGAGACAAAGAAGGACACTACATAATGATCAAGGGATCAATCCAAGAAGAAGATATAACAATTGTAAATATATATGCACCCAACACAGGAGCACCTCAATACATAAGGCAAATGCTAACAGCCATGAGAGGAGAAATCGACAGTAACACAACCATAGTATATGGGACTTTAACACCCCACTTTCACCAATGGACAGATCATCCAAAATGAAAATAAATAAGGAAACACAAGCTTTAAATGATACATTAAACAAGATGGACTTAATTGACATTTATAGGACATTCCATCCAAAAACAACAGAATACACTTTCTTCTCAAGTGCTGATGGAACATTCTCCAGGATAGATCATATCTTGGGTCACAAATCAAGCCTTGGTAAATTTAAGAAAATTGAAATCATATCAAGTATCTTTTCCGACCACAACGCTATGAGACTAGATATCAATTACAGGAAAAAATCTGTAAAAAATACAAACACATGGAGGCTAAACAATACACTACTTAATAACCAAGAGATGACTGAAGAAATCAAAGAGGAAATCAAAAAATACCTAGAAACAAATGACAGTGAAAACAGGACAACCCAAAACCTATGGGATGCAGCAAAAGCAGTTCTAAGAGGGAAGTTTATAGCAATACAATCTTACCTCAAGAAACAAGAAACAACTCAAATAAACAACCTAACCTTACACCTAAATCAATTAGAGAAAGAAGAACAAAAAAACCCCAAAGTTAGCAGCAGGGAAGAAATCATAAAGATCAGAACAGAAATAAATGAAAAAGAAATGAAGGAAACTATAGCAAAGATCAATAAAACTAAAAGCTGGTTCTTTGAGAAGATAAACAAAATTGATAAACTATTAGCCAGACTCATCAAGAAAAAAAGGGAGAAGACTCAAATCAATAGAATTAGAAATGAAAAAGGAGAAGTAACAACTGACACTGCAGAAATACAAAGGATATTGAGAGATTACTACAAGCAACTATATGCCAATAAAATGGACAACCTGGAAGAAATGGACAAATTCTTAGAAAAGCACAACTTTCTGAGCTTGAACCAGGAAGAAATAGAAAATATAAACAGACCAATCACAAGCACTGAAACTGAGACTGTGATTAAAAATCTTCCAACAAACAAAAGCCCAGGACCAGATGGCTTCACAGGCGAATGCTATCAAACATTTAGAGAAGAGCTAACACCTATCCTTCTCAAACTCTTCCAAAATATAGCAGAGGGAGGAACACTCCCAAACTCATTCTACGAGGCCACTATCACCCTGATACCAAAACCAGACAAAGATGTCACAAAGACAGAAACCTACAGGCCAATATCACTGATGAACATAGATGCAAAAATCCTCAACAAAATACTAGCAAACAGAACCCAACAGCACATTAAAAGGATCATACACCATGATCAAGTGGGGTTTATGCCAGGAATGCAAGGATTCTTCAATATACACAAATCAATCAATGTGATACACCATATTAACAGATTGAAAGATAAAAGCCATATGGTCATCTCAATAGATGCAGAAAAAGCTTTCGACAAAATTCAACACCCATTTATGATAACCACCCCCCCAGAAAGTAGGAATATAGGGAACTTACTTCAACATAATAAAGGCCATATATGACAAACCCACAGCCAACATCGTTCTCAATGGTGAAAAACTGAAACAATTTCCACTAAGATCAGGAACAAGACAAGGTTGTCCACTCTCACCACTATTATTCAACATAGTTTTGGAAGTTTTAGCCACAGCAATCAGAAGAAAAAGAAATAAAAGGAATCCAAATCAGAAAAGAAGAAGTAAAGCTGTCACTGTTTGCAGATGACATGATACTATACATAGAGAAACCTAAAGACTTTACCAGAAGACTACTAGAGCTAATCAATGAATTTGGTGAAGTAGCAGGATACAAAATTAATGCACAAAAATCTCTTGCATTCCTATACACTAATGATGAAAAATCTGAAAGAGAAATTAAGGAAACACTTCCTTTACCACTGCAACAAACAGAATAAAATACCTAGGAATAAACCTACCTAAGGACACAAAAGACCTGTATGCAGAAAACTATAAGACACTGATGAAAAAAATTAAAGATGATACAAACAGATGGAGAGATATATCATGTTCTTGGATTGGAAAAATCAACATTGTGAAAATGACTCTACTACCCAAAGCAGTCTACAGATTCAGTGCAATCCCTATCAAACTACCAATGGCATTTTTCACAGAACTAGAACAAAAAATTTCACAATTTTCACACAAAACAACCCGAATAGCCAAAGCAATCTTGAGAAAGAAAAACGGAGCTGGAAGTATCAGGCTCCCTGACTTCAGACTATACCACAAAGCTACAGTAATCAAGACAGTATGGTACTGGCACAAAAACAGAAATATAGATCAATGGAATACGATAGAAAGGCCAGAGATAAACCCACGTACATATGGTCACCTTATTTTTCATAAAGGAGGCAAGAATATACAATGGAGAAAAGACAGCCTTTTCAATAAGTGGTGCTGTGAATACTGAACAGCTACATGTAAAAGAATGAAATTAGAACACTCCCTAACACCATACACAAAAATAAACTCAAAATGGATTAGAGACGTAAATGTAAGACTGGACACTATAAAACTCTTAGAGGAAAACATAGGCAGAACACTATGACATAAATCACAGCAAGATCCTTTTTGACCCACCTCCTAGAGAAATGGAAATAAAACCAAAAATAAACAAATGGGACCTAATGAAACTTAAAAGCTTTTGCACAGCAAAGGAAACCATAAACAAGATGAAAAGACAACCCTCAGAATGGGAGAAAATATTTGCAAATGAAGCAACTGACAAAGGATTAATCTCCAAAATTTACAAGCAGCTCATGCAGTGCAATATCAAAAAAACAAACAACCCAATCCAAAAATGGGCAGAAGAGCTAAATAAACATTTCTCCAAAGAAGATATACAGATTGCCAACAAACACATGAAAGAATGCTCAACATCACTGATCATTAGAGAAATGCAAGTCAAAACTACAATGAGGTATCACCTCACAGCAGTCAGAATGGCCATCATCAAAAAATCTACAAACAATAAATGCTGGAGGACTTCCCTGGTGGTGCAGTGGTTAAGAATCCACCTGCCAATGCAGGGGACACGGGTTCAAGCCCTGGTCCGGGAAGATCCCACATGCCGTGGAGCAACTAAGCCTGTGTGTCACAACTACTGAGGCTGTACTCTAGAGCCCGCGAGCTACAATTATTGAGCCTATGTACCACAACTACTGAAGCCCACATGCCCAGAGCCTGTGTTCTGCAACCAGAGAAGCCACTGCAATGAGAAGCCCGCACACCGCAATGAAGAGTAGCCCCTGCTCGCCACAACTAGAGAAAGCCTGTGCACAGCAACGAAGGCCCAACACTGCCAAAAACAAACAAACAAACAAACAAATAAATGCTGGAGAGGGTGTGGAGAAAAGGGAACCCTCTTGTACTGCTGGTGGGAATGTAAATAGACACTATGAAGAACAGTATGCAGGCTCCTTAAAAAACTAAAAATAGAACTACCATATGACCCAGCAATCCCACTACTGGGCATATACCCTGAGAAAACCATAATTCAAAAAGAGTCATGTACCACAATGTTCATTGCAGCTCTATTTACAATAGCCAGGACATGGAAGCAACCTAAGTGTCCATAGACAGATGAATGGATAAAGAAGATGTGGCTCATATATACAATGGAATATTACTCGCCATAAAAAGAAACGGAATTGAGTTATTTGTAGTAAGGTGGATGGACCTAGAGTCTGTCATACAGAGTGAAGTAAGTCAGAAAGAGAAAAATACTGTATGCTAACACATATATATGGAATCTAAAAAATAAAAAAAAAAATGTTCTGAAGAACCTAGGGGCAGGACAGGAATAAAGACGTAGAGACATCAAGCAGACGTAGAGAATGGACTTGAGGACACGGGGAGGGGGAAGGGTAAACTGGGATGAAGTGAGACAGTGGCATGGACTTATATATACTACCAAATGTAAAATAGATAGCTAGTGGGAAGCAGCCACATAGCACAGGGAGGTCCGCTCAGTGATTTGTGACCACCTAGAGGGGTGGGATAGGGAGGGTGGGAGGCAGACACAAGAGGGAGGGGATATGGGGATATATGTATACGTATAGCTGATTCACTTTGTTATAAGCAGAAACTAACACACCATTGTAAAGCAATTATACTCCAATAAAGATGTAAAAAATAAAAATAAAAGGAGGGATGTTCCTTTTCAAAGGCCGAACATCTTCCAGCTTCTTTGTGGATTATAATCGAGATTATAACAGACACCTGAAGCAGGGTAAATAATAGAGAAAGCTATGGTTAATGGTCTCTCTGTCCGGCATGTGGCAACAGCAATTTTAATTGAAATCTTCTGAACGTTGAGAAGATCTTCTAGAAGAAGGGCAAGGGTCATAAATGTTCTCCCTTGGGGTTCTTCAACCCCCAATCCCACCAAGCCTGACTGCAGTGGTGTGCAGTCTTCTCAGAAAATCCTTCATTTCACCCCTGAAGACAAGCACATAGGCCCTTTTGGTTTTAAGTGCTATGTTGCTACCTATAACAGATATAAAACAAATTTAGGGGTGACCTAACTGACCAAAACCAGACTGGACAATGTGATAAAGCTTGCAGAATCTGACATGGTCCTTTTACAGTTTAATGAAGCCTATGAGCTCCTTCTCAGAATAATGTTTTTAAGCTCATAAAATGCAATTTGTCAGATTACAAAGGAAACCATTATACTGATATAGTTATCAAAATATTTAAAAAATTGTAATTTAGCAATATAGTGCACGTTCATGAACACATTCAAAAACAAGATCTAGAGTGGGTCTAATAACTGAAGTAATATTGAAGTTGTGATGAACATAAACATGATTTTGAAATGTGTAATAGTTGCAACTCGGTATAGAAATATCTGTGATTTCTATTAGTGACAAAGTCGCAGGTCCTGCTGATGCTACTGTGGTTTGTTTTCTATACGTAGTTATGGTTAAGAAAATGCTAAGGCTGAAGACTCCTGAACTCTATTCACAAATGTCTTGGGGGCCTGGGGAACCCCAGATTAAGCACCCCTGCTTAACCTGCTTTTAAGAAGGAAAAATGGACCCTGGTACACTTCAATCAAGGGAGGGACGCACTAGTATCTCCACCCACCTCACACTCAGTGAAGATCTGACTGCCCCTCTTAACTAAGTTGCAGTGAAGCAGGAGGATTGAGTCTGAATAGCAGTAAGTGCAATTTGCATCCCAGAGGGCCACCAGACTGGGCAGCCTCACCACCAATCCATTTTTGTTTGGCTCTGAAATGAGCTCTTCCTGGGTGTCTTTCTTTTGGAATGAAGAAACATGGGGCATGGGGAGAAGGGGATGTAAGTAAAGCATGACCTTGAGAGGCAGTTGCAGAGTCTGAAAATCTGGCTGCACTGGCTCTTCTGGGTATTCTTGGAATAGTCACTTTAACCTGCCCAGCCTAGTTTTCTCACCTGTAACATGGGAGTTAAATAACTGATACCCAAGGAAATCAGGGTGTTGGGAAGAGTGTAAGTATGACAGTCTATGTAAAAAATGTTTGGCAAAGACTGAAGCAGTGCTTGTCAAACTCTAATGTGCATAGAATCCCTTGGCGACCTTGCTAAAGGCAGATTCTAATTCTGCAGGTCTGGGGTGGGCACCAAGATTCTGCATTTCTAACAAGCAGCATCCCAGGTGATACCTAAGCTGTTGGTCTGAGGACCACACTTTGAGTAGCAAGTACTCTACAAATGTTCCTTGTTATCACTTAGTGTCACTTTAATATTCCATCTAATTCTCTCACACAAGGAGGATGACAGCTGAAGATAGGGAGGGAGGCACAGCTCATCAAGTGAGGCCAGGCTTCTGCTCAGCAAGATACTCTGGTCCTGCAGCCCCACCTCCCCTCCCTGCCTTCCACTACCAGCCATGGTGAACAATGGCCATGACCAAGTCAAATCATGTTTCAGGCCAGATCAGCACAAACTAACCAATCATGGGAGTGGGAACAAACACCAAATAGGATATTTGTACAAAGAAAGAAGTATATGTAGAAAACGTTTTGCACTTGTAATGCTAAACATCTCCCAAACTTCCCAGAGAATACATGTTGCATCTTTTGGTTTTGCAAGTCAGATCATTCATCCCTGCACAATTCTTCTAAAGCACCCCCTTTCTCATGGTACTCACAGGTGAAGAGCTTTAGATAGCTCCCTATGACCTATTGTATCTACTCTAAGCTTGTCTTAGAATGCCTAAGAATGACCAATACCAGAAGGGTGATAACGGTGCAGCTGAGAATGTGGAAGATGGAACACTAGGGCACGTTGGAGGGAGTGTCAACTGGTACCATCACTCAGAAGAGCAATCTGGCAGCTGTTGAGATTAAGCATGCACATGCCCTATGACCTGTGGACAAATTCTGGAATATATACTCCAAGAAAATTCCCCCACAGGTCCATAAGGATGTTCATCATGGGATTTCTGGGGGTAGCTGGATGTTGGAGACAGCCTAGGTGCTTATCATTAGAGAAAGGGATTATTAGTAAATCTGGCAGACGTACACTTAAAAACTAAATAGCAGTTAAGAAATGTCAACCAGATGTACATAGCAACACTGATGGATCTTAGAAACCTACTGTTGAGGGGAAAACATAGGAAACAGAACAGGATTTATAGCACATTATCATTTCTGTAAAGACACATTCACATAAAAGTAATATGCCTTTTGAAGAAGGTATGCATGCACATCTAAAGATATATTAAATATGAGAGTAGGTACTATGGGGGCAAAAGGAATATAATTAGGGTTTGGAGGTAAAAAGCAAAATAAGAGAACCTTACATGGATTAATGATGAAGTGCTTAAAAAACTGAGTTTTTAATTCAAATTTCTTCACCTGGGGTGAAAAAAAGATAAAAGCAAAACAACCCCCTAAAACTTTCCCCTATAATGGCCTTCACAATCCAGCCCTACGTGACCTATCCCACATGTAACTCCCCATTTCGGGTGCCATCTTCCTCACTGTTGCCTCACCACAGATCATGGACATTCTCTCTTTGACGTCTTTTTGGCTGCAGTCAGCGTCTTCTCATCTTGGTTTCTTGCTACACTCACTTTCAGTAGGTCCCTAGCAGACAGAACCTGGGCTCCAAGGTAATGTGGACATCATTGTCCAAAGGTGCGTTAGAATATGTTAGATCAGGGGTTTGCTTCCCCAGCTTTGGTGACACTACTGATTTGATAGAGAATCTAAGGAAGTCACTTAATTGTGCATGTCTCTCCTGTAGGACATACAACACAGGATGGTCATCTTTAATTCAAGTATTTCTATTCTTCATTAGACTGTGAGCTCATAGAGTGTGGGAACCTTATTTGCCTGTGTCCACTGCCCAAAATTAATCACATAAGAAGCCCCTCTCTAATAATGTTTTAGAAATGGATTCCCCAGCCCCCTAAGCCAAACGGTGGAGCAACCTGGCCTCTAACTCTTTTATATCTAATTCAAAACTTTAACTGGTAGTAGTTTCAAAGTGCTTTGTATTATGGTCCTAGAATATGCCACAAAATTAATACATGATAACAAGGAGAGAGCTGCTCCAGTTCTTGTGTCCAAAGGTATAAAGTACCATCTCTATTTTCCTTCCCTTCAAGAAACGGTGTAACGTATGTTCCAGAAATGATTGGATAAAACTAAAAAGAGAGTTTGGACATAGTTAAAGTGAACTCTTGGGTTCCCACGGTTTGAAAAGGAAAGCAGAATCGTATGAAACACTGGGGTGAAAGCCTTCACAAGAAAGGAGTGGGTATTCATCACTGGAGCCTCGTATCCTTCAGAAAGATGGAAGCTACCTTCTGTGCAGCCAGATCTGGCATGCACATGACCAGAAGGGTCAGGTATTTGCCGGGTTAGTTGTTTATGGGAAAGCCAGCATTTCCGTTTCCCAAGTGGTGAGAACACGAAGCTCCCCGCTGAGGAAGTCGGCAGCATAACAGAGCATCACGGGAATCCTCCAGCCTAGCCGGGACTAGAGCGGCCAGTCCTGATTGGTGCATTCTCCAGGAGGCGGGGTCAGAACTTCTTGCGAGATCTGAGGGCCTGAAGTTGGTGGCCCCGAAGGTGGGGCGGGGAAGTTCTTTGTGGTTTTGATCACTGAGGACACAAGCCCAGCACAAGGGCACGGGCTTCTGGAACAGGTTTTTCTCCTTGTACTGATCACTTTTCTCAAAAGGAAAGAGTAATTTCTAAATTTAATTTTTCACCCCTGCCCTTCTAGGACAGGGTCCAACACTCATTGTTACACACCCAACTAAATGCAGTGAAAAGACCCTCTCACAGCTGAGGGACAAGCAAGCAGGTGGTGAAGTGGATTGGTCCAGGGCCTGGCTTCATGCTCCCATCACCACAGCAGTTGGCAGTTTTCAGTTCCAAGAGACATTTGCTGTCTGCTAGGGCTTGGGGTGGTTAGCTTCTGCTGCCTGCTGCTCCAGGAGAGAATTCAAAACCCGAGCATATGGAGAATATTTAAACTTAAATTTGGGTGTATGGCATTGGTTCCCTGGTACATTCGGCTTTGAAATTCACCATCTGTTCAGCATAAGAAGGCCGGGTGGACTAAGTGCCCGCTGTTCTGTGGTTTCGTACACCTTCCGAATCACCCCCGCACTGTCCCCAGCCCTCCCACCCTCTTCCGCCCATTGGAGGTCACACAGCCTCACCTTTTCAGGCAGTGGGCTTTAATAATTGTTGGGATATGGCAACACTAGGATTAACTGTGAGGAAAAAGTGGACAGATAGGAAGGACTGTAGTGGAAAGTGATATAGGTCCCTTTGTAGGAGCAAAAATTAGGAAAGATCAGAGATTCTCTTGCATGTTAGAATCACCTGGGGAGCTCTTCAAAATGCCCAGTTCAGCTGCACCCAGGACCAATTAAGTCAGCAACTCTGGAGGTGGGACCGAGACATCAGTAGGATCAGGGAGTATCAGTTTTTGAAGATCCTCAGGTGATTCCAGGAGACTTGGGTCTTGGTTCCAATCAAGCCACTAATCTCCAGTGTTGTCTAGGGAAAATCACTTATCCACTTTCTCTTCAGTTTTCTTACCTATTAAATGAGAGGATTGCTTCCAAGTGTATTTGACCAAAAGCAACACAAGTTTGATCCCCAGGGACCATTTTCTAAAATGGTTTTCTAGCTCTGAAATTCTAAGAGTGCATTCAAGTGGCAATCAAAAGTCACGGTGAGGTTTGAACTCTGAAGTGTCTTGAAGTATCTGATCTGAATGTTGCTGTCTACTTCAAACTCATCGCACAAACTCTTCCAGCAAAAGTCTGGTAAAAGAACCCGGGTAACTTTCTAGGGCCTCCTCTAGTAAAGGAAATGTCATTCTCCTTCTATTTCACAAGATTTTGAAGAAAGGACAGTGGATCTGTTTGTCTCGCATTGCTACTTAGCTAGAGAATTAGGCAACAGTTGAGAAAGGTCGCTGGTGCTTGCTCACGCTCCCTCTCTTTCTCTTCCCACATCTGAGGATAATTACTACCAGGCAAGAACATTTAATATGAATTCACTTAGAGAATCACAGTTTTGTAATCAGTGGGGAGAAAAGTTTGATTGGAACTTCATATTGAAAAATGAAACTAAATGATATTAAAATATGTTTTCTTAGGTTTAATAAGTCTAGGTTATCACTGCAAATGTGCACTAACTCTTTTTTTTACAAGCATCATTCTTTTTTTTAATTAATAAATTAATTAATTTGGTTGTGCCAGGTCTTAGTTGAGGCAGGCAGGCTCCTTAGTTGTGGCATGCATGTGGGATCTAGTTCCCTGACCAGGGATCGAACCCAGGCCCCCTGCATTGGGAGTGCGGAGTCTTAACCCCTGTGCTACCAGGGAAGTCCCAAACGTGCACTAATTCTTAGAGAATGAATTATATGTTATTTTTCTCAGCATACATTTTCTGACAAAATTATAAATGATAACATCTTTCACTTTACTCGGACTTTTAAAGCCCTATCACAGAAGAAGTAGGGGGCAGTAGTATTAGCTGAGAAGTGATGTTTTAGTAGGGACCAATTTTATAACTTTATAAGAATATTTTCACTGCTTAACTTCCTAACTTCAAGGAATTAGAGTAATTATAAATACACGTATAAATACTTATGCCATATGTCCCCATCTATATGCAAAAGAGGTAAATGTGCACTGTAAACTGTATGCTAGGTAACGCAAGTTACTGTATTCTGTATTTGAATATGGCATTACAGATAGTTACTATCTCCTGTGATTGGAGAAGTGGGTATATTAACCAAGTTTTAGTTTCTAAACCCCAAAACCTATCTCCTCCTACTCTACTATGGGCAATATACCACAGTCAATTTTTATAGATTCCTAGTTATTTCAGTAGCCATCTAATGACTGTGTCCTCAGAAAGAAATTGACCAGCGAACTTTTATGCATTGTAAATAATCTATTAATAATCTCGAACACTTACTGAGCTAAGGCTCTGTTCCAAGCACATCCCCATATTGTCTCAGTATTTACAGCAGCCCTGTGACCGACGTGAATAACACCATCTCCATTTTGTAAATAAGTTCACATGCATGCTCTATTTTGTTAACTACCCATTGAAATAATGTTTTCTGTAACAAGTCTTCCCATGTGGAAATCCTTTCTCCTTAGTCCTGTCTGAAAAGCATTTCCCTGGCCCTGGACAGGGAGTAACTCTGTGTATATAACTTTCTAGCCCCAACATTCATCACAGAATCCTAGACCTGAGTTGGATCTCCTTTGACATCAGCTCAAACCCTTCCCAGCATCCTGACAGGTGACCCCTCCACCCCCTGATTCAATGGTTCCAGTGTTCAGCTGCTCACCACCTCCTGGGGCACTTCATTTTTATTTTTATTTTAAAATAATTATAATTGTTCAAAAGTTTTTTCCTCATACCATGTGGATACTTCTTCCTATAGCTTCCACCCCACTAATCCCAGTTCTGCCATTGTGGAGTTCCACCCCAACCAAATCTAATTCCTTTTCTGTGTGGATGCCATTCATATATTTGAAGCCCCTTATCACCTGAACTGTGAGGAGAATCTTCCTGCTGTGTGTTTACACATCTTAATCACTTTTTCAGCAGGCTGTAAACCTTGAACCAGAGCTTTTCCTGGAATTGAGCATCAATTAGTAAAGTAAATCAGGACCAATTAAATAAAGGTTAAACACAGGCCAGTAAATCACTTATAAAAGTGTTTGCATAATCCTCCAAAACAAAGGGTATTTTTTCCCCCAGACAACTGTGTAAAGGAGGCCTAAACCCACTAACAAGAATGTGATAAAGAGTTTCAGACATTACATGAAATTTCTAAAAATCTTGTATTTGTATTTGTATGGAAATATGTATGGAAATATGTTAATATAAAGGTTTCAGACATTATATGAAATTTCTAAAAATCTTATATGTAAAAAAAAAAAAAAAGTGATAAAGAAAGGTCACAAGGGGGAATTCCCTGGCTGTCCAGCAGGTTCGAGGGCGCAGGTTCAATCCTTGGTTGGGGAACTAAGATCCCGCAAACCACAAGGGGGAAAAAAAAAGGTCACAAGGTTGTCAATCCACTTCCAGGGCCTGATCCAGGCATCCTTCCTACCACTGCTTACAGCTTGAGATCCTCCCGGGGCTATGCTTCTGAATTGGTTCATTTTGACAACTGACCTCTTTTTAAAGCAGAGGTTCTCTATGAGATGGCCCTTGCGTTTCAGTAGCCACCTTCTGGCCAACTCCTGCCTTTTAGGAGTGTAAGAAGCTGGATGCAGTTGAAGCAGCAGCCTCATTTCATCTCCCTGGGCAAAGATGAGGGAGGCAGGTGGACAGTGTTAGAAGGGAGGAGGTAATCTTCCAGTTACCTTGTTTTTTTGTTGTTGTTTTTTTTGCCACACCACGTGGCTTGCAGGATCCTAGTTCCCCCGACCAGGGATTGAATGCACACGCTCGGCAGTAAAACTGCGGAGTCCTAACCTCTGGACCACCAGGGAATTCCCATCAATTCCCTTGTTTTTTAAGTTGAAGGATGCTTCTGAGTTTGGGAGTTCCAGGGTTTTCTTTGCCCAGCTGATTCCTCATCATTATCTGGGGGAAGGAATCGGCCTGAAAGAGCAACGTGAAGCATGGCGCCCTCTTCTAGTGAAGGGAATCGAGGCCTGCTGAGGTTGCCCCTGTGGGCCCACAGCTTCAGACCTTCCCACAGTCACATGTCCCATCCCCCTGTGGGACACATCTAAACTTCCCAGGTACGCCAGCTGTGGGAGCAGGGCGGGAGTTTCAGTTCTGCAAGCTGAAAAGAGTTCTGGAGTCGGATGGTGATGATGGTTGCACAATGTTATGAATGTACTAATACCACTGACATGGTCAAGATGGTAAATTTTATGTCATGTGTATGTTACAACAATACAAACTTGGGGGTATGTGGGAGGGCTGTGGCCACTCCCGGAGGCTGAGCCCACCAAGTGCTCTCGAGAAGCTGGGGTCTGGTCTCCTGATCAGAGCGATGGTCCCCAGGCCGGGTGCTCATGAACTGCACTGCGGAGTTTCAGATACAGATTCCTGAGCCCCGCCATAAAGACCCTGATTTGGCACCTCTAGGGTAGGGCCTGGGAGTCAGTATTTTCCAAACACGCCTGAGATGGTTTTGATAATCAACCAAGTGTGGGATCTGCTGGGCTGGATAGTTAGGGAGCCTCTGTTATTAACCTCAGCGAATTCCAGGCACCTGCTTTTTTTGGACTTAGACTCAACTATAAAGGTGCACAACACACTGGGGCATGTCTCTGGGCCTTTCAGGCTGTTGCTTGCCATTCAGTCATTTGACGAATGTATATTAAGTGCCCACCCTGTGCCGGGAACGGGGGTATGTCAGAAGAGGCAGGGTCTCAGCTCTCACAGAGCACGTCGTCCAGCAGAGATCAATTAGACCCCCTCACCCCTGCCCCTGACCCTTCCCCTTCCAGCAGCCTTCACTCCCTTGCATTTTTTATTTCCCAGCCTGCTCATCTTACTAGATCAAGTTTTATAAATTCCTTCAGAGCTCGATCTGTGTCCAATTCATTTCTAGGCTGTCATTTTCTCCTGGACCCGCCTCTACCCCCAGTGCCCACACCTAGTGTTATGGTTTGCACTCAGTAAATGTCTGTTAAAGAGATTCATTCACTCACCCAGCAAATATTTACAGAGTGCCTACTATGCGCTAGGCATAACTGTAGGTTTCAGGGCTATGAGGAGGGTGAGCTGGCGAGATATCTAGGACGCAGAATTTAAGCAGGAGCTCCCTCTAGGAGCAGCAAGGGCAGGGCTGTCCCCTGAGAGTGAGCGCCTCCTTAAATTTTGTGCCCTAGGTGCCTCGCTTGTCTCACCCTAGTCCCAGCCCTGCTAGGTGCTGGGGATACAGCCATGAACAAAACAGACAGAGATCAACGCACCTAAGTAAATTCTCCTTTCTCCCAGGGTCTTTGTGGGGCTCTGCGTGTTGCCTGTCCTTAAGTCTCTTTCATTTGTGTGCCATCTGCCTTCCCACCTAGACTGTGAAGTCTTATTCTGGTCTGCCCCTTCCTCTTCCCACCCCACCTCCACAAGCATTCTGCCTAGACAATGTTTTCCAGAATCTTGTCCTTGACCATCTGCATGGGACTTCCTCGTGGCACCATTTAAAATGCAGTTTCCCAGTCTCACCTTTTGAGTCAGGTTCTTTGAGGGTGAAAACTCGGGATTCTGCATCAAGGTCCCTGGGTTGTCAAGGCAGGTTTAACGTGTGAGGATCCCCAGCCCACCGATTTGTTCAGTCAGTACTGCTGACTAATACTAGGAGGAGAAGACAGGGGAAAGGGGCATTTTGAAGGTGCTTCAGTTTCTTTGTGATTCTGTTCACAAAGTCAGAAGACACAGGTGTGGGAAAGGGAGGGTCTGGAGAGGTACATGCTGGCCTTGACTCTGACCCTATGGAGCTCTGCAGGGAGATCTCTCAGCTCAGCCTTGCACCTTAGCTGGGCCACTCCAGGCCCTGCCCCATCATCCCTGGAGACTTAACGGGTTGCCTGCCTTACCTCCCCAAGGAGCTAGAGGCTGGTATTTCCCGTAGCTTTGGGTCAAAAGTTTCCATGGAGCCAGTGGAAGCGGTGTGTATGTAGGTGGCTGGGGGGAGAGTCTGAGAGCCCCAGGGCAAATAATGAACGTGGGAGGGTCTGTAAATCTGGTCTTCCCTGACCTCTAAGGCAGGTACCCACCATTTTCTCTTGCTTCACATAGTGCCCTGCACAGATGCCCACACACTTTGGGCTGTCAGGTGCATACTGTTTAATGGTAATCATCTGAATGAAATAAATCCATTGTGTGAGTTACCAGTAAACCCAGTTTACAGGGTGGAGCATACGTCAGCTTTCCCAATCCATCAACACCTTGGCAGGATCAGAGTGAGATTCCTCTGCCGATCCACCACACCCAGCTCCCTCAAAGAGTTCAGGAGTAGATCTCATCTGCTTTTGAAAGGGTTCAGGCATGCAGATGGAGGACCTATCAAAGTCCAGCTGAGGAGGGACTTTGGGGTAGTGTCAACATCTGGATCACGGTCCCAGGGTCCCTAAATGGTAGGTTATTGAGGGCTTTCAACAGCAGGCCATTAGAGTTGAAATGATTAATAACCTATTTATTTGCTTGTAAGGTTGGTGACAGTGGTTTTCAAGCTTTATGTGCATCAGTATCACCTATAGAGCTTGCTAAAACAGGTGCCCAGATGCGACCTCGGAATCTTGAGAGTTGGAGCTTGGGAATTTGTCTTTCAACACCTCCCCAAGCAATTCTGCTACACACACATCTCAGAACCTCAGGTGTTTTGAACTAAGGACTCTGCAGTGTTTGTGTCTTCATTCTGCACACCCCTCCCCACCCTTTCCTTCAAGCGTGGTGGTTTGTACCCTGGCAACTTGGCTAAAATAAAACTACCTCTCCCAGCTCCCCTTCCCCGTAACCCTGAGTTAGAGTTGGACAAAGGAGGAGCTCGTAAAAGATCTGGAAGACGACCGTGAGGTGGCGGCCATTACTCTCGGAAGGCGGTCAGGGTTAAGTTCGGTGACGGGCAGACACAGAGGTGCCAGGTCCCACTTGTCCTCGCTCTCATCCACTCCACATCCAGCTCCTCCTGACAGCAGCCCCAGACCCTCCCTCAGATGCGTGGTGGCAGATCCCTGGAGGAGGGACCCACACAGGGCAGAGTCTCCCTGCAAAACCTCCCTGAAGGCTTTTTTTGCGGTTCCTCCGCAGTGGCGGGGTCTACTTAGCTTATCCGACTGGGTGCTTGGTGGCTCCTTCTCTGACCCTCCAGTCCCTTCCAGGTCTTCACCTCCCCAGCTCCTCCCACGGGGAAGTCAGGTCTCACTCCTATAACAAATCCCTTACCTCAGAACTCACAGGGGCTTCTGCTCCCCCTGGCTGAACCCTGATGGACCAGTCAAGAAACACTTCCCATGTCCAAAATAAAGCAACACCTGGGAATTGGCCTTCCATTTAGATCCAAGAAATGTCCATGGGCTATTAAGATGTGTCGACATCAGTTACAAGGTAACTCAGTTAGTCCTACCATCCATGATCACAGGGTAATTGAAAAAGATGATTCCCCAGATTCTCTGCTGGCAAATAACAGCACCTTGGGCAAGTTAGAAAAAGGTGCTTCCTTTGGGAAGCATTAGTAAAAATCACCCCTTCCTTCCTCCTGCTTTCCCTTTTAATCTGGGTGCCCTTGTGCAGGCCACAACCTGCATAACTGGATATATATAGCTGCCCTGGGTACCTATTCTGTCCATTAATGCCAAGGGGCCCTGATTCCAGCCTCTAATTGCTTTCCTAGTATCATCAAGCATAGACAGGTCACAAAAGTCTCACCAAAATGTTTCAGGGAAGAATAGAACTTCCTTGGTCCTTGTACACTGTCCCCAGTGCCACGGGCAGCCATCCTTCCCTGATCATTCATGTCAACAAGCTCTAGCAAGATTACCACAGCCCTCACTATACGGTAGTGTTACTATTTGTTTGATATCTGTCTCACCCACCAGACAGTGAACTCCCTGAGGACAGGGGCTCTGATCTGGTTGCCTTTGGATCCCCAGTGACCAGTATAGTACCTGGCACAGAAAAGCATGCAATAAATGTTTGTGGAATGAGTTAATGGATCAAGCAGAACTAAAGGAAAACCCCTGTTTTCCTCAACTCCTCAGACTTCTGATATCAGGCGGGTAGGATTTTCTATACCCGACAACTCTCCAATTATCAGTGCACACCAACTGGGTACCTTATAATTTAACTCAATTCTAACACTAACTGCCTGGAGCTAGCACAGACCTCACAGGTTATAGGCTCGGTCCCATAAGATTGACCCCCACTTCAGATGCCAGCCCCAAGTCCCAAGTTGTCCCCTGTATTGCTGGCCAACCAGCTATGAATCAGGGGCTCCCATGACCCTCTCCTCAGCTTCGAATATTTGTTAGAATGGCTCATAGAACCTACCTATATTTACTGGTTTACTGTAAAGGATGTAATAAAGGATACAGGTGAACAGCCAGATGAAGTGGTACATAGGTTGAGGTCTGGACGGTCCCAAGTGCAGGAGCTTTTGCCCCCATGGAGTTGGAGTGCAACACCCTCCCAGCACATGGATGTGTTCACCAACCCGGAAGATCTTTTATGGAAACTACATCATGTAGGCATGATCCATTATCACCTCATCTCCAGTCCCTCTCCCCTCCCCAGAGGAATGGTGGGGGAGGGACTGAAAACTCCAAGCTTCTAATCGTGACTTGGGCTTTCTAGTGAACAGCCCCCATCCTGAGCCATCCAGGAGCCCACCAAGAGCCACCTCATTAGAACAAACGATGCTCCTGTCACCCAAGAAATTCCTTGGGATTTAGGAGCTCTGTGTCAGGAACTGGGGGCAGAGACCAAGTATATAGTTCTTTTTAGGTCACTAGAGGTCACATCTGGTTCTGGAGCTGAGTCTTTCCTATCAGGCTATGTCCTTGTTTGAAAGGGTCAGGAGCCAGGGACCAGATCTTTGCCTCCCTTATAGAGTATGTGATTCACACACCGAGAGGCCAGATACTGGGCACCATGGACCCTTCTGGTCTGAGGTCTTCACTGGTACTTGGTCAATCTTGGCTGATCACAAGCTATATCCAGGTTAGTAAATATGTGACATAAGGGCCCCCAATCCATTCTCCAGTGCCCATGATCACTAATCTATTTTGGCCCTCAAGTCTTCTCAAGACAACACCCTGGATAGTTACTGCCAACTGATCAGGGTTGCTACACTAGATGGAAGCCATGTCTTGCCTTGGGCAGCCTCTGAGCGCTGTCTTACTGCCATCTGGGCCATCAGAGGCATCCATATTTTTGTTTGCAGGAAGGCCTTTGCCAAAGAACACCAGCAAGTAAAGTAGAAACTGAGTCCTAAATAAATGGCCCCAACTTTATCCAACATAAGTAACCATTAAACCAGCCACAAATAACCATTTTTTTCAATCAAATGTAAAAGGCAAAAAGATGGCTTTGTTTGTCTGATGTGGTGCAACTTTAAAATGGGGGTTAGAAACTAAAAATAGAGTTACTGTATGATCCAGCGACCCCACTCCTGAGCATATATCTGGAGAAAACTCTAATTTGAAAAGATACATGCATCCCAATGTTCACAGCAGCACTATTTACAATAGCTAAGACTTGGAAGCAACCTAAATGTCCATCAACAGAGGAATGGATAAAGAAGATGTGGTATATATATACACAATGGAATGTTACTCAGCCATTAAAAAGAATGAAATAATGCCATTTGCAGCAACATGGATGGACCTAGAGATTATCATACTAAGTGAAGTAATTCAGACAGAGAAAGGCAAATATCATGATACCACTTATGTGTGGAATCGTTAAAAATGATACAAATGAACATATTTACAGAACAGAAATAGACTCACAGACATAGAAAACTAACTTATGGTTGGTTACGAAAGGGGAAAGGGTGGGGAGGGAAAAATTAGTAGTATGGGATTAAAATATACACACTATGGGACTTCCCTGGTGGTCCCGTGGTAAAGAGTCTGCCTTACAATGCAGGGGACGCAGATTCGATCCCTGGTCAGGGAACTAAGATCCCACATGCCATGGGGCAACTAAGCTCGCACACCACAGCTAGAGAGAGAAGCCGGCGCACCGCAACGAAAGATCCTGCGTGCCTCAACAAAGATCCCGCGTGCCGCAACTAAGACCCGACACAGCCAAAAATAAATAAATTAAATAAATAGTAAAATAAATCTTATAAAAAATATATACACACTACTATATATAAAATAGATAAACAAAGACCTACTGTATAGCACAGGGCGCTATACTCAATATTTTGTAATAACCTATAATGGAAAGCAATCACTTTGCTGTATACCTGAAATTCACAACATTGTAAACCAACTATATTTCAATTAAAATTTAAGAAAAATTAAAAAACCAAATGGGTGTTTGATATGGACCCAAATGCCTGGGGACAAGTCTGCCCCCACTGGGGTCTGTTTCATTGCAGAGACTTCTCTCCCTGCCCCAACACACAGTCTGGTTCATCTTGAATCCAGCAGGGCCATTAGGGGTCTCTGAATCCTGCACATCTCCTGGCTCTGCAGTTGCCTCGCTTTAGTTGCAGAGCTTGGCATTTGGTAGGAGTGAATCTGCTGTCAGGCGTGGAGGGGAGGGGAGGGGAGGGGCAGGCTCTGTGGAGCAATGGAAGGAGGATGGGAGGGAGGCAACCATTTGGCTTCCTGCTCCAGTTCTGCCACTTAGTAACCATGTGACCTGGGACAAGTCAACAGTCTGAGCCTCTATTTCCTCATGTGTGAAGGACGTGGCGGGAAGAGTAATTATTAGTTGCTTATAGGTATCTCATTGGGATATTGAGAACATCAAATTAAATTGAATGGCTGATGTGAAAGTGCTTTAAGTAAGGTAGGAGAAGGTTCTGTTCTGTTCACTGCTTTATAGCACAGAGTCTGGCCCATAGCCTCGTGAGGTAGTCAGTAAAATGTTTGTTGAATAAATAAATGTAAACACAAAAATCTTTCCCCTCTGTGGGGTAGAGAGGGGAATGATGTCAGAAGCGCACGGTGAGCTTCAGAGATGGTTGTGATAGTCTATGTCTACGGCTGCATGGAGGTTACATGCTTCATTGGTACTCTGTGTGCTTGCATGTTAAATATTCTTCTGTATGTGTTCAACATCTCATTAAAGCACTTAAAAAATATAATGCAAAAAAGAAAAAAGTAGAGAGGAAAACATGCGGTAAAGTACCTTGCCAAGAGAAGATAGTATTGTAACTCCTGATATTGCTTCCACGCAAGCAGTGAAACTGTTCTGAGTGACCTCACTCAATTCATCAAGGTCCATGTTTGGGCCAAGCATTGCTGAAAGCAGAGGAATTTATAGAAAGAAAGTTATATCAGAAACCAAGACTTGATGGGATCTACTTTTTAATGAGAAAGTATGTAGGCTGATTTTTTTTGTTTGAAGTCACTGCCTTTCACTTATATGCGGGTCACACTTGAGCCTAGTCAAGGTAAAGTACGAGTAAGCTGTCGTGTCTTGGCTTGTGCAGTAGCCTCTGCCTTGCTTCACCTTGCTGGTTCATACTTGTCGTTCAAGACCTACCCCAGGTGTCATCTTTTCTGGGAAGTTCCTCTGAGCTGCCACAATGGCATCCTGCCACCTTAGCTCATCTGTGGCAGTGGTTCTCAATAGGGCTGATTTTGTTCCTCAGGGGACATTTGGCCCTGTTTAGAGATATGTTATTGTCAAGGCTGGATGGGGGTGGGGTGGAGGGTATACCACTGGCATATGGTGGGTAGAGGCTAAGGATGCTGCCGTGCATCCTACAACACACAGAACAGTCACCCCCACGACAAAGGGTTCCCTGATCCAAAGTGTCCATAATGCCGCTGCTGAGAAACCCTGCTTGATGGAGTGAAATTTTCCTTCTGTCTCACTGAGACCCGAGCTCATCCTGGGCAGGGCCCTTGCTGATTCAGCCTTTTATCCCCAACACCAGCGCACTGCTTAGAAACATACACACACACACACACACATTTACTTTCCTATTCATTTTGTTCCCCTACTCTGTGTAAGGTGCAGTACTAGCTGGAGATGCTCTCAAGGAGTTTTGTAATCAAGTGGAGGACAAGGTCATGTAAATACCGAATCATTCCCAAGACAGATCGAAAACAGGGTCGTAATAGAGGAACACGTAAAGTGCTTTGGGAGAACGGATTACTAGGTTGAACCAAATGAAGTTGCTGACATTCTACCTTTTTGACTAGAAAAACAGCAATGTTATACGGCTCACTCACAAGTGTGGTTTACCCTAAATACTTTGGACAGAGTTGGGGGCGATGAGCAGACTTCACAGGGAAGGAGAGACGCAGGAAGCACGTGTTTCACAGCCTGCCTCCTCTGCGGCATGAGAGAAGGACCCTATTTTTTTACTTCGTATTTGTGCCCACTTTTACTTCTTTGTATCACCCCCCCCCCCGCCACGTCACACTTCCTGGAAGAATGCCTTACAGTTAGAAGGCACTGGTAATTTTTTTGTTGACTAGAGTTCAGGTAAACTATTTGTACTTCAAGTTTGTTTTATCACTGTCCTTGCACTTTAGTCCCAGGGAACTGAAGAACAGTGTTATAGAGGCACAAAATAATGTAGTGCTTTCCTGGTGGCAATAGGTACAAGAAGACAGTCCCCCAGTACCATCCCAAGTCACAGCCTGTCAGAAGAGCCATAATGGAAACTGCCAGGAGCTAAAAGCCCAGAAGCATGGCTGGTGGCCATCTGTGCTATCATGTGACCCTGGTGTGTCAGGCAGCCCCACATGCACCTGACCCACGAGCCTTGGCCACTTAACCTCGTGCTCTGGAGCAGGTAGTGGAGGATAAACATTTCAAAGTTGGACTCAGAACTTGGCAGGGTCCAGCTGTCAACCACACGCAAGCCAGAGAACTCTGGAAAATTGAAATGTTTATAAGGTCAAACTTTGGTAAGTCTGATAAAGTCTGGTTGCAGGTATCCATCTAGTCTCTTGAAAGAATTGCCCGGAAGCTCATTGCTGAATGGTTGGATGTTACCAGTGGTGAACAGTCTCTGCTTGTGGATGGAATCTGGCAGCTCAGACAACACCCCACAGCTCCTGATGCGAGTCTGGGCAGGAGCTAGGAGGCTTGCAGCCAAGAAGATAAACCCAGGACAGCCCTGTAGGCTATCCAACCATCTGGCAGGTGGACTTACTCAGGGCCACTGGTGACCCCTGCCACGACCAGACACCAGTAGCAAGACAGCCTGGGATTCTGTGCTTGTCCTTTCCTTTCCATGGGGCTCCTAGAGAGAGAAGTGGCTCTTATACTTCTAGATGCAACAGTGACCCCGAGTTCATTTGTCCATGTGGATCTCAGTCGATGCTTGAATTCTGTCCTAACTAAACCTTGTTGTCAGAGCCGTGGATTAAATACTGATTCTGGCCTAAATAAAGCAACCTCTAGGGACTTCCCTGGTGGTGCAGTGGCTAAGAATCCTCCTGCCAATGCAGGGAACAGGGGTTCGAGCCCTGGTCCGGGAAGATCTCACATGCCGCGGAGCAACTAAGCCCGTGCACCACAGCTACTGAGCCTACGCTCTAGAGCCCGCGAGCCACAACTACTGCGCCCACGTGCCACAACTACTAAAGCCTGTGCGCCTAGAGCCTGTGCTCTGCAACAAGAGAAGCCACCGCAATGAAAAGCCCGCCTGCCGCAATGATGAGTAGCCCCCGCTCACCGCAACTAGAGAAAGCCTGCACGCAGCGATGAAGACCCAACGCAGCCAAAAATAAATAAATAAAATAAATTAAATAAATAAATAAATAAATAAAGCAACCTCTAGGTGTGGAGGATTGTTTTAAGTAAAAGAAGAATTCAGGGACAGGGGAGGGATAAATTGGGAGATTGGTATTGACATATACACATAAAATATATAACTATATATATATTATATATATCTATATAAAATAGATATATCTAATAAATAGATATACATAAAATAGATAACTAATAAGAACCTACTGTATAGCACAGGGAACTCTACTCAATACTCTGTAATGACCTATATGGGAAAAGAATCTAAAAAGGAGTGAATATGTGTATATGTGTAACTGATTCACTTTGCTGTACAGTAGAAACTAACACAACGTTGTAAATCAACTATACTCCAATAAAAATTAGTGTTAAACAAAGAGAAGAATTCAGACCATGGATATAGCATTTCTTTTTCTTTTTTAAAAAAATTTTATTTATTTATTTTTATTTTTGGCTGCGTTGGGTCTTCGCTGATGCGCGCAGGCTTTCTCCAGTTGTGGCGAGCGGGGGCTACTCTTTGTTGCGGTGCGCGGGCTTCTCATTGCCGTGTCTTCTCTTGTTGCGGAGACCAGGTTCTAGGTGCATGGGCTTCATTAGTTGCGGCACGCGGGCTCAGTAGTTGTGGCTCACAGGGTCTAAGCACAGGCTCAGTAGTTGTGGTGCACGGGCTTAGTTGCTCCACGGCATGTGGGATCTTCCTGGACCAGGGCTCGAACCCGTGTCCCCTGCACTGGCAGGCGGATTCTTAACCACTGCGCCACCAACGAAGCCCCGGATATAGCATTTCTTGAGCTGGTTTCACAAAGATATATTTTTTGTTTTAACACTGGTCCGTGGGGAAAAGGTTTGTGGAAATTTGAGAAGGGGATGTTGATGGACTCAGATGCTTTGGAGCTTATCTATGAGACTTGGTGAGGCAATAGGGCTTCCACCATTCTCCCTCAGGGAAAAGGTTACTCAACTTTTGAAGCCCCACAGATTTTGAGCCTTTGTTATTGAAATCGCACTGTCCTTAGATTTTAAAGGACAGTGAGATTTGGGACTGTACCTTCTCAAAGGTACCCACTCTCTAATTCCTCCTGTGGAGTTTGCTCTTGACAGAGCGTGACACCATTTGTTTGTGATGAGATTCAATTTATGTAAAATTGAATTAAACCACTAAAAAGAAAGACTTCATTTTGCTTCCTGATTTTGGAGGGAGAGAAATATTCTTCTTTGGTATAACCATTATAAATCTTAACATCACCGAAATGAAGCTTTATTTCTAGACACTGCATGTAAAAGCCACCAATGTTTCAGGGACAGAGGCCATATTTGATTTCTCTCTTTCCCTGCCCTTCTAGACAGGAAGATACATGTCTGTTGAATGACCGTGTGCTCCCAACATCACTTCTACATTTCATCTTTTTAAAGTACTGTTATAATAATATGGGTGAAACATATGGAGTCCAACCCACGGTTTGATAAGTGAAATTTAACATCCTTAATGTTTTATAAGGTTATCTAGTCTGAGCAATGTCTCACAGGTAAAAATAAACCTTTTTTTTTTTAAAAAAAGTCTTCCTAATTCATCTATACTAGAGGCTCCTGGGAATCCTATATGATCATGTCCACAGTTTGCTGCACTTAGTATTTAAAGCATTTTCTCAAAGGTTTCAGGGGTAACTGCAGGGTGTGCTGGAGGTGGCTCAGACCCCTCTCAAGGGCAACTGGGCATCTCTTCCCAACTCTGCACTAAGTGACCTCATGTTGGCAGCTTGAGATCAGCCCTGGAGGAGTATTTACACCAGGGAAATTGGAAAATCCAACAAATAAAAGCTTTTTTTCCCCCGAACACCTGCCACTCCACTGAATAATTGTTCAAATATAAAACTGTAGGCTATGTTCTCGCTGTCATGATATTTTTTAAAACTAGTTTTTTCATTGAAAAAAGAAATATATGCATGTGTGTGTTAAAGTACAGTAGAAATCTTTGTTAAAAAGAAACCTACAAGTATAATGGTTTAAATAAGATAGATATTTGTTTTTCTCTCAGGTAAAAGTCCAGAAGTAGGATGCCCAGCGCTGGTAAGGCAGCTCTCTTATCCTCAATATATTGATTCTGTCTCTGGGTCTAAGGTGGATGCTCCAGCTCCTACCATCATGTCTGCATCCCAGTGGTCCAGACAGGGGAAAAGGCAAGGGCAACCTTTATCCATTCCTTTTAAGGGCATAGCCCAGAATCTGTACATGTCCCTTGTGCCCTCAATCCACTGGCTAGAACTTAGTCCTTATTCCACTAGGCAATACCTAGTACCAGGGAGACTGGGTAATGTAATCTCTAGTTGGGTTCCCACATACCCAGCTAAAACTCAGGGTTTCTATAGTTAAGGGAAGAAGGGGAGAATGGATATTGGTGGCTAGCTAGCAATCGCAATCACTACAGTGTTAAAAATTAAAGTGACTTGAAAGGACAGACCATGAAAGTTGGTATCCCTCCCTCCCATTCTAGCTTCCAGACTTCCTCCCTAGAGGGAGTTTCAGAAGTTCTATGCAAATGATAGCACATGCATATATGTTCTCTCTTAGAAGGCCATCTTTCCCCAAAGATTAAAGAGTGGACTCAGGTGTCACAGTGGCCTGGGATTTAATCCTAATTCCACAGCTAACTCTCTGTGTGAACTTGGGCAATATACTTCACCTCTGTCCTACAGTTTCTCCATGTATAATATGGAAATAATAATAGTTCCTACCTGTCTGGGTTCTTGTGAGAACCAAACGTGATCATATAGTTGGTGCTTTGATCAGTTCTTGGCACATAGTCTGCACTAAGATACAGCTGTTGCTATAATTCTATTTGTGTCAATTAATAACATGGAATGTTTATTTATTTTAAAATAACAGCATTGATTTTGTTCCTCTCAATTTTATGGTCTCCTTGGCACTTTTGCTCAATAGAGAAGATTGGATGGGATCTGGAGTTAGAAGACCTGCATTTGAACCCCAGATCTATTGGGTCTGATTAGTATTTGAATTAATCATTTAAACTCTCCAAGCCTGATTTTCTAATTTTTAAAATAGGAAAAATAATATGTACCTCCCGGGGTTGCTATGAGGATCAAATAAGACCCTGTATGTGGAAGTGGTTCATGACTATTATATTAAACACTGCGTACATGTCACTGCTGTTCCATAACAGGTGTGAGAATCATCCAGTTGGGAAGGGTTCAGAGGTCATTTGGTCCGTTAGCTGTATGGTCAAGACGGTAGGATGGTCCTCTCAGAGCACCTGCTCAGCTCACCCGCAGAGGCAGGTTGCTAGTACCATTTGCAGAGATGCCTCAACAATACCTATTGAATTGGTTCTTTTCTGTGTCCCTCCACTGCCACCTCCCCAGGCCAGACCAAGTGAACACTATTTCTCACCAGGACCACTGCGATGGCCTCTCAAATGGTCTCCCTTCTCTAGATTCTGCCCCTGAATTAGTCCATTCTGCAGACAACTGTCAGGGTCATCCTTTAAAAAACAAATCCAAAGGTCTGATAGTGAGTGACTCCTCTGCTTGAGAACACTGAATGGACTTCCATTTTCATAATATGGTGGGAGAGGCTCTGGAATTACCCTCCGTGTACAAGACATACTCTAAAAATCTTAAAGACCCGGCAGGATACTGAATTGTCAGAAAAGCCCAAATCCAAGTACAACTGGAAACCCAGAGAGATAAATGGAGCATGGGAGCCACTTTTTTCTGAGGAGATGTTCCGTCACTGGTAAACTCTGTAACACACATTATTATCTAGGAATGATATTCAAAACGACATCAACAAAATCAAGCCTCGGCCAGATCTGGCCTGCAGACTGCAGGGAGGTTGGGGGGAAGATGTGATGTGGCTGGTGTTCCCTAAAGGCCCTAAGTTTGTGTGTTGATAGTGACTCTCAGAGACAGGTCCAAACCCCTGGCCCTATGCCTACTTCTTAAGGAGGCTTCTGCTGAACAGGTGAGAGAATTACAGAGTTATTTGCCTTCTAAGTGTCTTTGAACTCTCAGGCTTCCTTTTCCCTTCCACAGTTTCTGAGTCACTTCTCTGATTTTAGGTCAGGTGCCCAATACCTAACAGCTCATAATTCCTCTTCACTTTTCAGAAAGTGCAAATCTAGTAGAGCACATTTTTCGGCAGCCTGGGCTCACCAGGGGCTGGATGGTAGCAGAGATGCAGGATATCCAGCTAGGCAGCACTATGTTGACGGAAAGGCTCTGGGCTCTTAAAGTGGAAGTATCAGTGTTTCAGTCTCCCTGTATCTCAGCTTAATAGAGGTGTTCCTGGATGAAATGGAAGGACAAAAATCCAAGAAGGAAACAGGGAAGGTCTCGGATGCACATGGTACATTTTAGACCTTAAGAGCATGGACTTCAGGATAAGAACGGTCTGAGACTGAATCCTGGCTCTGCCACTTTATAACTGTGTGACCTTTGCCAAATTATTTAAGCTCCAATTCCTACATCTGTAAAGTAAGGATTATACCAGGTTGAACAATATGAAATTGCTTTCGTGTGAGTCAAGCAGTCAAATATTGTCAGTTTCAACCTAATGTGGTACCTACCTCCCAGGGTTGCTGAGGATAAAATGAGATCATTTGTGAAAAGGGCACAGCACAATTTTTAAGGAATATTCGACCGAAGGAAGTAGGTAAGCAAGCTAGGAATGATAAGTGCAAAGTCTCTGAAGGAGGAATGTGCTTGAGAGTATTCCTGGAAGAACAGAGCAACCAGTAGGGCTAGAGCCCATGAGGGAGAGGGAAGGGGTTGGAGGTGGTCCAGGGATGTGGCCTGGCATTGGCTCACACAGGGCCCTGGGAGCCGTCATGAGGGGTTTGTGTGTGTGTGTGTGTGTGTGTGTGTGTGTGTGTGTGTGTGTGTGTGTGTGTGTGTGTGTGTGTGAATCTTAATGATGGAATCAAGAGCTAATACTTATTGTGAATTCGGTTCTGGACATTTTTGTGGTACAAAGTAAGTGCTCAATAAACAGAAGTCAAAGAAGCTGAAGGTGTAGATGGCATGTAGGTGAATGAGACAAGGAAAAGAAGCAGCAGTAACTCCTAGGCTGGCAGCACAAATGGGGACTTTCTGGGGGAAAGAGCAGCATATTGTGCCCCCAGGAGCTGTAAATTAGGACCCTTGGGCCCATAGATACAGAGTTCTTTGCTCTGGACCCAGGATGAAGAGGTGCATCCTGGTGCTTGGCTCATCACACCCTGAGAACAGGCCAGGAAGTTGACCATAGGTGATGTAAAGGCAGTAAATTAGCAGAGTAATTTAGCATAGTTAAGTTAAGCAGGGCTCTGGACTCAGCTCTACCAGTTACTAGTTATGTGACACTGGCAAGTTACTTAACTACTCTGAGCCTTAGTTTCCTCTTCTGTAAAATGGGGGTGATGGTATTACCTACCCCACAGAGTTGCATGAAGATTAAATGAGATAATGCAAGCAAAGCACAGAGTAAGCCCTCAGTAAATTATTATTATTCCTGGGCCAAATGTATGGGATACTGGTAAAGCATTTCCAAAGATGTTTCAAGCCCATTAACCACTACGTATTGTTAGGGACTTGTGTGAGGACACTAATTCTATGTCAGAAGAAACCTGACAAGCACGTCTAAGGCTCAGGAAATCCTGGTTAGGAAACAGAAAGCCTTGAGGACATGCTTCAAATCAAGTGTTGGGATTAGGGGAGAGAAAAGCGATGTGAGAAGTGCGCGTATAGATATAGACTGTTTTGCAAAATAGGATTTAGTTTTTTGGACCATGAGTTAATAAAGAAGAACCAATATCTTCTGGCTTGAGACAGAACATAAGGGGCAGGGCGTGTGGTGTGTACAGAAACATCCTGTGTGCCATGCCCCGTGCACGCCCTCATTTAAACCCCGAAGTAGCCCTGCAGCTGAGCGTTAAGTGTCCACTTACCCCATAAGGAAACTCAGGCTCAAAGAGGCAGAGTTGAGACTTGAAATCAGTCTGACTGAAGCCAACATTCCCGCTTTTAAGATGCAACCACGGCAGACGGTACGTGAGGTTTTCAGGACATCATCACTGGGAAGAGAATCAGAATAATACTTATGGCCTAATATTTATATGAATAATAAAGAGATCTCAAATATAATCTCTATGAGTTAAGATTCTTTTAGTTATAAGAAAGAAAAATCAATTAGAGCCAGCTTATAAATAAATAAATAGATAAATAGATAGATAAAATAATATTATTTTTGGAGGGGGAGGATCCCAGGGAATGTTGACCAACCAAATCTCAGAAGGAACAGAAATTGGGGATCCAAGTAGCAGGAGTTTATTATGGACTTTCTAGAGAACTGCCCCCTGCAGAACTCAGCTACAGCAACCCCTAGGACCTGGGTCTCTTCATTCAAAATTCTGAAATTTCTAAGAAAGAGAACCTGACTTGCCCAGCTCAGGCCAGGTTCCTATGCCCCCAGCTGGGTCTAGGGGCAGGACCTAAAACACAAACATGGCTGCTGAGGGCCCACCCCATGCATCAGGGCTGCCTCAGAAGAAAGGGGTTCAAGGGTGGGGGGTTGAGCAGGCACCCACACCTCCCCCAGAGGGATCCAAGGTACTGTAGGTTTCAGCAAGATTCAAAAATGGGATCAGGCAATGGAAGAATAAATCTTAATTTTTTATCAAAAATAAGTTAGTTATTTTTGAGTTATAATAAATTTCATTATATGAACTCAGTAATTCAGATATAGAACAGGTCATCCAAGGTGATGTCATCTAAGATCAAACTGTGGATCTAGGTGGTAATTCAGGGAGTCCAGGTAGTAGTTGTGTGGTGTGGGGTTAACTGTTCTGGTGACTCTACCTGTAGTTGGTGGGAGGAAACCCATGTCTGGGGACACCACCTGAAATTTTACTTTCTAACTTTGAAAGGTATGATGGAAGTTACATTACAGGAAACTTAGAAAGAGGAGGAAAATATTGCCCATAATCCCACTACCTTAGTTCCATCATTCTCTTGTCACTTTAGTTGCCATCACAATGTTCATACAACTTTTTAATCTGCTTTTTTCATTGTCACGAGCATTTTTAAGTGCTCATAGTCTTCACAACCATGATCTTTAATAGCAACATAACAAGAAAGTACTTTGTATAAAATAAACAGACCTGGCGTGAAGGGAGGTAAAGTAGACATTTTTGCAAGAAAATACTGACCTATATGAAAAAATTCCTAAATCTGGTGCCAGCTGCCAACCAACCTGCTAAGGATCACCTATTCCTGAATTCTTTATGGCCATGATCTTCCTGTCTGTCCTACTGTGGGATTTCAGATCTGTTGCTTCCAGGCAGGAGTCTGCAAAGCAGAGAATGCAAAGTTAGTGGGGCAGGTACGAGATGTTTAGTCCATGCTGATGGTCTGGACATCTAGAGGGGTGGTCCTCAGCTGAGGGCAGTTTCCTCCACCCACCTACCCACCCAGCGGACATTTGGCAACGTTTGGAGACATTTTTGTTGCCACAACTGGGGACAGAGGAGAAATGTTGCTAGCATCTAGTAGGTAGAGGCCAGAGACGCTACTAAACATCCTACAATGCACAGGACAGTTCCCACAACAAAGAATTATCCCAGCCAAATATGAGTAGTTACCAAGGTTGAGAAACTCTGATCTAGATTGCACTGCAATTTCTTTTAAAATGTTAATGAACTCCATATTTACATTATCTGCCCTTGTTTGATTTGGGAAGATTCTGGGATTTTTGCTGAAGGTGATGGGAATGAATGGATTGAATGGGTTTGCAAGATACTTGAAATAAAGCATGTGGCAGGAGAATGCAGAGGCTAAGCGTAAAGACTCTGGAGTTTGGAAGAATCAAGTTGAAATCCTGGCTCACCAAGTAAGCCCTCTAGGGCCTGCAAATGGGGTGATAAAACTTGCCTCCTGGTGCTGAAATGGGGAGGAAATTAACATGTCTGAAGCACTTAGCAGGGCCTCACATGCAGTGAGTACACGAGAAATGGGGGGAGGGGCGGTGGTGGTGATTACTGTGCCCAAGCTCAGGTTCACAGTGTTTACCACTTCTCCAGCATCGACATTGCAGCTGCATTTCGTACATTCTTACTTTAGGAAAAATAGATTTTAAACACATTTTTATGATCTCGTCTGTGGAGACCCAGGCAATGTATACAAGATACATGATCTACATGAATTTTACAGGAAGAACTGCTTAGGTGAGGGTTGTCTAATTGAAATCTCTAATATATTTCCCCTGGTGTTTTGGTTATTTTCTTTCGAATAATTTATTAATTTTCTTGTTAATTTGGAAAATACTTGTTTTCTGACATTCTTTGTTAAGCTCTTTTGATCTACTGAGAATTTAAGAGTGGGCCAAGCTGAGATAAAGTTATTGGGTAGCTAAACAAAATTACTGTCCACAGAGGCAATTCAAGTCCCCCATGCGGTGTAAGAATCTCTCTCGTCCCCATCCTGAGCTAAGTGTCTGGTTATCAGAAAGCAGTCATAGGAGACCCCAGTGTGCACTGGGGATCTGTAACCACTCTATTATCTACAGCTTGTTTTTGTGTGTCTGAGAACATCGGAGGAGCATTAAACACCGTGAGGAGCATGAAAGGCATCCTGGGCTTCCTGGGGTGGTCACAGAGTGAGTCCCAGTACAGGGAGGAGTGAGGAGGAGGAGGAAGGAAGAGGGGGGAGGGGGAGGAGGAGGAAGGAAGAGGGGGGAGGGGGAGGAGGAGGAGGAGGGAAGAGGGTCTGCCCGGGACAGCCCAGGACAGGGGCCGGTGCTGGAGGCTGAAATGGGCCCAGTGAATAGGCAGGGGTGGAGCCTCAGGAGAAGAAAAAGGAGAAGGGATCCACAGTGTGAGAAATGCTCCAGGCGAAGAACGTCCCGGTTCTGATCAGCAGGGCGATTGTGGGGAAGCCACGTGTGGGCAGATGGTCCTGGGTGGGCCTGGACTGAGATGGCCTCTGATAAACAAATATGAGGCCTGAGAGAAAGAGGATCCGGAAAGAGCCACAAAGGCGGGGAATAAAACCAGAAAGAGTGTTTGATAGTAACCAAGAGAAATAGGAGTTTCATGAAGAACAGATCCAGTCACATTAAGACAGAGCCTAACCGTGTCCTTGGGATGCTGGAAACGGCGGTGATGTCTGTGGTGGGAGCCGTTCCCGCGCTGGTGTGGTTGGGAACCAGGTGGAGTGGGCTGAGGTCAGATGCAGGGAGTAGTCAAGAGAGCATGTCAACTGCTCTTTCAGACGTTTGGCTCTGAATGGGGTTCAAGGCCACTTGCGGGAAGCTGGATGCGGGATCAAGTGGGTTACGTTTCCTGTGTTGTTGAGTGTGGTGGTGCACTGGTGGAAAGAAGCCGGGACATGACCGGGAATAAAGGTTCAGGAAAGAGAGTGGAGAGAGATGGAACAGTTCTAGGTGCCCAGTTCTGGAGATGGGGAGGGAAGGAGTGAAGACAATGCAGCCTGTTCATCACACAGAGGCTGACGGCCCAGTGACCTCTGCTTCCCCCAGGAAGTAGCGAGAGTGGTCGTCTGCTAAGGGAGATGGGGCCGGGATAGGCTGGATTGTGGAGGGGAGTGGGGCAGGACACACAGGGGTGACGAAGCAGTGGGGAGGCCCACACATGTGCAGCAGCACCAGTTGCCCTATTTGGGGGTTCTCTCCAGCAGTGAGACTGCTGTGGATACCCCACTTGACTCGACGAGTCAGATTCCTCCTTCCCAGCATCACCAGGTCCTGGCCCTTCCTATCTACCTGCTGCCCCTTCAGGAACCGGCACCAGGCTGAGCAGGGTGTGTGTGTGTGTGTGTGTGTGTGTGTGTGTGTGTCTCTTATAAAAGCCCTGTCAACACTTCACTGCCTGAAATGAGTTCAGTCTCATGTGAAAGTTCTCATCATGTTGATTCAAACCCTGCTTCCCAGATAGCCTATGTCTTGGGGTCTCAGTAACTTCTACAAACTCTTCTAATTCTATGTTCCAAAGTCAGACCAATCTAGGCTTGAATCCTGTTTCTGCCCTCACTAACTATATCCTTGAGAAGAGTTTTACCTAACTGTTCTCTACCTCAATTTTTTCAACTGTACAATCAGAATAATAATACCATCTTAGGGGGTTGTTGAAGGATTGAATGAGAAGGCATGTAAAGCATTTGGCACAGTGTCTGGCATATGGTGTGAGCTGAATAAATGATCGCCATAATAACAAAATATTAGTGACAGTGCTTAATGTTAATCTTATCAATGTTAATAATAATTATAATCACGGTTCATCAAATATATAAGGCAGCTATGTTTCCACTAAACTCTTTTTCTCCAGCTTAAAGATCCTCAGTTCTTTTAACATTTTCTCCTGGGGCAAGGTTCAAACAGCAGCTCTGTCGGGGGTAGTGAGTCCCGTGTCCCTGGAGGAATTCAAGCAGAACGTGAAGCGTAACTCGGTGGTGATGTTGTAGAGGGCCTTGAACTTCTGACCGAGGCTTAAGCTGAAAAACCCTAGGGGTCCATTCCACCCTGTGTCCTTCCAACCTTCTGACTTAAAATACAAGGTCAGAAAGTGTACAATAAATGCTTCTCTGTGTCATAATCATTGTCGTGTTATGTATGTTTGTCATTGTTATCGTATATTAAAATTTATCACTTTTAACAGTTGTCATTGTTATCATCGTCAAGGCCAGGGTTTTAATAAAAATGTCCATCTTCTAAAGTCTAAAATTATTGGAGAGGGTCTGATTAATTCAGAAAACATCAACAGCATCGTGCTAGATTCCTAAGGCTGTGAAAATGTGTAAAGTGTTACTTTTCTTGATAAAAATAATAGCAACACTTACATGGTGCTTATTCTTTAAGTTCTGCCCGTTTCACATGTACTCATTACTTTGATCCTCATAAAACGTTATGAGGAAGGTATTGCTGTTATCCTCATTTGACAGAGGGGAAACTGACACTCAAGAGGTTAAGTGACATGGCCAAGGCCGCAGGCTGGTGAGTGTGGGCGCTGCACTAGAGCCAGGGTGACCTGGTTTCAGATCCTTTCTTGACCACTAAGCCATACAGCCTCTCTGCTGAGGATGGAAACCACAAACATTTCACCTTGAGTTTTTGCACCATTTCCCAGAAGAACTCCAGCCCCTTAAACTCATTTCTTAGTTGAAAAGGAGTCTTTGAAATCACTTTGGCCCGCATTTTACAGATGAGGGCCCTGAGACCCCGGCAAATCTGGGGACTTCGCCTGAGTCCAGGTCTTTATTCCCAGCACAGGAGCTTTTCTGCCCAACACGCTTTTTGTCCCCATCACTTCTCTTCAAGGGGGTGAGGCCCGGGCCCCAAGTGGTACTCAGGGCCCTTCTCTGGCCTTGATGGATGCTGGCAGAGAAGATCAAGGGCACAGTTGCCTCGTCACAGAGACTGGCGTTTCCGGGCCACAGTCAACAGGCCTTGCCTGCGCCTTTAAAGAAGAATCAACCCAGTCCCTGTTAGTCCAATAGAAGCCCCACTAACTGGACACCTTAACTCAAAAACTAGGCCTTTCCAGGTCAGACCCAGGGGGCTTTCTCCTGATCTGCCCCACCTCCATCTGTTTGTGCCGAGATGAAATAAATAACTTCACCACCAGGGAGGTGTTAGGAGCCAATTGGGAATTCTTTAATCTGAGATAGGACTTGACTGGGAACAACTCGGGATGACTAATTATGGCTTTGAGGGGAATTCGCTTAGTGGCTGCCGCATTGCATGAAGGATTCTTCCCATGTAAACTGGGCCATCTCACAGCTCTGAGGCTGATCATTTAATTAGCTCCATAGATAGTCAGATGTTATGGAAGCCAGTGCAGCACGTCAAATAGACAGTTTTACAATGGTCGTGCGGGGAGGCTTCACGGTCCATGTTCATGGGTAGCTGACGTCTTGTGCTGTTGCGAGGCTGCAGCCGAATCTGGGCTCCCCAGGGCTGCCACCAGAAAATCCTCTTAGAATCTCACCAGGTACCTGTTTTCCCTTTGATTGAAACTCGGAAAACTCTTTGTTAAGCTCTCAAGATTTTAAAAATTAAAATTTTATTCATTTGATACTTTTTCTGGAATTTTAAAAACAGACACAAATGTAGAAAGAAGGGTATGAACCCCATTGACTCAACACTCAGCTTGAACCATTCATTGTCCCCCTGTCTTTTCATTGAGCCATCCCCAATCAAACAATTTTATTTATTTGTTTGTTCATTTTTTGTTGTTGTTGTTTATTTATTTATCGCTGTGTTGGGTCTTCGTTTCTGTGCAGGGGCTTTCTCTAATTGCGGCAAGTGGGGGCCACTCTTCATCGCCGTGCGCGGGCCTCTCGCCATCGCGGGCCTCTCTTGTTGCGGAGCACAGGCTCCAGACGCACAGGCTCAGTAATTGTGGCTCACGGGCCTATTTGCTCCGCGGCATGTGGGATCTTCCCAGACCAGGGCTCGAACCCGTGTCCCCTGCATTGGCAGGCAGATTCTCAACCACTGCGCCACCAGGGAAGCCCCTGTTTGTTCATTTTTGCTGGAATATTTTAAAGTGAATTCTAGATGACATATCATTTCACTTGTAAATACTTCAGGATTTATCTCTAAGCAATAAGTACTTTAATAAAAACATTACTTGATGCTGTTATCACACCTAACATTACCAAGAACTCCTTAATATCATTTAATATCCTGCTGCTAAGATATAACAACAATATATTTGGATTCACTTGTTGTCTAATTGGTTCAATTTTCCCCAACTGTCTTTAAAAATGCCTTTTTACAGTTGGTTTATTTGAAGAGAATCCAAACAAGTTCCAAACTCTGCATTTTTTAAATCTCTATAAATCTCTAACAATTCCCCTCCCAACCCCACTCCCTTTTTCATGCCATTTATTTGTTCAAAACCCGAGCCATTTGTCCTATAGAGTTTCCCTTGCTCTGAGTTTGGATGATTGCACCTTTATGCTGTCATCTAACATTTTCTGTTTCCTTATAAAATGGAATCTAGAGACGTGATTGGAGTCAGGTTCAATTTTTTATTTTCATTTTTTTGCAAGAATTCTTCATAGGTAGTTCTGGGCTCTCCCTATTGTGTCACCTCTGGAGGCACCTAGGGACTGGTAGACTCAGTCTTAGTGAAATTCACATTGATCAGGGGCTTCCGGTGACATTGGCCTGATCCATCCATTATAAAGTCTCCATCATCAACCAAAATCTGTTCTTTTATTAGGTGTGGCTCAGTCAACCAGACTTATTAACCTTTAAAGAATAAACTCAGTTTCTGTTAGTTGTGATTTTCCAACTGTAGCACCAGATTTCTTTTCTTTATAATTCTGTGTATCATTCTGAATGCTCTGTGATCCTGTCCAGAACAGTTTTCCCTCAGGAGAGCAGCTCTGACCTCCCGAGTTCTCTGGCCCTGGTGAGCTGGGATCGCCATTTGGGGAGTCTCACTCTACATCGAAACGAACTCCAGGGCCCCACCACGAACCCTAAAGTAATTCAACTAGCAAATCAGCAGTTTTGATTGTTTGATTTCCTTTTCCCTTCTCTTCTTCCCCCTCTTGGTGGTTTTAGATGGATGAGGCAAAGTATTCTCACGGAAATCCGAATACTTCAGTTTCTCACGTCTTGACCCCGTAGGTCGTGTTGACATTTGTTAAGCACGTCCAAGTGCCTGCTTCTTGCAAAACATGTTCTTTGTCTGATCTTGCTCGATCCCCATGACATCCTTGTGATGTCGGGTATTCTCTCTAGCCCCACTTTTCAGATGGAAAGCTGAGATTCTGAGAGATTCAGACTTAGAGCCCCTGCTCCTAGCCACCATGTCACAACGTCTCCTAAAGATATGCTGGGAACTCTGTCAGGTTTTGTTCACCTGTTTTCCAAGAATATCCACTCTTGGTCATAGGGTCCAATCTGGAGGTCAGCAGGGCCGTGGAGCCAATGAGTCAGGCAGAGCGGCCAGTAGTTAGCATGCACTTAATAATGAAAATTTGTTGACTGAATTACTTAGTCGTTCTGATCCTTAATTCGTTTGTTTTTAAAAATGGAGATTAAAAAAAGACTTTTGCAGGGCCATTATAAGAGTCAATAAGATGCTAGTACAGTAGCTGGTGCAAAGTAGGTACTTGGTAACTAAAAATTATCATCATATGAATAATCAAAAAACCCAGATAATCCCAAATATCCTTATATTTAGCTTTGGGAGTGCCTTATCTGACTTAGGCAAAGTTTTACTTTCCTAATTATATTTTGTCTAGGCTAGTGACACTGAAAGCCCGGTCAGTCCGTGGAACACTAGTCCCTTGAGATGGTTAATCATGGTTCTGGCCAAAGAGCCTCATAAATAAATCGTGGAGCCCCTTTTCCAAGTAATACTCTTTGAAGTCCAACAAAATTATTTTCTGTAGACCACCTTTGGGGAATGCTGGTGTAGGCAAGTTTTAAAGCTGGTTTGCATCACCTCACTTCTCCTCTGAGGAATGTGATATGCTCAGTCACAAGCAGGGGAGGCCCTAGGAAATAGCCCTGATGAAAGTTTGCCATCCGCAATCTATAAAGTAGGTAAGAGAGACAGCTGAGTGTTTATAGCAAAGGATGAAAAAAGGTGAGTACGTTTATAGCACATGGATCCAGGCTAGACCTCCTAATGTTCTAGGGCTGTCTGGTTTTAATTATTTCCATTTATCTATTTGGAATTGACTTTTTCTCTGTTGGGTGCCTGAGTTTCTGGCTTCCATCCATGAGATATGAGCTAAAAACATCGAGAATAGCATAAAGGCAAACAATGATCTGCTCCTGAAGAAGGCTGCTTCTGCAGAGTTGCTGCTTTGCCACTTTTTCCCCTCTCTCTTAAGGATCTTCTTGCTGACATGATTCTTTGTTATGTAAAAAACATCAACAAAAATTAGATAAGTGATAATTACTTGATATGAGGGAGCAGCCATTAATCATAAAAAATTATTTTTTTGCTATATCAGGGTAACATCTGTATTATTATTTACATACTATTTTTCTTTAAATCATCTCACTTTTTTTTAACATAAATAAATATATTTAAATGGAAGTTCATAGTACTTTATAAAAGCCAGTATCACTCATCATTAAGAAGGAAATTTTAAAATTACAACAAAAGCAAAATAGCTTGTTAAATTTAAAACATGAAAAGGATTAAAGAAAACAATGAAAAGCAAGTAACACTCTAATAAATTTTCAAAAATGCATACCTAGAAGTCAAGAGATATTTATTAAATTTGTTAGATAAATGTAAGTTCTATAGTTTGGAAAGGGTAAAAGAGACCAGCTTAGCACTAGTTATCAAAATGACAATTGCACATACCCTTTGACCCCATCATTCTCCTCCTAGAGGTTGATTCTTCAGACGCACTCACATACTTACCAAATAATGAGGGTACAAAGCTGTTCATTACAGTATTATTTGTGTTGCAAAAATTGAAAACAACTAAAAGATTGAAGACCCCCTAAATCAGGTTTCCTTGTCTGCTAAGCCACTTGCAGTGTGGGGAAAATAAATAAATAATTAAAGCCTTCTTATTAAGTCTTTTAAGTGTCTCTTCCTAACATATTTTCAGATGAGTTAATACTAAGTCTTTTAGGCAACAGAAAAAAATTCGAGTCTTGGCCCTGTGGTGCCAGATTTGCCTTCACTGCAACTCCTTGGTCTGGATTGTGGAACTCACACACCTGCCTCATAACAGTATATATAGGTGTTTAGATGAGCACATAGATTAATTTGTAAAGCCAGGCCCATCCAGGTATAATATCTCACAAAGGGAAAGTGAAAAAATGAAGTACCTCTTATAACTTAAATGAACAAGCAAAAACTTTTCTAATCAAAAGACAACGAGCTTTCATTTAAAACAGTAGCTCTTCGTAGTAATTGCCCATTTCTTCACAAGCCAAGAAAAAAGGTCAGGTATTCAATTGCCTGCTTGTGACATGATTGACAATTTTATCGGCTTTATTAAGTACTTGTCTTAAATTTTCATACATATTCTGGAAGGTAATGGTATCCTTGTATCAGTGAGGAGCTATAGCTTTGGTGCATCTACCTGACTACGTAGACAGGTCTTCTGATAGTACCAACCAGAGCTCCACCCCATTCCCCGTCCATCCCAAATCCTCGCTTCTGGTCTATGCCATGAGGGTCAGTGAGTTGTCCATACCAGTTGGCCAAGGTTAGCAGCATAAAATATCTTCATAGACTTCTTTACTCAGCTCATAGGTTGTCGTACTGACAACCCTAAAATAACACCAGAATTCAGAATCTCACTGGGTTCACCAATTTACATTGACTCCTTTCACTTCATTGTGCTAACAAAAATGGCTGCTTTATATCAGCTGCCATTTCTGTCATTTACGTTACTGGACAGAGGTATCTTGTCAATCACTATGCTTACTTTGCTCTGATCATTATTTGTTACTTTTTTTTTTTTTTGGCATCAGGACTGACAATTTGTCAATAAACTTAGCAGTTCCAGGTTTTGTAATTAAATACAATTATATACATTTGGTTTCCACAGATTTCACATTTTAATCCCCTGATACACTGTGTTCTGCTCCTAACGTCAGACTATTTTGAAAGCTTTTATATAGTGTTCTGTGTACATTTCAAAATGATGCTTGATGTTGGATAAATTTATGCCAGAATTTAGGAGCATCTCTAAAATATGTGACATGTGATGGCATCGATTCACTTTCATTGTCAGTCCGGTGGCAATCCAGATTTCAAATTATTGCCTCTGTGTCTGTGTGTGTTTTATTCTGTTTTGTTGTCATTTGCCTGGTTTGCATCTGATACCTTTGCAACACTAACAGGCAGTTCATGAGATTTATTCATTTGGTTATTACACTTGTCCAAAGACAAATACCTTTTAAAATCACAATCCCCAGGAAAGCTCCCATTTCCAACACAATTTTCACCTGTGTGCAACCACTGATCCACAATGGATTCAAATGAACTTTTTAAAAAATCAGATCAGAATCTCAACTCCAGCGCACAATTATATATTCTTATACAATGCAAACTAAAAGACTGTCAACTTCCAAAAGAGATGTTTTGATTTATTACTGAAAAGAACACACTACAGGGCTTCCCTGGTGGCGCAGTGGTTGAGAATCTGCCTGCCAATGCAGGGGACACGGGTTCGAGCCCTGGTCTGGGAAGATCCCACATGCCGCAGAGCAACTAGGTCGGTGAGCCACAACTACTGAGCCTGCGCGTCTGGAGCCTGTGCTCCGCAACAAGAGAGGCCGCAATAGTGAGAGGCCCGCGCACTGCGATGAAGAGTGGCCCCCGCTTGCCGCAACTACAGAAAGCCCTCGCACAGAAACAAAGACCCAACACACACAAAAATAAATAAATAAATAAATAAATAAATAATAAATAAAGGAGTTCCTTTAAAAAAAAAAAAAAAGAACACACTACAATACATACAGGAATTCAGTGTTTGAGAATCCACTGTAACAAATGGCTCTATTTTTTTCCATAGCACTTATAACTTTCTAACATATTATTTTCTTGTTTATTATAGATTTTTTTTGTGGTCACTCATCTCTTCCCCCACAGGAATAAAAGCTCCATGAGGTAGGGATTTTTGTCTGTTTAGATTTATAGCTATATCCCCAGCATGCAAAACACTGCCTGGCATGTAGCAGGTGCTTAATCAGTACTTGTAGAATGAGGGCATGAATGAACCAGCAGTGCAAGCATAAGGTGGGTTCCTGAATGAACCCTGTGACCAGCAGCACAGAGACAGCATCAAGGACCCAGACTCTTTTTACCTCTCAGCTATGCCATCCTCAGTGAGAGCTCTCTCCCGGGCTGGTTCCTTTGTGGTCACAGAGACAGCTGGAATTATCTTGTTCACAGCTATGAGGAGAGAGAAAGTATTTGATTGGGTCAACTTGGGTCTGTGCCCTTAGTCAGGGTTGGGAGGGTGATGATATACAGATGGAGAATGGCTAAAACTCATCTGGACCCACTCTTTCTCTGACAGCCAAGTTGAGGGGTTAGAGTCTGCATCTCCTGAACATGTAGTGGGCCAGGCAGAGACTGCTGAACACCTGAAGTGAAGAAGCGAGGGTGGAGAATGGGAGAGAGATAGGAAACCAACGCTGTCTATCACAGCACTATTGATTTTTACAATATCTAATAGTTCAGAGGGTAAAAAGGAAATAGGAATTTTTGTCTTTTTCCTCCATCCCAATAGCCAGAAGCAACCTTGCAATGGTGTTTTACTGAGCACCTATTAAGGGCAGGGTATCAGTGAGAGACAACACCCAAGAACTGCCAAGCCTTGGGAACTTGGTGGCTGAGACCCAAGAAATGGGGAAGAAAGATGATGCTGAGTTTTTTAAAGCTGGTATTGGTGTAAAGAGGTGTCAGAATTGTTTCTAGACAGGGTGAGTCTAAGGTGGGAGCCAAGGGTAGGTATCCAATAAGCGAGTCATTCATCATTCAATAAATAATTAGTAAAGACCTACTATGTGCCAGGCAATGCTCTAGGCACTGGGATGCAGCAATGAGCAAACCCTGCCCTCTTGGAACTGACCTTTTACTGGCTAGAGATAGATAATTAACAGAACATTAATAAAATATGAGTATAGCAGACAGTGATATGTACTATGGAGAAAAATAAAGCAGGGAAGAGGTTGGATGTATTGACTGGGGAGGAGACGGCTGCAAGTTTCAATAGCGTAACTAAGAAAGGCCTCCCTGAAGAGGTAACATGTGGACAAAATTTGGAGATGAGGGAGCAAGCCCACAGATACTGGGGAAGGGGCTCAGTTTAAAAAATTTTAAATGTCAGATACTTGCAGAACATCTAAGAGCTTATTCCTATAATGAAGTAGAAATAATAATACATATATAAAATAGACTTGGGACTTCCCTCGTGGTGCAGTGGTTAAGAATCCGCCTGCCAGTGCAGGCGACATGGGTTTAAGACCTGGTCCTGGAAGATCCCACATGCCGCGGAGCAACTAAGCCCATGCACCACAACTACTGAGCCCACGCGCCACAACTACTGAAGCCCGCACGCCTAGAGCCCGTGTTCTGCAACAAGAGAAGCCACCGCAGTGAGAAGCCCACACACCGTGACGAAGAGTAGCCCCTGCTCACCACAACTAGAGAAAGCCCGCACACAGAAACAAAGACTCAACGCAGCCAAAAATAAATTTAATTAATTAATTAATTAATTAAAAAAATAAAATAGACTCACATTCAATCCAGAGTAGGAAACAGTGGGTTACCCTTCTAAAACCTGGATCCAACCAGAGGAGCTGACCCCTGAAGGGCGGGAGAAAGAAAAAAAAAAAAAAAACTAACAAGGATTGGAGAATTCTTGAACAAAATCTTCTCTCATTACTCCATTAAATTTGAGTTTTGAAATAAACTTCTGTAAGAGAATGTTACTATGTTCTACAAATTTGGGGCCTTAAATTTGGTTTCTAACACTGGGTAAAGTAAACCTTCCCTACCAGCCCAGTTTTGGTGGGGGAGAGGAGACGATGAAAATATAAAATGAAAAATATTGGGACTTCCCCGGTGGTCCAGTGGTTAAGACTCCGCGCTTCCAATGCAGGGGGCGTGGGTTCGATCCCTGGTCAGGGAACTAAGATCCCACACGCCACCCGGCATGGCCAAAAAAAAAAAAGAAAAGAAAAGAATATAAGAGGTATACACATACACACAAAATATTGGGGAAAGGCTTCCTGCCCAAGGAATCACCAAGAGGTGACATTTGATTTGGGTGAGAAAGATGGGGGGAGACTGTCCCAGGCCAAGGAAAGAGCATTTCTGGGGAGCAGGGAGAAGGGCAATGGGGATCCAGTGTTGAGGGGACAGAGAGACCATAGGATAAAGGGCTTACGTGCACTTCTCTCTCCAGAGATGAAATAGATTGTCTTTGCTTTGGGAATCAGTAACACTGATGAACATCTCCATCTTGGACAACTACATTGGACAATTATCAGGGGAGCATTTCTCCTGAGCAAAGCACACGCTTGGGACCCATTGTTCTGCCAGAGGTTCAGGGAAGAGACCACAGCTGGAGATGGAGGTTGGCAAGTCAATGGTGTGGAGAGCCATGATAAAGGGGGGAAATGTAGGGTGAAAAAAGAAAGAGCAGGCCTGGAGCAGACCCACGTGGGCTATGAGGAAGAGCTGGTGCTCTTGAGAGAGGCATGAACCAGGCTTGCTTCAGTTGGCCTCAGGAAGATGGCGGCCCCTTGAGGCATTTGCTCCTGAGGACAACTCCCTTCTCTAGAACTCTCTTCTCTGATCTCCTCCCCAGTCTATGAAACCACAGTCTCTTCTCCCCTTCCCATCCCATTCCTGAACTTTCCTTGATGGAAGCTCTTCCTTGGCTTGATTATTGGATATTGACATTGTGGCCCTCTTCTTTCATACTGCAGCTACACTTTCCCCAGGAGGCTCCATCCAAGCCTATGGTTTCCATCTAGACTCTTCCTGCTTTGGAAGGCAGAATGCGTGAAAGGAGGGAGGAAGGCAGAGGGGAAGGCAGGAAGAAAGAAAGGAGTGAAGGGACTTCCCTGGCGGTCCGTGGCTAAGACTGCGCTCCCAATGCAAGGGGCCCGGGCTCCATCCCTGGTCAGGGAACTAGATCTCACATACCACAACTAAAAGATCCCGCACGCCCCAACAAAGATCCGCATGCCGCAACTAAGACCTGGTGCCGTCAAATAAATCAATAAATGTTAAAAAAAAAAAAAAGAAAGGAGTGAAAAAATTTCTGGAAAGCACTGCCACCCAAGATACTGCTTCATTAGTATCAGTCTTGTTTTACTGTTTTCAAACTTTATAGGGACTTGATCTTTGATTTCTAAAACTCAATGCAATATTGGCATCATAATAACATTTACTAATCAGGGCTCAACATATCTATAGCATTTCATTTCTTAACGAAAAAGTGTACAAGAAAATGCACACATTGAGCATGGCGGTGTCTTGGTCTACTTTGCTGCTTCTCGCAAACCACCCCCGCCCCTCCATCTACCCAGGAAAGGGGAGACCCTACCCCCCTCACTGGTCGAGGAGTCCGCAGGGGTCAAACCTATTCAGTCCATGCCTTCTCCCTAGATGCCAGCATTCCCTGCCCAGATGGCCCCAAACCAACTCCAGGGCCCGTGCAGGGGCTCTTCTCTGGGCCAATCCTCTGGAAGCCCTTGTGGAGCTCAGGCCCCGGGGTGGCTGAGCAGCGCTCTTTGCGGGGGTGTGCGTGCAGCTGGGGCTGGGCCCTGGGCCCTGGGCGCCTGTCTGCATCCTGAGAGCCCCTCTGGGTGCGCTGCGGAGCAGGTAGTTGGGGCCAGGGGTGAGGAGGCAGCCCTGCCCACACCCCACGTTCCAGGGCAGAACTCCAAGAGGTCTGAGAGTTCTGAATTTGATCCTGACCTTCCAGGGCATTAGGCAGTCGTTCGTCAAGGTAGGTAGACAAACCCTATTCTATTTAACATTTTGTGGGTTTAATCATTTGTAGATCCTTGACATGCAGAATAAGGGCCTCTACTTGTACTCTTGCCCTGGACCCTGCAAATGTTCGAGGCCCACCCGACACTAAGAGAGGAAAGTCACTTTTGCGATACCAGTGAGTAGACACCTTAGAGAGAAGAGATAAAAAGGAGGAGGTACAAATACAGTTTGTGTAACGGAAGCGCTTCCGCAGCCCATCAGAAGCATCGGGAGGAATTTTTGCTAGGCGATACCATAAACTAGTAAATACCGTTTCTGGCACTTCCTCCACTGCAGCCTTTCTCTCCTATGGTCTCAGTGGTGTCAGATGTAAAACGGGCTGGCCTCACATCAGATTCCAAGAAGTTCAAGGAAGTACAAGCCTTCTTGACTTAAGAAAATAATCTGACAAAACGGTTCTTTAATTTATTAGAAGATATTAAAATGTTTATAAACATATTCTTTGATATGAACATTATATTTCATTGATACATAGTGTGGGTGTTTGGTTACAACAGTGAGTGAAATCTGTTCCAAAAAATCTGGAAGCTTTTTGTTTTGTACTTCTGAGAAAGAGCTTCTGGGGCCGTGTTCCAGGTTCTGTGTTGACGTGGGTTTAAACCGTCACCTGTAAGGTCAACTGGCTTTGAAAGCTTTACCTCCAGCCCTGGCCTCTCTCCTGAGGGGAGCGCCATGTATCCACCTGCCCAGCCAACTCCTCCATCTAGCTCCCCACACTCAACATGGAGTGGCCTGTGTTCATTTCCTGTGGCTGACATAACAAATTACCGCATACTTGGTGGCTTAAAACAGCAGAAATTTTGTCTCTCACAGCTGTGGAGGCCAGAAATCTGAAGTCAATGTGTCAGCAAGGCCATGCTCCCTCTGAAGGCTCTAGGGGAGAATCCTTCCTCGCCTCTTCCAGCTTCTGGTAGCCCCAGGTGTTCCTTGGCTTGTGGCTACAATGAATCCAATCTGGGTATCCATCTTCACTGAGCCTTCTTGCCTCCCTTCAGTGTCTCTGCACCTCAAATCTCTTTCTGCCTTTCTCCTAGAATGCCTGTCATAGGACTTAGTGCCCACCCTAAATCCAGGATGGTCTCATCTCAAGATCCTTGACTTAATTACGTCTGCAAAGACCCTTCTTCCAAATAAGGTCACCTTCACGGTTCCAGGGATTAGAACTTGGACATATCATTCGTCCAAGTGGACAAACCACTATTCAGCATACTACATAATCCATTGCGTTTCATCAAAACCAGTTCCTGGGACTTCCCTGGCAGTCCAGTGGTTAAGAATCTGCCTTCCAATACAGGGGACGCGGGTTCAATCCCTGGTTGGGGAACTAAGATCCCACATGTTGCGGGGCAACTACTAAGCCCACGTGCTCTGGAGCCCACACACCACAACTAGAGAGAAGCCTGCATGCCGCAAAAAAGAGCCCATGCGCAGCAACTAAGACCCGACACAGCCTAATTAATTAATTAATTAATTTAAAAACAAAAAACCCCAGTTCCTTCTGCCGTCTCTGTCTGGGGGAGGAGTGGTACCCACGTTCCCAAAGTGGACGTGGGAAGTCATCCCTGACCCATTCCCTCCTTTTCCCTCCCATCCAGACAGTCACCAAGGGCTGTCAATCAACTCCTCATAGCTCTGGAATCCATCCTCTCCCCTTTGGTTTCCACTGCCACCCTCACTGGCCTTCTTTCTGTTTTTCAAACTCCCACCTCAGGGACTTTGCTTGAACTCTTGCCTCTCTGGAAGGCTCTGTCCCTCAAGCTTCACAGGCAGGTTGGCTCTTTTCACAGAGCATTGAGGTCAAGTATCATCACTTCTGAGAGGGCTTCCCCTCCTGATCTGCCTCAAATAGCCTCCCAGTGACTCCATCACATCGCACGGCTTTATTCTTCCCAAACTCCTTTGAACCATATTGTTTATCTGTAGATTTGTTCTTTTCTGTCTCCCTCACCACACACACACACACACACACACACACACACACACACACACACACACTAAACTACTTGAGGCCAGAGAGCCTTGTCTATGTGTTCAAGTCTGTATCCCTAGTCTTGAGACTACTGCCTGACATGGAATGTTTAATAAAAAGCTACTGAATAAATGATTGATGCTTCAGTGCTTGCCTTTATCTCCTTTGTCTGTTCAAACAACCACGTGACCTTTTAACTGTCTCAGGTCAAATCTGATCACACTTCTCCTGGACTTAAAGATCATTCACCATTTCCCACAGGATTGTTCTGGGTCCTTGGCTTGGCATTCAAGGCCCCCAGTGAGCTTGCCAGTGTACCCCAAACACTTCCACAAACTTGCCCTCCAGTCACACTTAAGGACCGTTTCATGGCTCTGGTGCTGTGCCTTTGCACCCAATGTCCCCTCTCTGGTGTCATCCTCTTCTTTCAGCTTGGGGTCTGACTCTGATTCTTCACTCAAAACCCAGTTCCTGTGTCACCGACTCCACGAAGGCTTTTTTGACTTTTCCCCTCTGCCATCCTGGTACCATGTTTTTACTGTTGCATTTTCACACGATTATATCACTTGCTTTCTTCGCTCCTTCTCTGTTTGGCCTGACTTCCTGAGGATAACCGCCAGGGCTCGTGTCCAGCACTAGCACTGTGATTGCTCTGGACCAGCATCCCTTTCTACTTCCTCCGACCCTGCAGCCCTCCTGCTGCCGTCTCAGCTCTGGGACCTCATTCTGCATGCTCCTGGGAGCTTCATCAGGCTGCTGTTTGCCTTTGGAATGCCTCCTGGCATTGCCCTTGGGGCACCTTGTTTTCTAGAATTGCTTGTCTGGCTTCTGACTCACCGAGATGGCCTTAATCCCCTGTATTTATGTGGACTCAGGTTCCATGGTTTCCAGGTCCTTGCCAGCTCCCCTTGACCTGCTGCCAGTGACTACTCTTCACTTAGTTGGAGCAATAGATGCTGAACCAGGGCCATAGGGTGTCCCAAAGCCAGGAAGATGGGTTTCAAAGAATGCAGAGAAGTGCAGCAAAGTAAGTTGCAAGAAGTGTCAATTTAGCAATCATGACTTCACTAGTGATCTCCGGAGGAAAGATGTTCAGAGTCGTGATGGGAGAGGCCAGATCACAGGAGGCCAGCAGGAGACTGGGTGTGAAGACGTGGAAGCAGAGGGGCGGGTACTCTTCAGCTATGTGAGCGTACAAGGAGAGAGAGGGGTGGTGTCTGAAACCGTTCAGGCTGCTCTAACAAAACACCACAGACTGGGTGGCTTATAGACAACAGAAATTTATTTCTTAGCGTTCTGGAGGTTGGAAGTCCGAGATCAGGATGCCAGCATCATCTGGTTCTGATGAGAACTCTCTTCTGGGTTGTAGACTGCTGACTTCTCATTGTGTTCTCGCGTGGCAGAGAGCAGAGAGAGGAAGCAAGTGCTCCTATGACTCTTACAAGGTCACTAATCCCATTCAGGAGGGCTCTACCCTCATGACCTCATCTAATCCTAATTAGCTCTCAAAGACACACCTCCTAATGCCATCACATCTGGCGACAGTGAATCTTGGGGGGACAACATTCAGTCCACAACAGATGGAATGGCTGCTTAAGGGGTAGCAAGGTTGAGAGAATTTTGCAGTTGATGTTACTAGAGTGCCTCGAGCACCATAGCAGACTCTACTCATATTCTCAAGGGGATCCCCTTACCATTTCTGGCATGCCCTCTGCCAGTACCTGTGTCACTGTTAAAGGTGAAGGTTTCTCAACCGCAGCTCTATTGACATTTTGGGCCAGAAAATTCTTTGTTAGGCTTGGGGTGGAGGGCTGGAGAGGAGGAGGGTATCTCTTCTGTGTATTGTGATGTTTGGCAGTATCCTTGGCTTCTATCCACTGGATGCTATTAGCACCTCCACAACCAGTGTGACAATCAAAAATGTCTCCAGACATTGCCAAGTGTCCCCTGGCGGGACAATATCACCCCCCGTTGAGAATCACTGGTTTAAAGGTGTGGGAACCCACTTTGGCAAACACACGGCTGAGGGGGAGTGCCTGGGAAGTAACAACCCCTCACCCTGCGTAGCCCTTGACCGATGCCTGACATATGGGGCATGAATGCCCCAGCTCCCTCACCCCTTCGCAGGCACGTGTTCTGTAATGTTTTCCAGTTTGCCCTGCGGGATTCAGCTCCAGTGCTCACTGTGGTACTTGGCTTGCCATTGCTTTTGGTGACTTTCTTTTCCCGTATCACTCCTTCCCTACCCCACCCCCTTCACCTATCCAGTCCCTCCCACCTCAGGGTCTGCTTCTAGGGGGATCCACACTAAGACAAGAATGACTGAAAGTGGAGAAGTGGTATCAGGAAAGAGAAAGAGATGAATAAGGAGACAAATGGAGCAAGGGAATGTACTGCATCGAGAATATAAGGAAAGAATAAGGAAAGAATGATTCTCTGAGTTCTATGGAAAGGAAGAGAAAACGTGAAGGAGAGGGAGTTTGTGTCAGGGAGGAAGTTGGATCAGGGAGCAGTTTCTGTATGGCTTCAAATTCTCCAGTAAAACAAAAGGTCAGGTCAGCCGCTAATGGTGAGGAAAAGGAGTGTAGAACTTTCCACTCTGTTTCAAAAAAAGTTACTGTTCTTGGGACTTCCCTGGTGGCACAGTGGATAAGAATCCACCGGCCAATGCAGGGGACACGGATTCAATCCCTGGTCCGGGAAGATCCCACATGCCGCGGAGCAACTAAGCCCGTGCGCCACAACTACTGAGCCTGTGCTCTAGAGCCCGTGAGCCACAACTACTGAGCCCGCATGCCACAACTACTGAAGCCTGCACACCTAGAGCCCATGCTCCCCAATAAGAGAAGCCACTGCAAGGAGAAGCCCATGCACCACAACGAAGAGTAGCCCCTGCTCGCCACAACTAGAGAAAGCCCATGCAGCAATGAAGACCCAATGCAGCCAAAAATAAGTAAAATTAAATCTTTAAAAAAAAAAAGAAGAAGATGTTACTGTTCTTCACGATGTAATAGGGCATGGTTAACTAAAAGGTTCCAAGTTCAAGTACTCTGGGGAAATTTGCATACTATTTGGTGCTTCATAATGTTTATCAGTGATTAAAAGTTCTGATAGGGGCTTCCCTGGTGGTGCAGTGGTTGAGAATCTGCCTGCCAATGCAGGGGACACGGGTTCAAGCCCTGGTCTGGGAGGATCCCACATGCCGCGGAGCAACTAGGCCCGTGAGCCACAATTACTGAGCCTGCGCGTCTGGAGCCTGTGCTCCGCAACAAGAGAGGCCACGATAGTGAGAGGCCCGCGCACCGCGATGAAGAGTGGCCCCCGCTTGCCGCAATTGGAGGAAGCCCTCGCACAGAAACGAAGACCCAACACAGCCGTAAATAAATAAATAAAAATAAAACTTATGAAAAAAAAAAGTTCTGATAAACTGGTTTTTTTAAATTGATTAATTAATTAATTTATTTGACTGCGTCGGGTCTTAGTTGCGGCATGCGGGATCTTTCATTGCGGCGCGCGGGCTCTTCATTGAGGCACGCGGGCTCTTCATTGAGGCGCGCGGACTCTCTAGTTGTGGCGCGCGGGCTTAGTTGCCCCATGGTGTGTGGGATCTTAGTTCCCCAATCAGGGATCAAACCCACGTCTCCTGCATTGGAAGGCAGATTCTTAATCATTGGACCACCGGTGCAGTCCCCTGATAAACTGTTCAACATGAGACCAGTTTAACACTTTTTGGAAATTTCAACTTTATTGAGGTATAATAGACATATAAAATTGTAAGATGTTTGAAGTGTACATCGTGGTGATTTGATATAACTTTTTGTTTAACCTAGCATTTCACAAATTTATTGGGGAACACTTTCCTTCCTTAACGTCCTCCAAAACAAAACACAGAAAACCCCATTCATATCTCAAAGGACACATTTAATCTCTGGGACACATTCTGGGAACCACTGTGTGAGGGCCCCAAGAGGAGGCTATTTGTGAGCCAGCCTAAAGGGGGTGGGGGTCAGCTAAGGACAGATGAGTTTGTTCGTGTGCAGAATTAACACAATCTCCTGTTTTTGTTTTGTTTTATCCATCGATATTAACTGACCTAGAGCAAAGAGCCCCTAGAAATGCAGTCAGCTGCCAAGAGGGTGGAAGGTGACAGGGACAAGGGAGCTGGGTGTTAGTGACACGGTGTTGAAATTGCTGGCCTGGGGAGCTGAGACCTGACCCGGGTTCTCTTTTCACTCACCATCTTCTCCAGAGGACGGTGCCAAGGCCTCTGGGGACAGGGGGAAGGGGTGGACGATTCTGTGTGAGGCGTCACAAAGGAAGGGACCACAAAGCTGAGTCTTAATGAGTAAACAGGTAGGTAGTTTGCTAGGTAGGTAAGAAGGGAAAGGACATTCCAGGCAAATGGCATAAAGGTGCAAAGTTGTGGAGGGGTAAAAGAAGGTGGCAGCTTCTAGAACTGTTGAGAAATTCAGTGGCAAGAGCCAAGGAAATATGGGGAGAACAGAGAAAGGTGGGTAGGGTGTCACAGGGTACAAACTATAGAGGGTGTTTTCAAATGTGGTAGGGAAAAAAGAGCATGGATAAAAGTTTTGTGCATTCATCATTTTTGATGTTTCCAAAGAGTTTATTATTACTTTCTAGATAATCTTCCTTTCTTGATTTGTATTTCCTCTTTAACTCAAGTTGTTTAGGATAAATTTTAAAAATATATTTCCAGGTGGTAGTGACTTTTTATCTTCTGCTGGTTATTAAATTCTAGTTTTACTGTATTACAATCAGAAGATTGTTTGTACTCTGCTTTTTGAAATCTATTAAGGTTTTCTTTATTTCCTAAAATATGGTCAATTTTGGTGAATTTTCCTCAGGCTCTTCTATTATCTATCTTTAGAGGAAAAAACCCAATATAAATTAGTTCTACCTTATTATTTATGTTATTTAGTTCTTTTACATGCTCTGTGTGTGTGTGTGTGTGTGTGTTTGTGTGTGTTTGTGTATCCACATCTACTTATTCTCTTATGGACCAAGAGTCTTGAATTAAATTCTATCTCCAATGACTTTCTAACTATTTCTCTTTCAAGTTCCTGTAAAGAAGTTCTTAATCTTGGGAATACTGTGATCACATTAGTAATTTAGAAAAGGAAACTTGGGCAGCAATGTGGAGGAGGGTTTTGGGTGGAGATTGGAGGTGGCAGACTAGGAGTCCAGGCAGAGGTCATGGAGAAAGAAAAGGAGGTGACATACTGGCACAGAGAATCACCTGGACACGTGGGCATGCAGGAGGTGGAGAAGCCCGGAGGACCCAGGATTCAGGGAGTCTCCAACTGCTGCTTGAAAATGATGCTAGTATCCAGGCTTGAAGGTGGGATAGGTGAGTAGGGTGTCCTCACAATGTATTGTAACAAGTTGTTGCTTATTTGACTTATCTCTGTCTTCCCAGTAAGGGCAGGACTATGTCTGCTTGCTGTCTATTGTCTCCTCTGAGCCTGGCACAAGTGGCTCCTGGCACACAATGCAGGTTGCAAGATGGAATTTAATAAATGAATGAAACATTGTCACTGAGGTGGCTGTGAGGCCACCAGGGGAGGTGTCCAGTGGGTGGGTGGGCATGCAGATCAGAGAGGGGTCATGGCAGTAAGTCCTGGGTGAGAGAGCATGCTCGCTGAAACAGGGGCTGGTGCAGGGTGGTGACAAGAGAAAGGGGTCAGGGTGGAATTGTGGTGGGGTCAGGGGGCTGCCCTTTCTGCAAGGGACCCAAGTCTGCCTTAGGCCATGGTGCCCATGCACTGGGAATTAAGAGATCTGGGAATCTCTCCTTCTGTCAGAGGATTTTAGTTGTCCGTCCATTCAAAGATTCGACCCACCTCTGTCTGTTGTCTGTTCTATCCACATCACTTCATTGACTATTTCCCCACTTCTTCATCAACTCTTCTCCAGGTTATTTTTTTCTCTCCCTGTATTCTCCTGTCTCCTCTTGGATTCTTCATCCTCCAGTTCAGAAGACAGAGGGTCTGGGCTGTCCCCTGGCCCCTCACTGATCACCTGCAGGGTTTCAAGGCACTGCTCACCTCTCTGTGTCTCTGATCCATCATCTGCAGTGTATAATAAGACCTACCTTCCCCTGTCATACTACCTTTACACAGGCCTCTATTTCTATAGAAATAAACTGCTGTTTAATAGCAGTAAAGACTTTCGCCATCTTAAGCCAAAATTCTGTGGCGATTCATATGACACTGCTTCTAAATGCTGTCAGCTCTTCAGAATTATTTGGGTGGCTGGGTGGGCTCTTATAGGACAAAGCAGGCGTGGCCTCAGAAGGACGCCTCTAGCACCGGGAGCACGCACTAACCCCCTCTGCCTTCCCAGCACTCCACCTGGAATGCCGTGGAGCTTGACAAACATTTGCTGCATAAATGAAAGGCGCTGTTCTCTATCGCATTAATATTCATTAAATGATAAAGTGTAAGAGATGAAGAGAATTCTTACAGACATAGTCTTTCCATGGGTTGGGAGTGAAAGGAGCATCCTCAATCAGAGGCTCAGCGCCCAGAGGGCTACGTGGCCTGGGGTCTGGAGGGGGCAGCTGGAAAGGGCGTTCCTCTCTGGTCAAGGAGGGGAGCCCAGACTCCAGGAATGGGCCTATGGGTTTCCAGGAAGGACCCTCAGGAGAACCCTCCCTAGGAAGAGACTTCCAGTAACCACACCGACGGGATTAAGGAACCTCTCCCCTTGAGGAACCTGGATGCAGCTGGGCTTGACTGTAACTGGCGAAAAGTAACCTACAAACTTGGGAGTTGTAGCATGTTATGAACACCTTTTAAAATGAAGAAGGAGCTGCCTTCGTGGCTGTTGAGAGCATTTATGGATCAGCTGGGGGCGATGGACAGAACAGATTTTTGGGGTGAGGACACCCAAGCCCCGGGAAAGTACTCCAGGGAGCAGAGCTTCCTCACTGTGGTCTGGACTCCTCTGTGGGCATCAGTTTGCTGTGAGCCTCCTGACTCATGTGTAGAGATCATGCATGTGTAGGTGTGTGCATTTGGGGTGGGGGGGAGGTGAAGAGTCTATGGCCAAGGAAAGACCCAGGCACCACTGACCATGCTCTGCCACAGCCGAACGAGTCTGCAAGATGATGCTGTCCCCTTCATCAGTTCCGTGCCCAGAAACCCACCTTCTTGGGACAATTTTTCCCACCATTTCTTAAATCTCCCACTTTATTTCTTCAAGGCTCTTTCCTGGGAATTTCCTGGCGGTCCAGTAGTTAGGACTCTGCACTTCCACTGCAGAGGGGGCTCGGGTTCGATCCCTGGTCGGAGAACTAAGATCCCAAATGTCATGCGGCGCAGCCAGAGAAAAAGGCTCTTTCTCATTTTTCTGGACTCTAGTACTTTCTGGCTCCCCAGGGACCTCGATCCATCAGCAATCTTCTTGATTGCCTGTCAGTTTCTCTATCCATTGGCTTCCTCCCTGTTGGGTCTGACATGCTCGAATCCCTTCCCTGTGGAGTGCGGCTGGGAGGGGAGTTCTTCTCTTCCGTTCCCTATAGTTGTCTCTTTCTTCCCTTCCCAGACACGCTTCTGGAAAGACTTGTGAACATTTGTTATCTCTACTTGTCTCTTATTCAGATTTCAGCCTGATCCAATCTGTTTTCCATCTTTTTTCCCCAGAAACCTCTCTCCAAGGTCATCAGTTTGCCAAATCCAATTCCAACGGAACCCACTTTCCAAACTTACCTTCCTTGTCCTCTTTGCAGTATTTCACATCGACATTTCCTCCTCCTTGACCCTCTAAGGAGGGTGAATACATAATTCATCTTCCAAACTGGGCCACTGTTTAAAGTGAAAAAGGGCACTCATTAATTATTATGCCAGGCTGTCCTAAACCAAGACTCCCCCAGGCAAACTCAGACTTATGGTCTCCCTTCCTCCAAAACCTCCCTCTCCCTTCTCTGGCTGCTCATCCTCAAGCTCCGTTATGGGATCCTTTTCCTCCATCCTCTCCTTAAATGTGCCCCGGGCACTCCTCCGTTCTCATGCTACCATCTCCCTGTATGATGTTATCCTCCCGTGGCTCAATCCCTAACTGTCTACAGTATCTTGATTTCTATACTCCACATACAAACCCAACTGCTGAATAGAAGTCTCTACCTGATTGTCCTAGAGGCAACTCCACATCTATATCTAAAACCATATTCATTATCTTTAAGCCCAAACATGCTCCCTTCCTGTGGATGAATGGTAGATGGAGGAATATGAAGGAAGCGGTGATTAAGAACATAGCTTCTGGGGCTTCCCTGGTGGCGCAGTGGTTGAGAATCTGCCTGCCAATGCAGGGGACACGGGTTCGAGCCCTGGTCTGGGAAGATCCCACATGCCGCGGAGTGACTAGGCCCGTGAGCCACAATTGCTGAGCCTGCGCGTCTGGAGTTCCGCAACAAGAGAGGCCGCGATAGTGAGAGGCCCGCGCACCGCGATGAAGAGTGGCCCCCACTTGCTGCAACTAGAGAAAGCCCTCGCACAGAAACGAAGACCCAACACAGCCATAAATAAATAAATATTAAAAAAAAAAGAACATAGCTTCTGCAACCTAAGTGTCCACTGACAGATGAATGGATAGAGAAGATGTGGTATAGATACACCGTGGAATATTACTCAGCCATAAAGAAGAATGAAATAATGCCATTTGCAGTAACATGGATGGAACCAGAGATTATCATACTAAGTGAAGTAAGTCAGAGAAAGACAAATACCATATGATATCACTTATTTGTGGAATCTAAAAAAGGATACAAATGAACTTATTTATAAAACAGAAACAGACTCACAGACATAGAAAACAATCCTACGGTTACCAAAGGGGAAGGGGAGGGAGGGATAAATTAGTTTGGGATTAGCAGATACATACTACTATATATAAAATAGATAAACAACAAGAACCTACTGTATAGCACAGGGAACTGTATTCAATAACTTATAATAACCTATAAAGGAAAAGAATCTGAAAAAGTATATATATATTTATGTATATGTATAAATGAATCACTTCGCGGTACACCTGAAACTAACACAACATTGTAAATCAACTATACTTCAATAAAAAAAAAAAGAACATAGCTTCTGGAGTTATGACCACCTGGGTCCAAAGCCACATCCTAATCTTGCATATTAGGGTATTTATTTAACCTCTCCAAGCCTCAGTTTCTTCACCTGTAAAATAGAGACAAAATCGCCTACGTCATGGGTTGAGACAAATAATGACAATGAGACAATAATGACAATGACAGATATTTAGAGGGCACCATATGAGCCAGGCACTTCTATGTGGCTCACAGGTATCATTTCATTTCATCCTCATGACAGCTCAGTGAGGCAAGTGCCATTATTATGCCTATTTTACGGATGAGGAACCAGAGGCCTGGAAAGTTTAAGTGACTTTCTCTGCGTCAGTGGCTGAATTGGAGTTCAAATTCAGCAAGTCTGGCTCTAGAGACATTTTCTCAATCACCTTGGTGTTCTGTGTGTACCAAGTGCTTGGAACAGTATCCAACAAGTAATAAGTGCTTGGCAAATTATTTCCACCCTCCATCCAGTCCAGCAAGCTGTCTACCCAGGAGGAGGCCTGTTTTCCTCATCCTTCCTCACTCTATATCTGTCAGGTCCTGTCAACTATACCTTAAAATGCTATGCGTTTTCCCAGAGTTTACTTATTTATTATTCTTTTTTTAAAATTTCTTTTATTGAAGTAGAGTTGATTTACAATGTTGTGTTAGTTTCTGCTGTATAGCAAAGTGATTCAGATATATATATATATATTATTTTTCTTATTTAATTATTATTCTATATTCCTAGTTCATTGTTCAAGATGTCTTGATATTTGAGAAGTCAACTACCAGAGTACCAGGTATGAATGGAAAGGCCCAGATGTCTGCCTAGTTTGAGGTTTTCCTTCCAAACCTCCATTCTGCTTGCTTTCTTAGAACCTTGCTGCATTGCCACGAAAACAAGCCTGGGCCTGCCTGCTGGAGGATGAGAGACTCTATGGACCAGAGATGAGCCATCCCAGCTGAGGCCACCCTGACCAACCAGTGCCCAGCCAAACCAGGAGCTGACCACAGACCCAAGACCAGAGGAGCCGCCTAGCTGAGCCCAGACCAAACTGCTGACCTGAAGAAAGGTACGCTAAATAAACGGTTTTTGTTTTCGACTGCTAAATTTTGTAATAGTTTGTTATGCAGGAAAAGCTAACTGGTATACTTAGGTACTGTATTAGTCGGCGCAGGCTGCCATAACAAGATGCCGCAGACCAGGTGACTTGAATAACAGAAATTTATTTTCTCATAGCTCTAGAGGCTAGAGGTCCAAGATCAAGGTGCCAGCAGAGTTAGTTTCTGGTGAGACCTCTCTTCCTGGCTTACAGATGGCACTTTCTCGCTGTGTCCTCATGTGACCTTTTCTCTGTGTGAGCCTAGAAAGAGAGATCTCTGGTGTCTCTTCCTCTTTGTATAAGGATATCAGTCCTATCAGATTAGGGCCCCCGAACTTATAACCTCATTTAATCTTAATTACCTCCTTAGAGTCCCTGTCTCCATATACAGTAGCATTGGGGATTAGGGCTTCAACATATGAATTTGGGGGCACACAATTCAGCTCACAGCAGGTACCAACCATCAAGTGGAAGTAGAAGCCATGAGAGCTGCTAAGATCACCTGAAAGGAATGCGAGGGCAGAGGAGATCCATGAACCAAGGACAGACTCAGGGTCCCCACAGCCTTCCTGGGGCCAGCGGCGGATGAGAAGCCCCGGAGACAGAGAGGGGAAGGCAGAGGAAGTACAAGGAGAACCAAGGGAGTGATAAGGAAGCACAGAAGCCAAGCCACCCACCGTTTCACAAAGGAGGACATGATTAACAAAGTCAAGGGCAGGAGGCAGAGGTCAGGGGCTGAGACGTGCCCACTGGTCTTAGCCAGGTCCTTGGTGACCCCGACAAATGTCAGAACTATGGTAGAGCCAGAAGCCACGTCCCTGAGGAACAGAAGGGAGATAAGGAAAGGAACAAGCTGATAAAGGATGCTTCTGAGAAGTTTGGATGAGAAGGGACGAGAGAAATCAAGAACATAGTATCAAGAAGAGATTTTTTTAGGACAGGAGAGACAGGAGTCTCTTTATAGGCTGAGAGGAATGAGCTAGAAACAGGGAGAGGTTCATAATGATGGAACAAGGTTTGGAGGAGGCAGAGAGGGAGGTGACAATGACTAGCCTTTGTTAGCATTTGCCTGTGCCAAGCTCTCTGTGTGGCCTATCTCATTTAATCCTTCCATCAACTCTGTGAGGTAAAGGCAAGCATCATCCCATTTCACTGATGAGGAACTGAGGCACTGAGGAGATTAAGAAATCTGCTCAAGATCACATAGCCAGTAAGGGATGTAAATGGGATTGGAACCCTGGCAGCCTGACTCTATAGGCTGGGGGATTTGACCTGGATTTTGGCCTGCTTCTAAAATTAACAGGAAAGCAGTGGGGTGGCAGTAGCAGAATTGGTAGGGAGCGAGAATTTGATGGAAACCATGTGATCCCAGTGGCTTCAATTTTTTTTCCAGTAGTAGGAGACAAGAAGCTAAGCATTAGACTTGGGGTCGGAAGGGAGCACGGGGAGAGTGACGAAGACCCAGAATAGTAAGTGGTTGAGACCCAGGACTGCTACACGTGCTGGCAGGTGGCACCGAGATGGGAGTCTGAGTCCGTAGCGGTGCCAGGGCTGTGGTGGTGGCCTTTTCCCAGCAGTGCTCAGGAGCCAGGAGCAGGCAGGTGGGGCACCCTGGCACCTGCTCCGGGCTGGGAGGCTTGCCAAGGGGGTGTCACCAAAGGACAGGAAAAAAGGCAATGGGTATTGGTGAGAATCCGTCGTTCCTGACCTCGCTGTATTTGAAGGTACAGAAGGTCTGAGCCCCATCCCACAGCAGTTACACCTGAATCTCTGAGCAGGGGCCTGGCCTGCTGTGTGTTCATGGTCCCCAGTGAGGATCTGATTCCAGTCTAGCCTGGAGTTCAAGCGAGTCTGAGAGGGTAGGAAGTAAGAGGGGCTGATAGGGTATAAAAAGTAGAGGGAGGGAGCGAGGGGTGACGGGGCAGGGTGCCAAGGAAGGTGAAAACGGAGGTGTGAGTGCTGGCAGGGGTGGAAGGACGCCTCAGGGTCTGCACTGTCCTGCTGGGAGGGCTTGAGGGGCTGGGAGAGGATGAATGGTGGGAGGTTTTCACACCCTCATCCACACCCACATTCCTGGGCCAAAACTGAATGGAAGTGTCTCAGAACTTTCCCTTTGTCCTTAGAATAGAGACCACTGAGGGGCTAAAATAGGGGAGGCCTCAGGAGCTGCCTAAATGGAATTTTCTCTCCATGTGACCCCAGCACAGCCAAGAAGACCCACACAGGGGTGCCATCAGGAGTGGGTCATCTGTAGGATGTGAAGTATCTTCCACGGCTGAGGGACTGACTCTTCAGGGAAAGGAATCTTGGGGAATGGCCTAGGATGACCAGAAATGGGGGAAATTTTATCCAGCCCGTGTTTATTGAGCTCCTAATATGTGCCAGGCGCTATCTGAACAGGACAGGTAATGTGATCTTGTGTGGCATGTCCCACAGCACATTCTCCAGGATGGTAACAGTGTCCTGTTTGTAAAAAGGGGTGGGGTTCCCAGGTGCAAATAAGTTTGGGAAACACTGGGTTAGAGAGAGTTAAACAGATTTACTCGCTGCAGGACTTTTCAGAGCCTTTAATCTGTCAATATGCTCCGAGACATTCCACAAAGTGGAGCTGAATCTAGAGTACTTCCCTGGCATGCTTGACCACAGGTTTCTCTCATTCCTGGCAGACCTACGGGAACAAATGATCCACGGAATATGCCTTGAGAAGTGTAACATGGTAGCAAAGTTCAGCTTTGAAGTCACAAGACCTGGCTTGCTCCGCCCTGCGGCCTTAGGCAAGTTGCTCAAGTCCATTTTCATTGTGTCCATTTTCCCATCTGCAAACAAGAGCTCAGTCATAATGTCTCCCTTGTGCAGTTGTTGTCAGGGTTAACTAATGCCTGTGAAGCCTTGAGTGCTGTGCCTGGCACCCAGAAGCCACTCACTGAAGGACACCAGCCTGGTTTGAGAGATCCTTATGTCTGCTCTAAAATTCTATAACTCGTTGGCCTAAAAATCCCTAATGGGGGGCCAGGGGTCAGAGCTTCTGTCTCCTACGGAGTTACGTGGACACAAGACTCAAATGCCTGTCGAAGCCTGTGATGGGACCGGGAAAAGAGCAGTCCTGGGGGATGGGGGTGGGAGGGGGGAGGGAGGGAGTGGAGGACAGGGGAGGGGAGGTACTTCTGCTTCCATTCCCACCAGCAAGAGGAGGCACTAGGAATCTGCGGTTGGTGGGCTGGTTTGGCTTCTTGGAGAGGGTGGCGACAGGGAGGGGAATGGCCAACCAGCCACCCCTGCCCCTCAAGGCCCCAGGATTGCGAGACGGTCCGAGTAGGCCGGGCAGGTGCGGAGCAGCTGCAGGACTTGGCCCGGGGCCCAACCTTGTCCTTCCCGGAGGTGGCCGCTGGCAGGAAGAGGTTACCAGAAAAGCTCAGCAGCCGCCGTTTCAGGCTGACGTCAGCACCTTGGGAGGACGTCGGGTTTGGGGGATTTCTAGCCCCAAGGGTGTCTGGGAAAAGGATGCTTCCTCTCCCAAGGGCTCTGTACCATTTCTTTAGGGCCCGAGAGAAGTGGGAACAGATGGTGGTGCCTAGGAGGAAGGGAGTTTGAACTGGGAGACATTGACTAAGGACCAGGTCCCCACCCTGGGACCAGGGGCACCGCTCTGGCACTGCACTCTCCCCTCTGGCCCCTAGAAACCAGCCCCCATGGCTTTCCCCACACAGGAAATATCCTTCCGTACGCTTGACTGTCTACCTTCACAGTTAGCATGTTTCCTTTCATTCTCTGAACCCAGGGCTTGGGGGAGGGGAGAAGATGGCTGCCCACAGACACCTGCGAGGTACTGTGATCCCCATTTTACAAGACTCAGAGGTCAAGCATCCTGCCCAAGGTCAACCGCTGCCCTGGAATTTGAACCCACATTCATTCACCGCCAAGGCTCTAACTAGGAGGGAAGTGCAGGATCCCCAGTTTAAACTTCTGGTTTATTGGGGGGAAAAACGCCATACGTATAAATCAGTAGAACATCTCTTATGGAAGGAATGCTAATCCTGCTTTTTGTCTTTCTTAAGGGAAAAAAATCACAGAGCCCCAGTGTGCGAAGCTTTGTTGGCTGCCTCTGACGAGGACCTAACTGTTTTTCCAGAAGGGCATCCCATCACCACCATACAACTCAGACAGCTCCGCCCTCCCCCAGCTTCTGGGCTGCCCCCCAGCTCTCCCCTAGTCTCCTTTTCTAGCCAGGGTGGGACCTCCAGGGCTCATGGCCTCGGGCCCAAGGCTCGCCTTGCCTCGCCTTGCCTCGCCTCCTTTCCTGGCAGCTGCTAGAGATCGCTGCAGTTTTGGCCTAGTAAAACCTTTTTTTGCCTCCCCAAGGGAGAGTTTTGATTGGCTTCAGCTGGGATGACCTAATCCTCTCTAGAATTTGGGGATGTTCCCATTTTCCATGGCTCCACCTTCATCCAAGGAGTTCCCTTCTGGCCATCTTTTCTCTGAAGGCCACCCCACCCCAACCTGCCTGAGTTTTGGAATCCCCCAGACTCCCTTGGGAAGGCCAGTGTGTGCCCAGGAGTCTTGTTCTCTTTCCACAGCAGTGTTCCTGGGCAATCTTGGCTGCCCCCCAGCTTTGGCCAACCCCTCCTGCATGTTCCCTCCACCCTCAGAGTCTGCCCCTCCCCTCCACGGGCCTCTGCACCAAGATTCACAGGACACTGCATTATTTAAAATAATCACATCACTGTTTATCAGCTCTTCTTTGACCTTGTCTCACTTAATCTTCATAATAATCCCATGATATAAGGATTGTTATCCCCAGTTGACAGATGAAGAAACAAGAGTCTTAGAGAGTTGGTGTAACCTGCTCACGATGAGCAGCTCCTATGGATGGAGTCTGGTTCCAGACCCAGGTGTGTCTGGCTCCAAAGCCACCACATGGTATTTGCTGCATTGAGAAATGCTGCTGGCTGTACCCACATGTGCGGTCCTGCCAGCCACAGTGCTGGCTCTCCTGGAAGGATCAACAACAAATCCCATTAGCTCTACCTTCCAAATATCTCCGGAATCTGACCACTTCTACTGCAGCCCCTTGACTGAGCCAGCACTGTCTTCCACCTGGATTTACTGAAACAGTCTAGGAGGTCTCCTGCTTCTGCCCTCTCTCCACACAGCAGCTCGAGTGGTCCTTTAAATCAGCCCATCTGATCCTCTCTCTACTGTGCTCAGAGCCCTCCATGGCTCCCATCTCACCCAGAGTCAAAGCCAAAGTCCCTACATTGGCCCAAGAGGCCCTCCACACCCGCAGTCCTGTTGTCCTCCCTCCCACCTCCCACTGTGATCTCTGATTTCACTTCTTACTGTTCTCTCACTCTGACCCAGTTACACTGGTCTCCTTGCTAGTCCTTGAAAACACACAGCAAGCTCCTGCCTCAGGGTCTTTGCACTTGCTGTCCCTGCTGTCTGAAAGGCTCTTCCCCCAATAGCTTCATGACTCAGTCCCTTATCTCCTTCAGGTTTTGCTCAAATGTCACCTTTTCAGTGAGTCTTTCCCTGTTCCCTTTATTCCTTCCATCCTGCTCCCAAACCCTCTCCACTCCCTTTTTTCCCTCCCCATAGTACTATCACCGAGTGATAGTATTTTACTGTTTTATTAGGTAATCGTCTGCTCCCCCTGGTAGAATGCAAGCTTCATGAGGATAAAGATTTTTCTGTTTTTTTTTTTTTTTTGTCTTTTTCACTGCTGTATTTCTGGAGTCTAGAATAGTACTTTGCACATAGCAGATGCTCAATAAATCTTTGTGGGAGGGAGGGAGGAAGATGTTGGTCAGCTAATTTCAGATGGTGCCAAACAGAAGGGAGTGAGTGTGTGGGCAGGCCTGTGAGCATCCTGGCCAGGCCTTGGGAAAGCTGAAGTTTGGGGCCCCTTCCAGAAAGAAGTGGCCTTTGACCTCTTATGCCTCTTCTGTGGCTTCAGGACCAAGTGTTGACTTGAGTCTCTGGAGAAGCCAGTCCGGGTGGGTTCCTGGGAGGCAGACTCTGAGCTGAGTGTAGAGTGGAGGAGGGCTGTGAGAGGACTCTTAGGAACAACACTGAGGAAAGGAGGGTAGGGGTGGATGTCAAGCTGCAGTTTAGGCCCAAGGACAACCTCGGCTGAGCCCACGGAGCACTTTGGAGCTGAAGTGGCCCCTCAGAACTGCCCACATGAGGCTGAACTGCGGGCCTTGACATCCCGGCCTCAAGCCTCACTGGCTGGGGGCCGGCCCTTGGGTGGGGTGCAGTGAGGCACCCTCCCACAGCTGGGGTAGCAAGTCCTTTTTCGGGGGTTCTCGGCCACACTACCACAAGACCCTCGGTGGGTCTGCCTTATCCAGTGACAGCCTGATCCACCCGTGGGGTCCCTGAGACCCAGGAAGGGATGAACTGGATCCTGGGGTTACCCAGGTCAGGTTCAACACACTCGTTCAGAGATGACCAGCTCCCAGTGAGAGAACCAAGACAAAGCCTGACTAATTTAGAATCATACAAATGGCACTTTTTAAATTTAAAAAAAAGGGGGGGGACCATGAAGGTGCAGGACTCAAATCACAATGAACTGTTGAGCATTTTGCCGACCTTCCCTCCTCCAGCATCTCCTCCCACGTCTCTGTGGCATCTGCAGGTCTCTCCCCCTTGGCACACGGAACGATGGGTGTCAGATGTCGCTGTGAGAACCAGAAAGTAAGGGATCTCACGCTCATTAGTACGAAAACAGAGGTGCCCTTTTTCTTCTCTGGAGGAAGGGTTGTACGGGTCAGCGGGGCACTGGCCCAGGAACTTGTGGTTCCTGCAAAAGTGGTCAGTGAAGATGGGAACATTCCTTTGTCAGAGCAAACGTCTGTCAACATCTGCATGGAGAAAAGACTTGAGCTATGAGTATATCCCTCCAGAGGAAAGCATAGAAAATAAGAGATTATATTTAGGAAATCTTCTGACGTGGTAGGTGGGCTCCAGCCTCTGTGGTCGCCAATCTCCTTGTCACAGATATGTTCTACAGGAGAGAGCCAGGTGGCCAGGAAGAGCCAGATAGGAGACAGGATAGGGTTTGGTTAAGAGCTGGTATCAGATTGTCTAGGTTTTGAATATTGGCTCCATCACTTACCAGAAGTGATATCTTTATGTTATAGACTGAATCGTTGAAGTCCCCAAAGTTCCTCCCAAAATATTTGAAGTCCTGACCCCCAGTACCTCAGAATGTGGCCTTATTTGTAAAGAGTCTTCATAGAGATAATCAAGTTAAAATGAGCTCATTAGAGTGGGCCCTACTCTGACTGCTGTCCTTAAAAAAGGGAAAATTTGGAGACACAGACACACACATGGAGAATGGCATGTAAAGATGAAGGGAGAGATTGGGGCGAGGTATATCTACAAGCTGAAGAATGCCAAAGGTTGCCAGCAACCACAAGACGCGAGGAGAAAGGCATGCATGGAATAGATTCTTCCTCCTGGTCCCTAGAACCAACCCTAGGGACCAACCAACGCTAGGGCTGTTGTGATTTTGGACTTCTAGCCTCCAGAACTGTGAGGCAATAAATTTCTGTTGTTTTAGGCACCCAGTTTGCAGCACTTTGTTGTTGCAGCCCTAGCAAACTAATACACTGGTAAGTTTCTTAAGTTCACTGAGCCTCTGGCTTCTCATCTGTAAAATGGGGGCGATATTATTTACTTCACAGAGTTGGGTCAATTAAATGAAATTAAACCATCTCTGTAGTAATTTCAGGCACAGAGTATGTGCTTTCTCAGGTCAGTGGTGGTGGCTCTTAGAGGTTGGAGAAGCACATAGCAGAGGTCTTTTCCATCCTGCACGCACTTTAATTCTGTGATCCACAGATGGAGTTTGATGAGTTCCTGCACCTCAATCCCCACCCATCTGTTTCTCACCACTGTTGTCCCAGATGAAGAGAACCGTCCAACAGCAGTTTTGTATTCTGAGGGCTGTCAGTTAAAGTTACAGCTGTTCAGCAGTCCATGCGGAGGGAAGGATGGGGAGGGCTGTCTTCAGAGCCTGCAGCAGCCTTCCTGGAGCCTGTGTTAACCCTGACCCTGAATCCCTGCCTAGTAGCTTTTAAACACACATGTGGAGGAAGAAGAGGATGCTGCGTCAGCCCTTCCAGATATATAAAACAATTTTCAGTCAAAGAGACGGCGTCATTATCATCAGCAACAGACACCTAAATCCTATGCCTCATCCTCAACTACCCCAGCATGGAGCTCCAAGAGTGATTTTGAACATCCTGGTTTGCTTCAGAGAAAAGGAAGGCATGAAGATCAAGCATCGTGCCCTTCTGAAGTCAAAGGTGAACAAAACTATTGTCAATTAGATGTGTACTATTTACTGTAGCCAAACTACTATGCCTTGGTATGTTATAAAAGTTGTGCGTGCGTTTTAATATGCAATACGTACACTTAAAAGTTCATTGCAGCTCCTTATATAATCAATGTGATATGTATATTTTGTAGGGCTTGGAAATTAATTTTACTTCTTTGAATGATTGGTGAGATTTACAGTTACTATGGCATTGGTCTTATGGTATATGCTTCGCTGTATCTATGATTCATTTGTTCAAGAACTTCCAATTGTAACAGTATTCCTTTGGGAAGATTTTCTACTTCCCCTTGACACCCTAGAGTTCATCTTTTTTTTCCTCTTTGCTTCTACAGTTTGTGTTGTTAATTTTGTATTTTAACAAAAACATCTACCACAATAAAAGCTTTCACTGGGGAGTGCGGTGGGGTGAGGAGATTGTAAGAGGGAGGCGTGCTTATTTTCTAAATTTTGGAAAAGACAGCAGAGTATGAAAAAGAAAATAAAACCTCCCAGAATCAACACCTCTTAGAGTATTTCTTTCTTGTCTTTTTTCTACATCTGAGCATGAGTAAGTAGCACATGTGTAAGAGAAACAGGTGGGACTAGAGTGCTGTGCTGTGGCAAAACTGGGACATGCCTAGGCTTGTGTAGGGAAACGGTGAGGCAGCCTGCCAGGAGCTGATGCTGCAGAGGGAGTGAGGAACCTTCTGCGGGAGAGTAAATCCCAGGGGGAAGCCCGTCAGGCAGTGAGAGAGCTTTGTTATTGGAAAGGGGATGCACCTGAGCTCAGAACCTGTGGAATCTGGTCTGAGGGGTGTGTGTGTGTGTGTGTGTGTGTGTGTGTGTGTGTGTGTGTGTGTGTGTGTGTGTGTGTGTGTGTGTGTGTGTGTGTGTGTGTGTGTGTGTGCGTGCGCGCGCGCGCGTGTGTGTGCGCGCGTGTGTGTGTGTGTGTGTGTAGACAGATGGTCCTAAGCAGCCACGTCAGACACTGCAGAGCCATTTCACGCTGTAAGACAGGGGCTCAGCCAGCCCAGGTTTATGACTCCCTGGCGGAGTGTGACACTGACGGGGAGAGGAGTGTCCTGCGAGGTCACCCCTGGTCCAGGACCTGCTTCACCATCTGCCATGGGTGCCCTGCAGGGGTGGAGTCCACAGGGCACGGGCCGGAGCAGGGAAGAGGAGGAAAACAACCATGGAAATCACGTGTTAGGGGCAATGCCTGGACTTAGGCATGAGCCCACGTGAGACACCATGGGAAACTTCTAGCAACACCTGGGGAGACCTTGCAGAGGCAGATGGGAGCCAGAACATGTGAAACTCAGGGGCCTTTTACTGTGATGCGTTGCTTCATGACTCTAGCAAGACAGTGAGACCCCTGAGAGCAGAACGCTGTCACATTTAAGTTTAGCCCCCTTCACCTAGCTCATGGCCTGGCATATTCGTAAGTGCTCAGTATACTATATTTGTGCTGACTAAATACAATCTCTTTTTTGATAATCTGATTTATGACATAGTTTCCAGAAACATATTATGATAAAAAATGGGACTTCCTGGACAGAAAAATGAAGTCAGAGATGCTGATCACAAATTTGGCCTCAAGGAATCTTGGCACTCCCTTCCCTTGAATTCCATGGGTCTCTGCAATTCATAATGTCCCAAAACATCAGGGATTAGAAAGTAGCCAGAGTTCTCCATCAACACTTCATTATTTAACCGGAATCACGGAGAGAAGAAGAGAGCACAGACCCTCCCGAGTCACCTCCTCAGATGCATGCAGCCTGAGGACATGGCCTTTGTTTTACTGGTGAATTGGAGGATATTCACTGGGTGCCCCGCACTGGGCTGGGTATCCTGGGGCCTCCTAGAGAAACAGAGATCCCAGTCCTCGACCTCGGGGAGTTTCTCACCAGTTAGAGAGATGAACTGGTTAAATACCTCTGCGCTAGAGAGCCGTTCAAGGCAGCATGCAATCAGGAAGCTACAGGTATAGATGATGTGGTGGGGGGGATCTGGGAAGGCAGAGACCCTGAGGGGTCAGAGGAAGAAGAGGGCTTTGTGGAGAAGGTGGGAGAACAAGTGGGCACATCGGCAGTGTCGAGAAGGAAGGCTAGAGAAGTCAGCAAGCTGGGTGCCAATCCAGCCCTACCCTTTTCTAGCTGTGTGACCTTAGGCTAGTTAGTTTGCCTCTCTAAGCCTTGGCTTCTGTAAAATAGTTCCTACCTCACAAGGTTGTTGAAGAGTAAACAGAGGCGATATGCATGAGTGCCAGGCTCATAACAAGCACTCAAAAAATGTCAGCTGTTGTTGTTATCTGGAGGGGCCCGTAGGATTTGGAGAGATGGGGAGGTTGAGGAGCCTGGTCGAGCTTTGGGAGTAGTTCAGTTCAATTGAACTAGTGTTTATTAAGTACCTACTATGTGCCAGGCACTGTGCTTGGCTCAAGGCGGTGGAGACAGGGGCCCTGCCCTCAAGAGTGCAGACAGGCAAGTGGGGCTATGAGCAATAAACAGGCAATTACAACAAAGCAGGGAATGTGCACCATGCTCTAGGCTCACGGAAGAGGCCAAGGCTGCAGGTAGCCCGAGATCCCTTTCCTGGGAGGTGCATCTCAGCTGAGATCTGGGTATGAGCAGGAAATAGCCAGTGGGTAGGAGGGGTGGAGGGGAGAGGAAGGGGAGTGTCTCAGGCAGAAGGAAGAACCTTTCACCATCTGGAGAACCCAGTCCATTCAAGCCTTCATTCAAGCCATTGTAAGTCAATTCTGCTTGTCTGGATCCAGTGAGATGGGGAGGGAGTGGGAACTGGTCGTAAGAGCTCCTCTGAGGACAACGGGGAGCCCCGAAAGAGAGTGCCGTAAACTCATCTGTGCTTTCAAAGGTCACCCCAATGCCCGATGGGAGGGGGCAAGGCCAGAGGAGACAGACCATGACATTTTGTGATCATCCAGGTGAGAGACTGGGGTGGCCTCAACTAGGGTGGTGGGAATGGTGTCAAAGGGACAGATTCCAGAATTCCTGAAGAGCCTAAGTGACAGGAGCCAGTCCTTGTCCTCAGGGATCTTACACGTTCACTGCGTTTCCATTAGGTATGTGAAAGACACCTATAGATCATGCGAGACGGGTAGCAATGGAGCAAGGGGTGCTGCAGGAGTGCAGAGGAGGGGGCTCAGCAAAGGCTGTCGGGGGGCCAGGCCACAGGTAGAGGCTCCTGCTGGGGGTATTAGTGGTGGCCTGGGAGCCATGGGGCACGGCATGGATTTCCACTGTCCTCAGGATCCCAGGAGGGTCATATTTGATGATACAGCTTGTATGGATCTTCTTGGGGCCCTGAGACAGAAGGAAGCAGCAGAGCGGAGTGTAGGAGAAAGCAGCCGTCTGCAGAGTTGGTTGCAATGGGAGGGAGCTGGAGCCCAGAAAGGTATATGTGCTGGTCTGGGCCCAGAGGAGGAAGAGGAGGAGGAGTGAGTAAGAGAAACTTTGCAGGAAGTGACTTGGCGATGGACGGAAGCAATCCTTCGCAGCTCAGGGGGCCGATTGCAGCAGTGACCCTATCAAGACTGGGTGGCTGGAACCAGAGCAATCTGGCGCCCAGTGCAATGAGGTCATTTTAATGGCTACCCTTCCTGAGTGGCTGTGCAGCCAGGCCCCAAGCCAGGCGACAGGCAGACGTCATGAAGCCACTTCATCCTCACCATCACCACTGCCCATGCTGTTGACCCCCATTTTACAGATGAGGCTAAGAAACTGACCCAGGTGCACAAGTGATGTGAAACATTAAGCCAACAGGTCTTGAGAGCTGACTGCGTGAGTTAGGGGTAACTATGAACCGTGAATGTGTGTAGACGACGTGGGACAGTGCTTGGGCCAGAGTGAGCACATTCCAAGTGTTTCCTGTTATTCTCACATGCCAGACACAGTGTCAGGCCCTGGAGATACTGTGGTTAACAACACCTGCCCCCATGGACTCTAGCGTCCTTTGAGGGAGACTGACATGAAACAAAGAAGATGCAAGTAAACATAGAATGCAAACCACAGTAAGGGCCAGGAAGGAAAATGGACTCCAAGTTACAAAGCCCCCGGTCTGACCCCACGGCCCAGAACCCTGGACCACAAAGGATCAAGGCGTCAGAGATTGGGGCTGGGTTCTCCAGCTGGCTCCAAGGCAGCACAAGCCATGGTGGCACCTCCAGGCCGGGGTTTCCTCACTGGAAGAAGCAGAGGCAGGCTAGAGCAGTGGCTTTCAAACTATGTCTTAGCTGAGGAACCTCTTATTCAAACATCATCTTAAGAACTTCCCTGGTGGCACAGTGGTTAAGAATCCACCTGCCAATTCAGGGGACACGGGTTTGAGCCCTGGTCCGGGAAGATCCCACACGCCATGGAGCAACTAAACCCGTGCGCCACAGCTACCGAGCCCACGTGCCGCAACTACTGAAGCTCGCATACCTAGAGCCCGTGCTCCACAACAAGAGAAGCCACTGCAAGGAGAAGCCCACGCACCACAACGAAGAGTAGCCCCTGCTCGCTGCAACTAGAGAAAGCCCGCGCGCGGCAACGAAGACCCAACGCAGCCAGAAATAAATAAATAAATAAATAAATTTTAAAAAACAAGCAAACATCATCTTAAGCAGAAGCCAAGTCCAATGTGCAAACAAATACAAGGTCAGCTGCTCTGATTGAGGGCAGAACTGCCCTGCCCCACCTTGGCCCTCTTTCCCTCCAGATCCTCAGCAGCTCCAGAGGAGTCTCACAGAATTCCCAGGGCTCCACGGAGCCCAGTTGGAAAACCACAGGACCATAATCATGCTTGACATTAAACAGGCACTTACTAAGTAAGAGGTACACTCAACACGTATGCAATCTCATTTAATCCTCTCGACAAACCTGTGAAGTCATCATTTTACCAGTGAGGAATCTGAGGCTTAGAGGGGTTAACAATATGAATCAATCAATCGGAGCTGCTTGAAGTGGCTGCTTGTTGATCATGGTCTGGCTCTTGCCCAGCTGTCCAGCCTCATGGCTCCCACCCCTGAACCCCCATACACACCCACCCATACACATTTTCTTTTTTTAGATCAGAGGTACCCACTTCTCATCCCTGGCCTTCGCACACGCTTTCCCGTTCTTCTCCTATGGTGTTAGTTCCCTAGTGCTGTTGTATCAAATTATCACAAACTAGTGACTTAAAGCAACACAAATTTATTATCTTACGGTTCTGGGGTTAGAAGTCCAAAATGGGTCGGCAAGGCTTCCTTCCTTCTAGAGGCTCTAGGGTAGAATCCATTGCCTTTCCTTTTCCAGCTTCTAGAGGCTTCCTTGGCTCATGGCCCCCTTCCAGCAATGCCATCACTCCCACCTCTGCTTTTATTGTCATATCTTCTTTGGCCCTCTGCCTCTTTCTTATAAGGACACCTGTGATTACATTGGGTCCACTCAGATAATCCAGAAGAATCTCCCATCTCAAGATCCTTAACCGGGGGGAATTCCCTGGTGGTCCAGTGGTTAGGACTGCAGGCTTTCACTTCCGGGGCCTGGGTTCAATCCCTGGTTGGGGAACTAAGATCCCGCAAGCCGTGCAGCACGGCCAAAAAAAAAAAAATCCTTAACTGAATCACATCTTTTTTGCCATGTAAGGTAACATATTCATAGATTCTGGGGATCAGAATGTGGACATCTTCGGGGCCATTATTCAGCCCGTCACACCTCGTAACCCCACTCATCCTTCCGATCTGAGCTTAAAGGTCATGTCCTCAAGGAAGCCGTCGCTGACCTCCCTGATAAGACTGTCTTGTGCTGGGCTCTCATAGCACCCTGGACCTCTCCCTCACATTGTCACAGTCACAGTTTAGCATTTGTTTGGATATTATTTGATTAACGCCATGACTCTAACTAAACATCACGAGTGTGTGGAGTCACTTTGTGTTTCCGTTTGTATTTTCAGCAGTCTGGCACACAGACTGGGGCTCAATTAACATTTGCGACATAAATCGATGAACAAATAAATGAACTTGCCTGAGATCGAAGCAGCAAGTAGCAGAGGCAGGATTTGAACTTGGGCAGAGGGCTCACAGAGTCCTATACCCTTAGCCTTACACTGACTTGCCTCTCACAGACCTGTAGTAGCCCAGGCTCAGGGGGTATTGTTAAGTCTCCCCAGCAACATCCCATCAGGTACGTGGTGGGCTTCCCAGCTCACACAGGAACCTCTCCAGGCCCCGCCAGCCTGACAGCCTGTGATTTAGGACTTGTTTTTTTATGGGGTGGGGCAAGAAGCTCTGTAAAACTTGGCCACGTAGGATTAGGGAACGTGGGTGGCCAAGGCCGGAGAAGCAGCAGTGAAGGGAGGTGGTGAGGCGGTGGGCACCCGCTGGGGGAAGAGACAAGGGCAGCGCCTCTGTCACGCCCATGGTGAGAAGCCAGGAGGAGGCGACGCCAGCCAGCGAGGAAACGAGCTGTCAGAAATCCGGAGGAGACGTGGGAAAGTGCAGTGTCATGGAAACCGGAGGGAGCGAGCGTGTCCGTTGGTTCTGGAAGAGGCGGCTGTCGAAGCATCAGGTGCCGCCACAGGGTGGGAGCGGGAGTGGGAGGCCCAGGGCCACCTGTCCTCCAGCTCTTGACGCCCTTCCGCAGGGTGATTTCAGCAAAATGCCTGGGAGCTGGAGCATCAGGCGGAGGCTGAGTGGGCGCTTCAAGGATTCAGGAGGAAACGGCCGAGACCACACATTTCCGGATCTGGCAGCGAGAGCGGAGGGTGGTTGCTAGGAGCGGCGATGCGGACAAGGGGAGCCCGCGCGTGGGTTTGCAGACACCTGGGCAGAGCCTGGGAGTTAGCGTGGAGAAGCCAGGGGGAGGGCACGGCGTGGGCGTGCACCCCTGGACAGGGAGAGACCGAGGATGAGTCAGCTCCCACGTAGCTCCTGGCTCCGGGCCCTCCTCACGCTGGCACGGCCCCTAGGGCCTGGGAGCTAAGCTTTCTCCCTCCAAGTTCCCTCCTGGGATTGCTTTGGAAGGGACCCTGGAGACCCGGGGCTCAGGCCACTGAATGCAGAACCACAGCACAGCCCCCTGCCTGGAAGCCAAGCGCTCCCGGGGCTCCGGGAGACCTCAGAGGGCCCCCTGCCCTGGGTGGGGAGTCCAGGGTGAAGCCACCCTGGAGGGACTGGATAGGGGAGCTTAGTCCCCCCTCCTGCCCCACTTCTCCAAATGGTTGTAGAACTGCCTTCCCAACCTCAGGGGACCTGACAATCATCTTTTGAAGATGTGAGTCCAATTTTGTGCTTTGGAGCCCTTCGGCAAGCTAGTGAAGGCTATGGACCTTTTCTCAGAATAAATGCATAAAATAAAACACCAATGAAACCAATTATATCGAAAAGAATTTACCAAAATATATATTTAAAACCAAACCTCTACTATCATAATATATCTGCTTCTTTATCAAATGTGCTAAAGAAAAACATCTGGCAATAAGTCATGATTTTAGAGTAGTGATGAGCATAAATGACATTTGGAGATATCTATGAAACTCTAAGGGGATATGAAAATGTCTGTGATTTCTTCTGGTGACAGAGTCACAGATCCCATCACTACCATGGTCTCTGCCTACAGTTATAATGGAAGGAAATGCTCAGTGTTAGGCAGGGGTTAGTGAAAATCAAGATGTAATTTTTACCCATCCAAGTCCTTGGGCCCCCTGAATTATAACCATGACCTTCAAAATGTTAAGAGCTTCAGTTCTGTAGCAAGAGTCAAAATACCCAGTGCCTACAGGGTGTAGACAGGTGGCATCACGGAGGGGAGAAGCAGGGCATGGCTGTAGGCCTGGTGCCCTGGAGAGCACACACCTCTTCTAGGGGTGGCAGCACTGCCTGGGACAATAAGCCTAATACTGCCTAATCTTCACCTTTTTAAGAGATGCCAGAAACACCAATTCATATGTGAATTCTCCTAATTTTAAATGTTAGCCCAAAATTTACACTTTAAAGGGTACTCTGGGGCCAAGCATGACACACATGCTGGCCAGATGCAGCCTGGAAACACCAGACTTGGGATTCCTGCTGGATTGGGTCCTTAGTGGGGTGTGGGCATCACCTTCTAGGTCTCCAGTCTTTCCACGAGAGGCCTGTTGGATCACACGTAACCCACAGCTCCGGGCTAAAAATGTACTAGGCAATAATCCCAATCCACAGTAAATTACCACATCAAACCTAGCAATTGTCAACTATGCCACCTCACGGGCTCTGCTTCCTTCCCCCCCAGCTACCCGCTGCCCCGGGGGGCTGATGGGATAAGGGCTATGTCTCACGTGCATTACTCCGTGAAGGGAGCTGGATCTGGAGCCAGAAGCCCTGAGTTTCAGTCTTAGCTATGCCACTTATAGCCCAGTGACCTTGAGAAGTCATGACTCTCTCTCACCCCCTACAGGGGCTCATCTACAAAAATGGTTTAATGGGATAATGGGACTTGTAAGTTGCAGGATGCCGTCCACATGCAAGGAGTTCTGGTTATTTCCACCCGGTTTCTTTTTGTCCTCTGGTCTGGTCAGCTGGCTCCCTGTGGGGTGAGGGTTTAAGACACAAGGGAGGGCTTCCCTGGTGGCGCAGCGGTTGAGAGTCTGCCTGCCAATGCAGGGGACACGGGTTTGAGCCCTGGTCTGGGAAGATCCCACATGCTGCGGAGCAACTGGGCCCGTGAGTCACAATTACTGAGCCTGCGCATCTGGAGTTTGTGCTCCGCAACAAGAGAGGCCACAATAGTGAGAGGCCCGCGCACCGCGATAAAGAGTGGCCCCCGCTTGCCGCAACTAGAGAAAGCCCTCGCACAGAAACGAAGACCCAACACAGCCAAAAATAAATAAAAATAAATAAATAAATTAAAAAAAAAAAAAAAAAGACACAAGGGAAACCATGTTTGTCCCCAGATGCCACATCCTGGACAACATCTGTAAAATGCAAGAGGGTGTGCAAGGCAACTGTGACTCATTCAAATGATGATCACCTTGGAAGGGTCCAGGGACTGGACAGTGACCTTGGTTGTTTTTTTTTTTTCTGGCGGCAGTGAAATCCGGTGTTTTGCTGATTTAAGAGGGGAAGGGAGGAACACTGCAGGCCTCCGGGGCGGTTGCTTTCATTTTGCACACACCGTGGTTAGGCCGCCCCTTCCCTCCCCCCTCCTCCCCCCCCCGGGGGGTTTCACTCTCATTTTCACATGGTGCAAACCGTGCTCTCAGCTGCCCGGCAGCAGGTTCTCAGGGGTGGGTTGTTATGGGAGCTGGGAAATGAGACTGGATAAGATTCCTGCCACCACACTGTCACATCAGAGCTCTTTTTTTTTTTTTTTTAACTCCCCGTGGCTCTGTGGGAGTTTTGCCTGCGTTTTCCGGGTAATTGCCTCGCCCCCGCCCTCTGTGAGCCGGGCTGTGGCAGGCGCTGCGGCTGGGGGTGGTGACCGCCTCCTTCCCTGCAATCAGCTGAGTGGGCGGGCTGCCGGGGACACGGGTGCGGGAGCTCCAACCACCCTCCTCAGGCGGCCTGAGAATGAATTAGGGCCACGGGGAAGTGGGAGCCCCAGGGGAATAATTCATCCTGGGTGCACAGAGGAAAACCAGGATCTGTGTTGGCAAATGAAACTTCCAAGAGTCACACACACAGGCAGATCCAGTAGAGGCTGAGGGCCCACGTTCCGAAGCAGGGCTGCTGGGTTGGAGTCCCAGCCGCGCGTCCTTTCAGCTGTGAGAACCTGAGCAGATACTCAGATCTCTCTGTACCTCTGAGTATCTATCTGCCTTGTGCTTTATTGCGAAGATGAATAAATTGACGCGGGGAAAGCTTTTAGTACAGCTCAAAGGAAAAAACAATGTTTCTTCTACACAGAATGTTTCTTCCATCACAGAATACTTCTTTTTTTTTTTTTTTTTTTTTTAAATCTTGTGTTGCTTTTTCTTTCAAATCTTATGTGGCCAATTTACTAGTTTTTCTTTTTATTTATTTATTTATTTTTGGCTGTGTTGGATCTTCGTCTCTGCGCGAGGGCTTTCTCCAGTTGTGGCAAGCGGGGGCCACTCTTCATCGCGGTGCGCGGGCCTCTCACTGTCGCGGCCTCTCCTGTTGCGGAGCACAGGCTCCAGACGCGCAGGCTCAGCAATTGTGGCTCACAGGCTCAGCCGCTCCGCGGCATGTGGGATCCTCCCAGACCAGGGCTCGAACCCGTGTCCCCTGCATTGGCAGGCAGACTCTCAACCACTGCGCCACCAGGGAAGCCCACAGAATACTTCTGACACCAACGCCTGGGGGTTTTCCAAAGGTCTGGTGATTCTCCAACTGTCCTGATGCCAACTGGGTATCCTACAGTCCTGTCCCGACACTTACTGCCCGGCGTTAGCGCAGACGCCACAGGTTGTGGCCTCAGGCCCACGAGACTGCCCCCCACTTCAGATGCCAGTCCCAAGACCCAAGTTGTCACCTGTACTTCTGACCAACTGCCTATAAAGTGGGGACTCCTACAACCCCCTCCTCGGGTTCCATAACTTGCTATACTGGCTCAGAGAACTCAGGGAAACACTTATTGACATTTCCCAGTTTATTATATAACAAAGGATACAGATGAACAGTCAGATGAAGATGTATGAGCATAGCACAGGGCGAGGTATGGGGAAAGGGGTGTGTTCACCAACCCAGAAGCTCTCCAAATCCCATACTTTAGGGATTTTTATGGAGCCTTCATCGCACAGGCATGATCAGTTAACTCAATCTCCAGCCCCTGCCCTACCCCCAGAGCATGGGCAGTGGGGCTGAAAGTTCCAAGCTTTTATTCATGCTTGATCTTCTGGTAACCAGCCCTCATCCAGGAGCCTACCAGGGCCGACTGAACCCGTGCCCTCAGCAGTGAAAGCTCGGAGTCCTAACCACTGGACCGCCAGGGAATTCCCCAAAAGACACTTCTTTTTTTTCCTGTTTTTAAAAAAATTTAATTTAATTTATTTTTTATACAGCAAGTTCTTATTAGTTACCTATTTTATACTTATTAGTGTATATATGTCAATCCCAATCTCTCAGTTCATCCCACCACCACACCCCCTCCCCACCAAAAGACACTCTTATCACCCAGGCAATTCCAAGGGACTTTGGAGCTCTTTGTAAGAGACTCCTATCACCCCTATCACTTGGGACACTACGAGGGTTTTAGGAATTTTGTGCCAGACACCAGGGACAAAGACCAAATAGATTTGTTATTATACCACAGCAGTACATCACAAGTGCAGGAAAAATGGCCGTTCTTATTATCCCATCAGGAGCGTCCCCTGCAGTCTCTAACGAGGCCCACGGAGACGTACCTGCAATATCTGATGTCTGTTTGGAACCTAGTGAACTTCTACTTCTCCATAAAGACCCAGCTCAAATGACAGCTCCCCTGTGAAGCTCTTTTTTCATGTTACTCATTATTAACTGAACGCCTTATGCCAGGACCTGTCTGAGTCCTTCACATTTTATCTCGTGCAGGGGCAGATTCAGCTTTCGTGGGGCCTCAGAGACTTATACAATTTAGGAGGACTTCTTTTAAAAAACAAACAAACAAACTATCTGGTTTTATAACATTTGTAAAACAAAAATGGCCTTGTGAGCACATAGCTAGAGCCTTGGAAGGAGCCTGAGCAAGTGAGGGGACTTGATTCTTAAGCTTCATCAACTTCATGGTAATCCCCACAGTCTCCGACGTAGTTGGTAAATATTGTCCCCGTAAGTGTCTCCACGTACAGATAGGCAGAGTGAGACTCAGAGACAAGAAGTCATTTGCCCAAGATGGTGCCCTTGACCACTGCATTGCACTGGCCTTCCTGCTGTCCCTGATGGGTAGAGACCATCTTTGGGCTGACCCCTATACTTTGGGGCGTCCCCTGTGAAAGCATGGCGCTGTAATCACCAGCCGCCCATCTGTCTCTACTGTAATGTCAGCTTCTCTCAAGCTCAGAGGCAGATTTCATTCATCTCTGCATCTGGGGTGGCCCACAGAAGGCACTGAATAAACACATGTTGAGGAAATGTACACCTTCACCTTCTCTGTTTTGTGCCCTAGGTCTCCACCAACGAATCTACTGATATTTCACGCTCCTGCTCAGGGGTTCCCAGCTGTAGCTTAATGTTTTGGAGAAGGTTTCTAGGGAGCAGAGGAGGGGAAAAAAGAAACCTTCCTATAAGACCTAAACAGGGCTGCAGAAGAGGATAGTCAATTCAGACATCCAACAACTGTTTGTCAGGTACTTCTGTATGAGGAGCCAGAAGTGAACGAAACAGACAGATAGCCCTGCCCCCAAGAAGCCTGCATACTACTGAGGGGAAATAGACGGTGACAAAATAAATAATATCATAGCCTGTCAGAGGGTGATGAGTGCTGTGGAGAAAAATTAAGCAGCAAAGGGAAATCAGGTCTGCTGGGGGAAGTGCGGTGTGTGGGAGGGCCCCGTGGAGAAGGTGACATTTGAGAAAGCCCAGAAGGAGGTGAGAGAGTGAGCCATGTGGCCATCTGGGGAAGGGCCTTCCAGGCAGAAGAAATTGCAAGTGCAAAGGCCCTGAGGTAGAAGCATGCAAAGGCCCTGAGGTGGGAGGGATGGCAACTCTTGCTTACTCCAAGTGAGGAGAGAATGGCAGGAGAGGGGGTCAGCGAAGTGACAGGGGCCAGAAGAGACAGGCTCTGGGGGCCATTGTGAAGAATTTGGACTTGCCTCACAGAGAAAAGGGAGCCAAGCCACTGGAGGGTGGTAAGCAGACTGATCCGATCTGACTTTCATTTTAGAAGGATCCCGCCATCTGCCAAGTTGAGAATAAACTGTAGAAGGCAAGACCGGAATCAGGGAGACCAGTTAGAGACTATTTCAAGAATCCAGTGGGAGGTGGTTGCAACGCGGACTAGGTTGGTGGCTGTGGAGGGGTGAGAAGTGGCCCATTTCCAAGTGATTCTGAAGACAAAGACAATGAGAAGGAGGATGTGAGGGAAAGTCTAGAGTAGGAATGATTCCAAGGTCTCTGGTCTAGGTGCCTGGAAAGATGGGAAAGCCTAGGGGAGGAGAAGCTTTGGGGGATAAGTTCAGGATTTGGGGTTTGGACATGTTAAGTTTGAGATGTTTCTTGAAGTTGAGTAGGTGGTTGGATGCAGGAGACTGGAGTCAGGGGAAAGATCCAGGCTGGAGGAGAAAAATTGGGAGTCGTCCACACGTGGCTGGTAGTCAAGGTTGTAAGACTGAATGGGCTCACCAAGAGACTGCAGACAGAGAGGATGGCCAAGGTCTGACCTCAGGGGGCCTGCCCATGCTTAGGTGGAGGAGATGGAACTGAGTAGGAGCAACCAGGGAGGCCGAGGGGACCCAGGAGAGCTGGTGTTTCCAGGAGGAGGGAGTGATCCTCTGGGTCCGAAGCTGCCGGTGGGTCAGGTAGATGAGAGCAGTGATGACTGGGTTACTGACATGAAGATCTTCGGTGGCCTTGCCAATAGCAGTTTCCTGGGAGGCTGACTGGACTGGTCTAAGAGGGCAGCAGAAGAGAGGAGCTGCGGACAGCAAGCACAGACCACCGTCCTGAGGAGTTTGAGGGGGAAACAAGAAAGAGGCAAGGGCTGGTGAGGGAATTTGGGTCAAGACAAGGGTTCTGATGATGGGGAAATACAGCATGTTTCCGTGTTGGTGGGAATGATTCAATAGAGAGGGGGGATCCATGATGCAGGAGGGAAACAAGAGGATAGGGGAAGCGGTGGGGCTTGAGTCAGTGAAAGGGGTTAGGATCTGGGGCACACAAGAGCATGAGCCTCAGGCAGGAGCGCCCACAATGGCGGGAGAGAAGGATGAGGTCCTGGACCTTATACAAGTGAGAGGAGATAGGGGAGCCGAGGAAGCAGGAAGAAGCTGACGAGGGCTGGTAAGAGGTGGAGCTGTGAGGCCGAAGGAGGGACTCTCAGTCCTGGTAGGGAAGAAGAATTGTTGGAGATTGCGGCAGACCACTAACTGACCCCCCAAATCCATCCTCTCCTTCTTCCATAACTATAGAGTCTGGCTGGGTACATCCTTGCCCGGACAACACCCCGTGTCTCAGCTCCCCTAGCAGCTAGGGGCAGCCACATGACTGAGTTCTGGCAGTGGAAGGTGACAGAAGTGAGCTGTGCAAGTTCCACATCACTGGCCTGGAAGGAATTTGCTTGCCCTGCACCTGTACCCTTTCCCCCTTCTGGAATGTCGACATGCAGCGATTCAGCTTCAACCAGCGCAGGGAGCGACACGTGGGACAGGGCTTCTTGGTTTTGTGTGTGCCTTGGACCCCCTTTCGCTGTCTGGTGAAGCCTGTGGACCCTTCTCTGAATAGTGTTCTTAAATTCGTGCAATAAAATCAGAAGATTACCAAGGAAAACAACTAGGCTGAACTATTACAAGAATATTAAAATTTTACACTCTAGTAGTATACATATACTTCTTATTAACGCATTAAAGCACAATCTAACAATGGATCTAATAACTACTGTGCTCTCAAAGTAATAGTCATGAGCATACACAGTATTTCACAACAGAAATCACAGATATTTTCCTGTCACATTAGTTGCTGCAGATACTATACCTGCCAATACCCCCATTAGGCTTCCTGTCAGAATGGGAGGGAATGCTAATTTTCAAGTAGATCTTGGTGTAAATCAGGATGTCGTTTTTTTCCCATGCAGGTTCACAGAGCCCCTGAATTCTGACCAGCTCTGTTCAGATCCCAGGTTTAGAACATCTGTTTTTTGGAGATGGTAGAACCACAAGATGGAAGAAAACTGCATTCCCCCAATAACCACAAAGGTGGCAAAGCCACCTTGTGGAGCAGTCAGACTGTCCCGAGAGGGAGCATTACGATCCTGCCTTATATATACTATTGTCTTTTAGGGTCTTTTTGTCATAGCAACTTATCCTGTACCCTAACAGAGAGGCAGACAGTGACTAAACAATTTTTAAGATGTAACTGCATGAGTCAGCTGATTGCCTTGCCCCACAGCAACCTGAAACCCAGCTGAGGGCCTCGAGATTCCGCAGCCTGGGAACTCAGAAGTGAGCCCTTTTCTTTCCGCCGCCGCCGTACACCTCCTGCTGCCCAGACGTGGGCCTCCTCACGTCCCACCCCCCTGTCCGGGCCTCAGCAAAGTCCACCTGTTTCCTGTTCTTGGCCTGAACAGGCTGTGCCCTGGCCTCACCGCGTGGTGGCTGGCTAACAAAAGAGCAGCTGCCGCTCCCCTCCCTCCGCCCCCTCCCTCCCAGGCGCGGACACACCCAGACAGACCTTGGGCAGATCCCTGACTACAGTTCACAGGAATGTTAGCACAGAACTCGGGTTGGTTGGGGCCATGATGGCTGGCAGGATCTCAGGACTCCGAGAGGTCTGAACGGGAGTTGCCTGCGCGGCCGGCAGCAGCAGAAATGCCCTTAAAAAGGGAAAGGAGAGATGCCAAGGAGAGAACTAATGCCTGTGCCAGGAGCATGCAACTCTCAAGAGGTAGGCAGAGGGAACGAAGCCAACAATCGGAACGATGAGGGCCGCCATGGATTAAGCAGCTACTAACAGCCAGGACTGTTAGGTGCCACCCACACACAGCCTCTTTGAACCTTCATAAGAGCCCCCTGGGTTGTATTTTTACAACTTTACATCTTTACAATTTTACATCTTTACAACTCTGAAAACTGAGGCTCAGAGAGTTTGAGTCACCTGCCTGGGGTCACACAGCCCTCAAACTCATAAGGATTCAAACCTCTTCTTAACAACAAGGACCGGAACTAAGCATAAGGGGCCTCTTTCTTTCGTAGGAAAAAGGAGGTCCAGCCCTCAGTTCAGAAATTCCTGCTGTTGTGGGAAAATACGTGGTCTTCACAGCAAAAGGCAAAGCTGGAATCTCTAGGGAAACTGCTCTGTGTCCTGGGGTGGTAGGGACAGCACGTGGTAGCCACGTCGAGCTGTAGGATGCCAGTCTGTCCGTCCATGCCCCGTACAGGTCAGGCTGGACAGCAGCTCTGTCTTGGCACAAAGCCACAGAGGGTGGGCTGTGGAATTCCAAGGGCCTGAGGAAGGGAACAGGCTGGCCCCAGATTTTGTAGAGAGGCCCTGATCTCTGGGGAAGGGTGGAGCTAGAGGAGCAGCCCTGGGCCAGAGAAAGAGCATGCGCTGTGGGGTCAGACAGACCCCGCCTGTCCCAGACACGTGGCCTTGGATGAGCACGTTTCTTCACCTACGAAGGACACTCACAGCCTCTGTGGGAGCTCGATGATTGAGATCACACGAACTCTGTTATGAAACACCCAAGACACCGAGGAGAGTGCTTGGCACACAGCGTCCACTGCGTGGTCGCCCTCATTTCTGTCCTGAAGCTCTGGGTGAGGATAGGTCGCGGTGCGGCAGCCGCGTGTCCTGAGAAGTGGGGGAAGCTCGGGGGGAGGCGGGAAGCTGACCCGCCAGATGGGGCTGCCTGCCTCCCTGGCGCGCAGACCTAAGTGCCGCCACTGAGCTCCAGGGCGGGGCCCGCTCCAACCAGGCTGGGGACCCACGTGGCTCCAGGACCAGCAACACAGAGGGGCCTGCTCTGGCCTTGCGCCCACTCCCCAGGACTTCTTCCCCACCTCTAAGGCTATGCCTTGCACGTGTGTTCAATGAGTGAAGCCCCCGGGAGCGTGTGAGCTGGACGCCCCCTCTCTACCTCGCTTCCCCTCTACCCGGTCCTCCCAAGCCTGCTCTGAACCTGCCGTCTCCTCCACGAGCTGCAACGTCCTACTGCTCTCCCCACTGCTGCCCAGGTCCGCCCACAGCCCTCCCCGACCAAGCCCTCTCCCTAAGCGGGGTCCTGCTATCCCGCGGCACAAGCCGGTCCTAAGGTGAGGCAGCCCAGAGCCGTGAAGAAGAGCAGTGAAGGAATCAGGGCGGAGGTCCCCAAATCTCCCCCATCCACAGCACCCTCAGGTGGCCAGGCAGCTTGGGAACCCCAGCAGCAGGGAGATTCATTCATTCAACAGAGCGTTTGTGGAGCACATCTTCTATGAATTGGACCCTGAGCTAGGAGCAGAAAACACCGCCAGTGAATAATCCAGCCCTTAAGGAGCCCCCTGCTTAAACTAAGAAGAGATGGACGAGGAAACACACAATCACCCGCCCCCCACAGTCGCAGGGCGGAGAACACAGCGGGGTGTGCGAGCGGGGCTCTGCCGTCCTCTGGGTGCTCACGGAAGGCCCAGAGCCAAGCCCCAGAGCTTGGCCAGGCAAACGTGGGAGGTATTGGCTTGGCCACAAAGTTCGTTCGGTTAGTGAATCCGTTGTTCAATAGAGTTCTTCGTGAAAATGAAAAATGTCTTTTATTTTTACTTGAAACCGAACAAGCTTTTTTGGCCAGCCCAATACCCTGGGGCGAAGCACAGAACGACAAGAGAAGATTGTTAGAGGGAGCCTGGCATCACTTTAAAGACCAGCAAGGAGAGATGAAGGTGGACGGGTGAGCAGGAGCCAGGCCAAGGGGGAACCACTGAAGGGTTTTACAAGGGAAGAAACTGGTTGAACCCATCTTTCAGAACCAACATCCACCTGCAGTGTGAAGAACGGACGGGGAGGACAAGACTGGGACCCAGCTGGGGGGCTGCTACAGGAGTTCAGGCGCTGGCGGCGGTGGCTGGAGCCAAGGTGCTGGTGCTAAGCGTACAGGCTAGGACCTGCGGGTGGGATTGAGGGAGAGGGAGGAGAGAAAGTGACGCCCAGGCTTCTGCCTCGGGCTGCTGGGTGGATGGATGCGGGGCGGGCAGGGGGTTTAGTCTCAGGGGTCCAGGAGGCGAGCAGGCTTGGGCAGAAGGGAAGTGATGAGCCCACTTGGGACTTGGATTTAAGGTGCCTGTGGGACCCCCAAGAGGAGACGATCCAGGAGGCAGGTATACACAAGAACCTGGAGTTTAAGAGCCCACCTGGGGAAGGGGCCTGAGGGAACACATAGGTGGAGCCAAGCATCCAGGCTGGGAAGCTCAAGAGAAAGGGGAGCCCCTGGGGGGAAAGAGCAGGTGGAAGGGACGGCATGTTCATGTCCACACCTGGGAGACTAAAAGTGGTTCTGTGCGGCTGGGACCGGGAGGCTGGGCTTTAGCTTGCGGGCAGTGGATTTCAGCAGGGCAGTGCCTTGCTGCGATTGGCTTCTATGACGAATGAATTGACAGAGGAGCGGGGGGACCCATGCCTAGCATGATAAGCTCATCAGGAAGTCACAGAGATGGCAGGGACATGGGAGGAGGAGCACTAGATGAGGAGTCCTGCTTCGTTTGCTTGGGCCAAGATCTTGGATTCCCTTGGCCTCAGTTTCCCCATCTGTAGTACAGGGGTTATAATACCTGCCTTCTTGGGCACATGGTGAAGATTATGTGAGGTGTGTTTGAAACTGTTGCCTAAGGGGCTATGCGTAAGTATGATGGGTATCCTTCCATGGGTGAATAGTTGGGCTACAGCCCTCAACACGAAAGCTTTCTGGAATGCATTTGGAGGGGTCCTGGAAGGGAGGAGGGGAGAACTCAGATCTCCAAATCCCACCAGCCTATCGACTCACCACACGTCCCTTTTCTTGTCAAGGCTTGATGTATAGCCTTGGCTAGGCCAGGAATGAGAGGAAGGTCATATGGGGGGCTGGTGTCAGCCTGAAGGCTTTTGGTTGTAAATTACAGGAAACCCAACCCCATCCAAGCACAGAAAAGACTATCGGCCACATCTCATTTCACTCTTCCACTCACTTTTTCTCACCCTGGATCTAGGGTTTCAAATGATATCGTCAAGGCCTAGTGTCCCTTTTTCCTGCTTTTAGCTGCCTTCCTCGGGGTTCCTTACACTCTCAGAGAGCTCCTCTCCTGGGTTGGCAAGCTGGCCACACCAGCTCCAGCGTGACACCCTCCCGGTGTTAAACGCAGGGGGAAAACCTCAGCTCCACCTTCACTGTGTCTCCCTGGCTTGGACTGGGTCATTTGCTCCTCCCTGAACAAATCATGCGGCCTGGAAACCAAAGCCCGGATCTCACCCCCATAGCAAAATCGTTGCACGTGCCAGAAAAAGGGCAATGAGGCCACTGCTTCCCATTGAAGCACCTGCTTCTCATGAACCCCCTCGGTGGTCTTGAACTGTGCTTTCCTCTGTTCGGGAAGCCAAGGCCAGAGGCAAGATGAGGGCTATAGTTCGTTGTCCCTTCCCTACCCACATGCAGGCTCCTGCTGGCAATGCCCTCAGCTGCAGCCTGTTCTCTGAGGGGCTCTGTATGTGCAGATAGGCAGCACTTTATAACATCACATGTGAACCTAGTTCCATGCCTGGCACTGCTTCTGTGTTCCCAGGGCGTGCTCCAGAGAGCACTGGGTCTGGCTGCCACTGCATGGGCAGCCTGGGTCCCAAGTGGCCTGAAAGCCAGTCCCTCAGTCATCAAGAGCTCTGAGGGGGCTCCTGGCCTTACAGCCAACAGGACTGCACAGACCAGTTCTGCCATCTCTAGCTGTGGGACTAGTCACTAATCTCTGAGCCTCCGTTTTCTCATCTACAAAATGGCGTTAGTAACACCTCCCTCAGAGCTAAATGAAATAACATGTGAAAGTTCAACAGAGTTCCTGGGGCTTCAACCAGTGCTTCTCAAGCTATCTGTAGTGAACCACTATTTGTGTAAAATATAATAAAAACGAATTACTAGGAAAGTTAACTTTAAAAAGATATACAAGCTCCAATTTTTTTCTATTGTATTCAACCAATATGAAATTATTCTGCCACATAGCTATAAAAGTTTCTAAAGTCTCAATCTCTGTACTTCTCTCATGTGCAAACTGTAACAAACATTTCCCAGACCAGTATGATTCCCTGGACCAAACTTTGAGTAGCACTGATTTACAGGGCTCCCCACAAATGGTTGTGGACTTTTCCATAGTCCACTTTTGTTCATGTGATTATTATTTGAAAACTGACTTTTCTCTTCCCCCTCTTGCAATTTCAGGTTTCACTGGACCATGAACTAGGCTTGTTGATTGAATGGTGGAAACAGCTGTGTGAGGCCAGGGAAGTTCAGCATCACCCCATCCAGGATATCATGAGCAGCTGCAGAAGACACATGGAATCTCTGACTTCACCAGGTTTATAACCTTGCAGTGGCAGAGTCTCCTAGGTGTTCTCCAATATCCATTCTTCCCTTCTTCCATAATAATAAAGTTTTACATGGGAACATGGTTGCTCAGATAAAGACTATGTTTTCCCCACTTCCCTTGCAGCTAGGTGTAGTCATGTGACTGAGTTTTGGCCAATGGGATATAAGCAGAAATGATTTCTGTCCTTTTGATGGGGTGAGTGCTCCCCTGTCTCCTTTACTCCTTCCCATCAGCTGGAAGATCACAAGAACTAAAGCAGCTTTGGAGCCAGAGATGGAATCTGTGCAAGGAGAATGGTAGAGTCTCCCTAAAACTTCTGGATTGCTGACCTGCAGGCAAATAAACTATTTTGTCTAAGCCATTGTATCTAGAGGTTGTTTTTTTCACAGTAGCCTAGCCTGGATCCTACCACTGAAATGATCAGTGGCAACAGATCCCAGTGGGTTTCTGACTTCTAAATACAATACAATAAATAAATACAATCTTCCAACATCCTTTAAGTACTAATACGCCAGAAACAATCCTCACAATAGCCCTCTGAGACGGGGAGGGCCTGTTACCCATTCCCTGAGCTTCTCCCAAGTTCTACCCTTTCTCTGATGGGGAACCAAATCAAAAGCACCTGGAAGCAGGGTGGCTGTGGAAGCAGAACACCCACAGAAAACTAGAATTGGGATGCAGAGCTAAGGCCATTCAACTCACTCATTCAGCAGCTAACTATCGTGTGCCGACTGTTTGCCAGGCTCTGAGCTAGGCACTAGAGGCACAGTGGTGAGCAAGTCGACTAGCACCTGCCCTCCTGAAGCTTGCTGCCTCTGTGGGCGAGACCCAGGCTAAACAGAAAAACATGCAAGAGATAAGTAATTACAGTGGGCATGAAGGTGAGGAAGGGAAAGGCTACTGGGCCAAGGTCACTGAGAAGTTTCAGGCAGGGCACAAGGAGCCAGGTATGGAAGACACAGTAACTAGGATGAGGGCTGGACCTCTGAGAGCTTGGATAGATAGCGAACGAATTGATTTCCCCAACATGGGCACTTAGGCGTCCCACCGATACAAGAAGGCCGTCTGTATGTTTATCATGCCAACCTATGAGCATGGAACCTCTGCACAGAACAGTCCTAAAAATCTGTTTCCTGGGTCCTAAAAATCTGAGACAAAGACTCCCTCATACCTCCTTGGTTTTACTCAAGATGATTATTTTCAAAATGTGTCTTAAAAAGAAAGAGCTCTTACTTCAGCTACTAACAACAGCAATAAAAAATTCCATCACCTTCTTACTAAAAAGGTAGCTTTTTGTGGTTGAAGAACTCAGAACCCATTTGACAAGTGGTTAAAAGAGCCAGAACTGTGAGCTGGACCCCTTTCTCTTTGTGCCTGTCCAAGGCTGAGAAGTTTCTGGAAGCATGTCTGCCTTATCATTTAGGGATGGATTTGCCTGGGAGTCTCCCACCAATACAACTAAGTCCCAAGGCCTGGCAAGTTGTCATTTCCTGGGGTTACTCTATGTGTTTTTGCAGTCCTCCAATTTATCAAGGGAGTAGACAGGATGGGGGGTGTATTTTATGGAAGGATTAGCAGCTTAAAGAGTAAACGAGCAAAGATCTGTTCGTCCAGTTAGCAGTTCAGGATTGAGCTGCCAGCTGCAGGGGACTTTTTATGTCTAATAATCCTCAGTCCGGCCCTTGGGTTTGAACCTCTATATAGGGATCAGCTTCCACCCAGATTGGATTTATACTGGGGCATGGGAGGTTGCAGGTAAGGCTCCCCTTATGGTTTCTTGGTGAGTGAGCACTGCTACTTTTTCTCCTCCACAGAAATCTGGGCCTCCAGCGGGGTGGGGCAGGGGTTAGGGGTGTGTGCAGAGCAAGCAGGCCTTTCCGGGCCTGTGTGGGTGGTACCGTAGGGCCAGGAGGGAGCAAAGTCAGGAAGCTGGGAAGGGACAGTGGCTGTGGAAGCGACGTAGAGTGAGGCCCACTTGGGAGCATCCCAAGTAACCGTCTATACTCCATACAGAGTCACTGGGAAGCGGACCCCAGCCTTCAGCCCCAAGGACAAGCTCCCTTGTGATTAGGGAAAATGGGCTGGTGGGCCCTCAGATGGGAGCCAGCGCCAGGCCTGTGTGATGGCCTCACTCCAGGAACAGAGAAGCAGAGGACTAGAGGGGGGACAGCGAGCTGAGTCAGAGCTCCAAATCCCACGCCTCTGGCCTTCGCCGTGACCAGCCCCTCTGTCCTCCCTTCTCAGGATGACACCACCCCCCTGGCCTCCCCAGGGGCCCAGCAGCCAAGAGTCTCAGCGGCTCCGACTCCGGATGCCCAGCAGCTGCTCCGCCCCCAGGGGAGAAAACCGTGATCTCTCATCAGACCGCAGCACTAGGAGAGGGCGAACCCCTGCGTGTGCGCATGCGCAAGCGCGCAGTCACGCGCACGCACGCAGGAGACTGAGTTGAGGGTAATACATTCTAGTCGTGTGCTTTAAAAAGAGAAAGCAGAGACACAATAGCTATTCAATAAAGGTTTGCCAATTGCACGATACAAGTGTTAGCAGAATAGAGGCGGCGGTCATGTCCCACATAGTTCAAGGAAAGGGAAGAGAGGATTCAAGGGGAGAAAAAGCAAAGAGGAGGGGAAAGACGGGGTGGCAGTGAGATGAGACGAAATGAGAACACGGAGGAAGCCCGCTGGGCTTTGCTCGTACCTGGGGCACCATGCACTGGCCTCCTTTCTTGTAATAACCGAGCACCTACTGTGTGCAGGCTCTTTACTTCCATCACTTATTTTGACTTTAACAACAAACCTGGAAGGGGAGTAAGATTAGCCCAATTTTGTAGATGAAATAGCTAAGGCTCATAGAGAGGCTTCGTGACGTGGACAAGGCCACACAGTGGATCCAGGTTGCATCCTGGTACCTTAAATGGGTACCAGGATGCAATCTGGTACCCATTTAAGGGTACCAGATTGCTTCTGGTACCCAGAAACTCTTAATGCTTCCTACGGCGTCTGAGAGGCAGCAGGTCCTCAAGAAATGTGCAATGAATGAGAGAAGAGAGGATGGGGGGCAGGTGGAGAGGGGAGAGCTACTGCACTGCTGCTAAGATGGGGAGGGAAGGACAGAACAGCAGAGCTGACCCAGGCAGGAGCCCCATTTCTACGGGGCTGTGCTTGTGCCGCCACCTGGCTGGGTGGGCAAAACTGCGGCCTCTGCTGCAGGTTTTCTCTTGCACTGCTCAGCTCTTCCGCAGAGCCTGGCAGGGACTGCGTGGGAGGGAGGGAGGGAGGCACAGTTGAGTAGGGGCCAGCCTGGGGCACTAGACCCAGCAATGGCAGTGGATACATTCTACCCTCCAGCCCACAGGCTCTCCCCACTGGCTGCCCTCAGGAATCACCTGGGGAGCTGTGAAAACAACAGCAGCTTGGGCTCCACCCCCAGAGGTCTGTGTTAATTGGTCTGGGTTGGGTCCCAGACAGCAGAATTTATTAAAAGTCCCCCAGGTGGTTCCAGTGTGTAGCCAGAACTGAGAACCACTGCAAGCCCAATGTACCACGTACATCTGCCCCCTACGAGGCACTGCCCACTGCCCCACAAGGTAGGCATCCTTATGCCCCTACTATAGGTAACAAACCGAGTTTCTGTGAGATTAAGGGCCTCGCAGTTGTCACTGCTAAAGGGCAGAGGTGTGATGGGAATTCAGATCTGACCTCAAAACGCCAGCTTCCCCATCCAGCACACAAAAGCCCATCCATTTGGGATGGGCCCTGACTGGGATTGCCCTGGGTTTCGTTTTAGAAGGCTGCCGCTCTGGCTTCAAGTCCCCCAGCTCACTCTCGTGTCTATGGTGCACAACCCTCCTTAGCCAAGGAGGCTGGTGAGAGTTCGCGCTACTAATGACAAAGCTGCCATTTGTAAGCTCTTCCCATTCACAGAGCTTTTCCCACACATTATCCCGTTCAGTCCTCATACCTACACCACGAGGTGAGCCCAGCAGGAGTGATCATTAAGTCCACTCTACAGTAGAAGGAACTAAAGTTCTGAGCAGCTAAATGATTTGGCCAAGGTCACAGAGCTTATTAATTGGCCCAGGGGAGACTAGAATCCAGCTCCTCTGTCTCTAAGGGCAGAGCTTTTTTCCCTACCTTATTCCTGAGTCGGGGTTTGGACAAACTGGCTTTGCTAGAGGAAAGCACAATTGGTAACAGAGCAGTCAGCCCAGCTTAGCGCAGTCAGCCCAGCTTAGCGCAGTCAGGGGCAGAGCTGCCCTTGAATGGCCTAGAGAATGGCACTCAGAAAAGTGCTGGCATCTATGTGCTTACGAAAGTGTTAGTTATTATGATTATTATTATGTGGCACAAAAGTGTTCTGGGCCGTGTTGAATCAAAAACCAGGAAACAGGGCTTCCCTGGTGGCACAGTGGTTAAGAATCTGCCTGCCAATGCAGGGGACATGGGTTCGAGCCCTGGTCCGGGAAGATCCCACATGCCACGGAGCAACTAAGCCCGTGCACCACAACTGCTGAGCCTGCACTCTAGAGCCCACGTGCCACAACTACTGAAGCCCGAGCACCTAGAGCCTGTGCTCTGCAACAAGAGAAGCCACTGCAATGAGAAGCCCATGCACCGCAACGAAGGGTAGCCCCTGCTCACCGCAACTAGAGAAAGCCCGCGTGCAGCAATGAAGACCCAACGCAGCCAAAAATAAATAAATAATTTTTTTAAAAAAAATTAAAATAAAAACTTAAAAAAAAAAAAACAACCAGAAAACACTATCTGGCAAGTTCAAGTTTTAGTGGGAACTTTTTTCTTTTTAAAATCAGGATTGAATTGGAGACCTGTATGTATCTTTGTTTTGAAGCAAGCCTCTCAAAGGTCACCAGGCCACCAAGGGCAGGCACTGAGTGGCTTGATCTCAGAGACTTCCTGCCTGGTGGATGATGTGCTTCTCTGACCTCTTGCAAATCCTGTGACCTTGGCAGAGGTGAGTCTGTCCTGTTGGAAGGGGTGGGGTTAGAAACCAGCTTGGGTGTTACAGGGTGAGACCTCTGGGTTCGCGGGTGTCAGCAGCACATGACTCGGAGGATAATTGCTGTTTGCCACAGGTCCTGGGGACTTTTGACTCACCTGTCTTGGCTAAATGGCATTGTTAAGAGGCCTGAGAAGAAGGAAATGTAAAGAGCACAGAGTTCGAAAACCAGGAGACAGATTCCCGTATGTCCTCAGCTGACCCAGCCAGAGCAGGAGCCTGAATTCTAGAAGAGGGTCCAGTGGCACAGCTGGTTTCTAATGCAGCTTCCCATTCCTAGCCGAAGCTGCTTGGATCCCATGAGGGCAGGAACAGGGACATGAGGGCAGGTGGAGGGTCTAGGCAGCCAGGGGACCTAGTTGCCCAGTCTCACCCACTCCTGGAGGGCAGTCCTTGGATGTTGCCTCTGTATGCATCTCTCTGATCTAAACTTGAAGATTTTTGTTTTTTTTTTTGCTGGCTCACATTTTCCCAGTTTACCAGTGAGTGTGGCCCTGGAGAGGGTTGGATCCAGCCATTGAATTCATTTTAATAAACATTGAGAGATTGATTGAGGGGTTGTAAGCTTGCACAGGGTACAGGGTACAGAGTGAGAAAGACTCCACCTTTGCACTGAGGGAGACCAGGGTCTCTACTTTGCCCCGCCCTCTTTCCATCTTCTTCTCCATGTGTTCCCTACGCCACCCCGTGCCACTGAGGATGCCACACTACTGCCTGCCCTGATGCCTTTGCACATGCTGTTCCAGCTGCTTAGATGTTCTTCCTCCATACCCACCCCTACCTTCAGAAGTACCCAACCTTCAAGATTGAACATCATGAATAATTCATGTTTATTGAGGACCTACTAAGTACCACGCTCTATTCTACGCATTTTATGTCCATCATTCTCTGAATGCTCAAAGCAACCCTGTGAGGTTGGTATTGTTAGCACCCCATTTTAAGGGTGAGGTCATTGAAGCTGGCACAGCTAGTTACAGGTAGTTACAGGTGGCAGGGCTAGGTTCAAAACCCAGCCAAACAGCCCCTAATATCACCCAGGAAGTGAAAGGCTCACTGCACCCCAAGATGCAATTAATTAATGGACTCAAACTCAGAGTTCCCTCTGCCCTTTGCACATATGGCAGTGCTGGTCCCTACCTCATTCTGGTGTAACTACTGTTCATGATTGTTGCCCCGTGTAGGAACCTCTGCAGAGTCAGTGTTCTGTTTGATCTTTGAACTTCCAGAGCCTAGCAGAGTGCCTGGTATGCCTAACATACTCAAAAAAATGTTGACTAATATTGAATAAATGTTGAGTGAATGAATAAAGATAAATAGGCAAATAACAGTAGACAGATTATGACAAATACTAGAAGAGGGATCTGAACAAAAACATGAGGAGTTTGGAGCAGGAAGTGGTCACATCTGGGTGGGGAATCAGGAAAGCCTTTCTGAGGGAAGGGGAGGTGGTGTTTGATCTGAACCTTAGGCCTGGTTGGGTTTCAGCATAGTGAGAAGGGAGGGAGGGAGTCAGATGAGGGAACAGACAAGCGAAGGCCTAGGGCCCAAGTACAGGGTGTGCTCACAGCTGGGGGTTAGGGGGAACACAGCAAGCAGCATGCTGGGCAGCAGTGGGAGAAGAGGGTAAGTGGAATATGCTGGTGTTATGGGTTGAATTGTGTCTCCCCAAAGATGCTGAAGTCCTAACCCCCAGTATCTGTGAATGTGGCCTTATTTGGAAATAGGATCTTTCCAGGAGATCAAGTTAAGATGAGGTCTGTCCAATATGATTGGTATCCTTACAAAAAGGAGAGATTTGGACAGAGATAGACTAGCACACAGGAAGCACATCATGTGACGATGAAGGCAGAGATTGGGATGATGCATCCACAAGCCAAGGAACACCGAAGATTGCCTGCAAACTGCCAGAAGCCAGGTGTGAGTCCTGGAACATATTCTCCCTCACAGCCCCCAGAAGGAACCACCCTGCCCACACCTTGATCTCTGACTTCTAGCCTCTAGAACTGTAAGAGAATACATTTCTGTTAGGCCTCCCAGTTTGTGGTGCTTTGTTGCGGCAGCCCTGGGAGACTAGTACAGCTGGGGAGGGTCTCCCCTGGCCAGCCGGGGGTTTGGTCCTTGGCAGCCAATGGGAAGTCAGTGAAGGCTTCTGGGAAGGAATGGTCCCATTCGGATATTTGCCGGTCTGTTCTACCCTGATGAGAGTAGAGGATTCTCTAGGTGGAAAGGTCAGTGGTAGCCAGCGTGGAAATAGGCTGAAGGAAGCTACTAATGGATTGCACAGCATGCGCTCAGCTCTCAAGCAGGTGCTGTGAGCAAAAGTTACGGTGTCTGCACTTCACGGCTTACAGTGGAGCTGAGGGGCAGGACAAACATGCAGGGACAGTGGTGAGCAGCACAGCTCAGGTACGGCCTCCCGGTGATCCCGCACTGGGAGAGAGCAGCGCATGACTACGGCTAGAGCAGAGGGGCGTGCATGGCAGCAGCAGCCCTCCTGCTGGCTCGTTTGGGCCTGGGGTGGCTCATCAGCTCAGCTGCTCAGGTCTTTTAAGGTTCCAAGCTACAAAATACAATTCTAATTTGAGCAAAAAGAGGCATTTATTGGGCATATATAATCAGTGTGTGAATAAAGGTTGAATGAATGGAGATGAGTTGGCAAATAATTATATGCAAGTCAGTGACAAATACTAAAAGAAAGATCTGAACAAAATGCGACAAGGCAGGATGTGACCACATCTGTTGGAGGCATCCAGAACCATCTCCGGAGGGAAGCTCCCCAATGGAAGGAATGGCTGCCCTCAGGAAGGATAAGAACGGGCAGCTCTGGGGAGTGGAGTGGGAACTCTGGAAGTCTCTAGAGGGTGGCCATCTATGTGACATCTCTGAGTGTCTCCCCCAGGATGCCAATTCTCAGGAGAGAACTGATTGGCTTAGCTTGGGCCATGGACTTACCCCCTGGGGGCGGGGCCTGTGATGGGCAGCTCAGATCAAAGGCACAAGTTCCCCAAAGGAAAAGAAGAGGGGACCATTCACCAGAAGCAGGTGGAGCAGCAAGGGATTCTAGGCAGGCAAGACAGCTGACACCCTGTGCAGGAGAGGAGAGGGCTTGAAATTCAGGAGGCTGAGTGACGAAGGAAAGAGTTGGAATGAATCATGGATGAGACTCAGGCAGGGAGGAGACACACCTGGTGGGAGCCCAGTGCCAGTGCAGGAGTAGTGGACACCTATCCTTTCGTTGGCCCAGAAGCCACACCTCACACCCCTCCCCTCCTTCTGAGAACTTTCTCTCCCCTTCCCTGCCACCAGCCACATCTCCGTGGTTCCCGTGGAAGCCTCTCTGACATCCCGTCCTAGTGGATCAATCGGGGCTGGCAGCGGACCCCGTTTGAGCCAACCACGGTAATCAGCCCTTCACCCCAAATCCTTCCTAGTAGGTCTCTAAGGGAGTTTGAATTAGATTTCTGCCCCTGGTAGTTGCCTAGATTTAGGGTCCTATCTTTTGCACAGTTCCTGCTCTCAGGGAGCTCAAAATAAAGCAAGAGAGACGACAATCAGAAACGTAGCTAGAAAACAATGTAAATATACCTATCCCATAGACTTGCACAGTGAGCACACAGGTAAACACTTACAAGTCATATACATGCATTCGTGTACAGAGGCACTGGAAACACATGAAACTTCATAGAAGAAGAAGGGCATTCCAGGAGAGAGAACAGCTTGAGCGAAGAGTGGAAGTAGGAAAGCACTTGTCGGTTCCGGAGGATTTAGTCCAGCGTGACCGGAGTATAGCGTACATGACAGGAAGCAGCCAGAGAGGAGGTGAGTGTCACTCGCATGGGTCAGGGTTGGACTTCATTCTTAGACGTGGGGAGGAATGGAGAGCCAGGTAGGGAGCTGTGCTTTATGAACAGCACGCAGCAGTGATGTGGAGATGCGTACAGTGTTGGGGAGAAACTGTGCTCTGGTGATCAAGCCCCCTCCCCTGTCAGGTGGGCAGGAGGAGAACCCCAGAGCTAATGCGAGCTCGGGGGCCAAGGGGTCTCGGCAGCCAGAGGGCAGACGCCATGGGCAGTGTCTGCAGATGTGCTGAGGGTCAGGAAAGCAGCTCCTAAACTGGGTCATCAGTCCAGAGGGCTAGTTGTCAAGGAGTGGAGGCCCAAAGGGGAAGTTGGGAGGGGAGTAGAGGTTGGAAAGGAGGAAAAGCCAAAAGCAAGGAGTGGCAGAGCTGGCAAATAGGAAGTGAGAAAAAATTCTGGAGCTAGGGTGGGCTCCCTCGGGCTCTTCATGCCCTCTTAGAGGGAATTGCAGGAGCCCCCAGGTCCACTTAAAGGGGTCTGAACTGGACAGAAGCAGAGTAAACAGCAGGAGGCTCTTTTCCTAGTTTAGGCAAGAGTTGATAAGGATCTAGGACAGTGGTGGTAGGTATAAAGGGGAGGAGATAGCCCAGAAGCATGATTTAATTTAAATTTTAATAGAAAATACGTTCTCATGGTTAAAAATAAAAAATATTAAAAAGTATTCAGGGGAAAGCCTTGTTCCCACTCCTGACAGCTAACCTTTATTATTAGATTTGGCGTGTTTTCCCAGTTTATTTTTTTTTTACAACATAAATAAACAAAATGAGTATCTATTATTACTTCTATCTTTTTTTACTCAATTCTATAAACACTGTTTTACACTTTGCTTTTTTTCCCACTTAATATCTTTGAGATCTTTATAATACACAGAAAACAGCATTTGTGTAATATTTCCTCGTGTGAATAAAGCAGAATTTATTTAACCAATCCCCTGTTGATGGACACTTGAGTTTTTCCCAATCTATTTCTATTACAGATACCATCCCAAAGAATAGCCTTCATTATTTCCCATGTGTGCAGAGATTTCTGTAGGATAGACTCTGAAGGTGGGATGGCTGCGTCAGAGGACATATGCTTTGATAATTTTGACAAACTTGCAAATTACCCTCTATAGGGGTTGTACAAATGTATACAACCAATAGCAGTATGTGAGAATGCCTGTTTCCCCAGTCTTGTTAGTAAAGTATATTATCAGACTTTTGGATTTTTGCCAGTCTAATGGGTGAAAATGGTATTTCATAATTTTCAATTGCATTCTCTTATTATGAACATGATTGAGAAATGTTTTCATATATTTATGAGTCATTTGCATTTCCTTTCTGTGAACTATTTGTTCATATTCTTTGCCTAGTTTTCATTTGGGTTGTGGCCTTTTTCTTCTACAATCAATTTCTAGGAGTTTTTGAACCAGGGTGGCCATAAGATGTGGAAACAAAAGTGAATATACATTATAAATAGTTTATTAATATATTACAATACATATTATATTCAGTGACATTTCGTGATATGTTCCATGTGTTATCCCTCATTAGCAACTGCTGTGCAAAATGGCAATGGCTGTGGTACATAAATGTCACATCTCTATCAATTCCACATAGGCACATGCCTCTCTGATGCACTACCACAGATTTTTTGCATCTCTTACTTTCACAGAATAAATCTATACCTCTAGCACACTCCAAAGAAACATCAAGGACTTCCACTTCCAGCTGTGATGGAGTAATGGGCAGATTTATCCTCCTGTCTTAAACAACTAAACACCTGAACAAAACATGTGAAACAATGGTATTAAGACACTGGACAACAGCTAGCATAGAGAAAGGAAACAAACAAGGTGAGCCCTGTGACTTTCTTAGCTTACTGCCTAAAGAGAATTTTCAGTCTACAAAACACAGAGCAGGTACCCAAACAGAGCCTGGGAGTCTTCCTGAGCTGAGAAAACAGAGTTCAGGTTTGGGGAGGCCAATGTGTCTGGAATTTGTGGGGCAGAATACTGGAAAAGAGAGCGTTACACAGAGCGAACACTCTGGAGCTCTGAGGAGGGTTCCCCTCAAGTCTTTAGCTGAGTACTGATCCGTGCAGGCAGGTATGAAAACTAAGGTCAGGGCTTCCCTGGTGGCGCAGTGGTTAAGAATCCGCCTGCCAATGCAGGGGACAGGGGTTCGAGCCCTGGTCTGGGAAGATCCCACATGCCGCGGAGCAACTAAGCCCGTGCGCCACAACTACTGAGCCTGCGCTCCAGAGCCCGCAAGCTCCAACTACTGAAGCCTGTGTGCCACAACTACTGAAGCCCGCACACCTAGAGCCTGTGCTCTGCAACAAGAGAAGCCACCGCAATGAGAAGCCCGCGCACCGCAACAAAGAGTAGCCCCCGCTCTCAGCAACTACAGAAAAACAGCGTGCAAGCAAAGACACAATGCAGCCAAAAAGAAAGAAAAAAAAAAAAAAAGAAAACTAAGGTCAGGGAAAAACCACTAAAATGGATCAGTCAGAACAATTGCAGAGCTCACACAGGATCAGGAATAGTTCATGTTCCCACTAGCCAGCCACTTCCAAACAGCCAGAGTGGAAAGCCTTCCTAATACCAAAGGCATTAAGTAGAGTCCTCAGAAGGGTATTTCCTTAGCAGTGGGCAAAGTTAGCCCTAGACTTAAGGCTCTTCTAGATCCATCTAACACAGCTTAAAGTCAAGCATGAAGAGGATCAAATATTTTCAAGGAACTTGACTGCATCCCAAAACAAAATCTAAAATTACTTAAAGGAATGTTTAAAAGCTCTAGCACCCAGCAATGTAAAATTTACAATGTCTAGCATCTAAAAGAAAAATCCTATACATGCAAGGAAGCAGGAGAACGTGATCCAAAATATGCAGGGGGAAGAAAATCAACAGACCTGGAAATGACACAGATGACAGAATCAAAAGACAGCATGGTAAAACAGCCATTATACATATACGTCAGATGTTCAAGAAGGTAGACGAAAGCATGAGCATATTAAAGAGAAATAGGGAATCTATAAAAAAGATCCAAATCAAACTTCTAGAGATGAAAAATATAAAATCTAAAATGAAAAATATACTGGATACGGTTAACAGCATTTAGATACTGCAGGAAAATAATCAGTGAACTTGAAAATATAGCAACAGAAACTAATGAAAATAGAAGGCAGAGAAAAAAACTACAGAAAAAAAAAAATGAACAGGGCATCTCAGTGACCTGTGAGACAACAACTAGCAAACTAATATATGGGTAATTGGAGTCCCAAAAGGAGAGTAGAGAAAAAATTGGGGCAGAAAATATCTGAAGGAATAATGGCCAATATTTTTCTGGATTTGATGAAAACTATAAACCTAAAGATTCAAGAAGCTTAAAAAACCCCAATCAGAAGAAGCGTGAAGAAACACCAAGGAACAACATACTTGAAATAAAGAGCAAGTCAAGAACAGCTGAGGATGGGGAAGACAGTGAAAGGGAAAAAAAACTGTCAACCTATACTCAGAGAAAATCTATTTCAGAAACAAAAATGAAATAGACTTTTTCAGATATACAAGAGCTGAAAGAATTCACTACCAGCAGACCTGCACTGCAAGAAATGTTTAAAAAAAAAAAAAAAAAAAAAAAAAAAGGGGGGCTTCCCTGGTGGCGCAGTGGTTAAGAATCCGCCTGCCAATGCGGGGGACACGGGTTCGAGCCCTGGTCTGGGAAGATCCCACATGCCGCGGAGCAACTAAGCCCATGCACCACAACTACTGAGCCTGCGCGTCTGGAGTCTGTGCTCCGCAACAGGAGAGGCTGCGACAGTGAGAGGCCCGCGCACCAAGATGAAGAGTGGCCCCCGCTCACCGCAACTAGAGAAAGCCCTTGCACAGAAACGAAGACCCAACACAGCCAAAAATAAATAAATAAGTAAATTAAAAAAAAAAAAAAAAAAGTCCTTCAGCAGAAGAATAATGATAACCAGATGGAAATTTGGATCTACACAGAAGAATAAAGAGCACAGGAAATAGTAGATATGTGAGCAAATATAAAAGACCCTTATTTAACAAAAAAGCAGTAATCAAAGATGTTCAATCTATAAAAAGTAAAATAATATAATTCATGTTTCCAGAGATCATCACCAGTCTGTATATTAGGGAGATCTGTTCTATGTCTGTGATATAAGTTGTAGTTGGCTTTTCCCAGTTAGTTGTTTGCTAATGATGCTTTCTTTTATTTGTTCGTTTGCTTGTTTGTTTTGGTTTCATGCCCTAACAGAACTTTTTTATTTTTATGTAGTTGAATTTATCAGTCTTTTCTTTTATGGCTTTCAGATTTGGGGATTATAGTTAGAAAGTCTTCTCTACCGCAAAGTTATAAAGGAAATCTCCTAGAAAGGGCTTGATATCTGAGAAAAGGAATCAAGTTGACTGAGGTTTCTGACTTGGGTACTGACTAAATGTTGATGCCATTTACTGAGTCAGGGAACCTGGAGCAAGAGCTGATTTGGGAAGTAAAATAATGAGCCGCATTTGGACAGGTTGAATTTGAGGTGCTGCAGAACAGTCAAATGGCGATGTCCCGTGGGCATCGGGGAGCATGAGCATGGAACTCACAAGAAAGGCGTGGGGGGGAGTCATCAATGCAATTTGATGCAGGATGGCATTATCGATATATCTTGTCCAAGGACAGTAAAGGTAATAAATGGGTAAAAGATCAAGGATGAAAATGTTGGGAGGATAAACATTTTCAAAATGGGAGGAGGGAGGAAGAGGATCAAGGGAAAGAGACAGAGAAAACTTGGTCTGAGAAGGAGGTAGAAGGGCAGGAGAAGCAGAGAGTAAAAAGTAGGGTCATGGAGTGAAGGGAAGAGAGTGAAAGAGAAGAGGGCCAGGTGGAGAAAAGGGGGAAGAGAGAGAGAACAACCAGGGGAGTGTTAAAAATCACCCAGGGTGGGTCGTGGAGCAGAATGAGGGGAGAATGAATGGAAATGAGTGTTTATTATGTTCTATGTGTGTGGCACTGGGCTAGATATTTACAAAATTACTCCATTAAATACTTATAGAATTAATTTCTTAAAAAAAATTAACTGACCATCTTTGTTTCTCCTTATTACCAAAGAAGTAAACACACTTATTAAAAAATAAATTAAATGATACAGATATATAACACAGAAATTTAGTCCCTGGGAATGCCACCCTTGAGGTATAATCACCAGTATGAGTGTGGTGTATGTGCTTCTGGATGCTTTCACGCATATACTAACATTCATTATTTATTAACCTCTATTTATTGTATTGTAGCTGACCTATTTAAAAACATTTCTTAAGTATCTTTTCATTTTTGGTATATGTATATTTATTGCATCATTTTTAATAGCTATATAATATTTTCCAATGGATTTTGCCTAATTTATCTAATTATTCCTTGAATAATTTCTAATTTTTCCTATTAAAAATTTTGCTTCAATAAGCATTCTGGAACACAGGTACTTGAATATATATACAAGAAGGTATGCAAGTTCTATTCTAGTAATTGTCAAACGGTTTGCACATTTTGGTGGTATAGTAGATATTGCCTAATTCCTCTCCAGAAAGGATGTAGCAATTCATAGTCCCAACAACAGTATATGAAAGTGCCTGTTTTCTTACCAACACTGGGTATCAAAAACCATCTAAAATCCTTGTCACTATGCTATTTCTTTGTTCTTTTAATTTGCATTCCTTTGACTATTAGTGAGGTTGACCATCTTTTTATCTGTTTATTGAACATTTACATTTTTTCTTTTGAAAATTGTCGGGACTTTCCTGGAGATCCAGTGGTTAAGACTCAACACTTCCGGGCTTCCCTGGTGGCGCAGTGGTTGAGAATCTGTCTGCCAACGCAGGGGACACGGGTTCGAGCCCTGGTCTGGGAAGATCCCACATGCTGCGGAGCAACTAGGCCCGTGAGCCACAACTACTGAGCCTGCGCGTCTGGAGCCTGTGCTCCGCAACAAGAGAGGCCGCGATAGTGAGAGGCCTGCGCATCGCGATGAAGAGTGGCCCCTGCTTGCCACAACTAGAGAAAGCCCTCGCACAGAAACGAAGACCCAACACAGCCAAAAATAAATAATAAATAAATAATAGATAAATTAAAAAAAAAAAAAAGACTCAACACTTCCACTTCAGGGGGCACGGGTTTGATCCCTGGTTTAAAAAAAAAAAAAAGAAAGAAAAGAAAAGAAAAAAAAATTGTCCATGCATATTCTTTATCTATTTTTCTAATAGCAGTCTTTTAAAAATATTTATTTATTTATTTGGCTGTGCGGGTCTTAGTTGCGGCATGTGGGATCTTTTAGTTGCAGCATGCGGGATCTAGCTCCCTGACCAGGGATCAAATCCAGGCCCCCTGCATTGGGAGCACGGAGTCTTAACCATGGGACCACCAGGGAAGTCTCAGCAGTCTTTTTTGTTATTGAATTCTATAAGCCCTTCACATATTATAGAAATTAGTACCTTTAACTGTCATATATATTGCAAACATTTTTTCCCAAGTTGACTCACTCTCCCTCCCCCACCCCCGTGTGTGTGTGTGTGTGTGTGTGTGTGTGTGTGTGTGTGCGCACGTGTGTTATGTTTCTCTTTTTCTTTTATTATTTAGGAACTTAACTCTTCATGTAATAAGATTTATCAATCATTTTCTTTATGGGAGCTGGGTTTCATATGAATATCAGGCTTAGAAAGTCTTTCCCAATTTCAAAATAATAACAATGCTCATCCCTATTTTCTTCTAATACTTTAAAAGTTTCACATTTCACATTTAAGCTTTGATCCATCTGTAATTTATTTTATATTTGGACTGAGGTAGGAATAAAAGTTTATTTATTCAAATGGCTATCTAGCTGTCCCAATAATATCTAGTGAACTGTCCATTTTCCTCATTTGGTTTTAAATACCAACTTTTTCATACACTAAAATTGGATGTATTTTATCTCCATTTCACAAGTAAGAAAACAGAATCTCAAAGAGATTATGTAACTTGTTTGAAGTTGCATAGGGAGCTAGCAATTGAGCCCAGGTTTGGAAACCAAGTCTATACTGTATTCAGCATAACCTGCCTCTCACAGAGGGGGCAAGGAAAGTTTAACAAAATTCAATGACTGGCTGGAGGGAAAAGGGAAGGTCACTTCAACAGTGAACCCAGCAGTCATGTCAGACTGAAAGTCCGGAAAGTTGATCTTTTAAGCCGGTTTTAAGAGGAAAGATGCTGAATGTGATGATGACTAGAGTTTGGGATACTGTATATCACAGTGGAGGTGGTACCCAGGTGGAGGAGTACCAGATGAAAATTTCCAGAACTGGAGTTCAGGAGAAGAGACAGAGCATGAATAGCGATGGGTGGTCGTGGGGAGGACGAGAGAAGGAGGTGCTGAGGCTGACTCCCAGGTCTCTGGCTTGAGCAACTTGGGGGATGGAGGTGCTGTCTCCATCTTGACAGGGCAAATCAGGAGAAACAGGTTGGCGGGGGGTGGGCTACGAGTTCTCTTTGGATTGGAGGAGCTTGTTGAGTCCCCCAGTAAGCAGTTAGATACACAGGCCTAGAGGTCAGCATAAGCTCTTTCCTGAGGAAGGGTGAAGTGGTAAAAAAGGGGCAGGCCAAAAGGGAAGGAGGGAATCAGAAAAATATATTTGAAATGAAAAAAAAAGGACCATTAATTGCCGGGGAATAGAGCAGGGAGACTGAATCCTTAAGAAGCAGCCAAAAATGGATTACCAAGAAGTAAGGATTTTTAGATGAAGCAAGGAAATCCATCAGCTGACTCACCAATGACAATCTATAAAAGGTGAGTACCCATAAGATTGCCAACCTTTGTTGTAAAGCTTTTGTGTCACTCCTGCAGGCTAGCTGAGTTTATTATGCTGTCCTGAGGAAAGGGGGCCAGGAGAGGAAAGGGAGCTGCCATGGTACCTGCCCACTCCTCGTACAGGGAATAGTAACGGGCAGTCCCAGACAGATCTAAATTGTGGTGGTCCAGCCCCCATGGATTGGAACCAGAGGAGAGAGCTCTCACTGAGGCTTGGAGTAATCATGCGTAGCCTCCTAAAGGTTGAGTAGGATTTGAAGCGCTGGGAGCAAGATTAGTGAGGTAGGGCGAGGCCAGCCTGAGGACAACCTGGAAACTCAGGCCACATTCAGACCTAATAGGGATCAGAAGCAGGGATCCTTGAAGGTTTATGAGCAAAGGAATAGCACTGAGAAGGTGGCATTCTAGGAGGAATTGTCAGTGCCAGGTAGGAGAGACAGAAAGCTGGGAAGTACAGAGGTGGCTTTTTGGGGATGTTCATTTAGCAAACATTTCCTGGGAACCAAGTACATACCAGATACTAGGTATAGCCACAGAGATGAAGAGAAGAACAAAGATCTGGGAGAAGAATTAAGAAAGGCTTTCCAGGGAAGCTGGGTTTTGCAGGATAAATGGAATTTGCCACTTAAACTCTTGACTGCTTAAAAATGCCTTTATTGAGACTTCCCTGGTGGTGCAGTGGTTAAGAAGCCGCCTGCTAATGCAGGGGACACTGGTTCGATCCCTGGTCCGGGAAGATCCCACATGCCACGGAGCAACTAAGCCCATGCGCCACAACTACTGAAGCCCGTGTGCCTTAGAACCCGCGTGCTGCAACTACTGAGCCCGCGTGCTGCAACTACTGAAGCCCTCGTGCCTAGAGCCTGTGCTCTGCAACAAGAGAAGCCACCGCAATGAGAAGCCCGTGCACCACAGCGAAGAGTAGCCCCCGCTCGCTGCAACTAGAGAAAGCCCACGCGCAGCAAGAAAGACCCAACACAGCCAAAAAAAAAGCTTTTATCTCTAGAAACACATATAAAAAAGTCAAGCAATACAAAGGGATATGCAGTAAGTCTCCAATACAAGTTGGCCTGCAGTGCCCTCCTCCTGAAAAAGCAGCCACAGTCATTAGTTTCTAGCACAGAACAGTGATGAAATTCACAGATTCTGGTACCAACCTGCCTGGCTTCAGATCTCAGCTCCACCACTTGCTAGATGGTCACCTTGGGCAAGTAGCTTAACTTCGCTGTACCTTAGTTTCCTCAATCACATGAAGAGGGTGATGACAATAGGACCTACTTCCAGGATTGTTGGAAGAGTTAAAATGTATAAAGAGCTCAGAACGATGCCTGGCACATAATGAATACAAAGTACATGTCCTCCTATTAGTGTTCCTAGTATGCTCCAAGTGTGAGATGTGTATGTTTATAACCCCTCAGTATGGATGGGGATGAAATAAGATAATGCATATAAAATACTTAGTATGGTATTCAGCAAAAAAAGTTTTCAAAAAATACCAATCGTTGTTGTCCTCATCAGTGCAGCAGTGTAGCCAGTCAAATGGCCAGAGTCAAAGGCCAGAGCTTCTGCCCAGGATGTTCCTCTATACATGTGTGTTGAACAAGTGAATGAATGAGTGAGTGGGTGAATTAATCTTTTACCTTATAGTCATAAGATTACCTATATCAGTTCCATGCTTCTTATCCTGATTTTTTTAAGTGCAAAAGTAGGAAGAGAAAGGTTCTCTCTGTACCAGAGCGTCTTTGCACCATTTCCCACCTTCTTTGCATCCTCTTCACCATGGAGTCTAAGAACTACAGATCCCAGAATCCCTTGCTAGCAGGGATTTGGGTTAGATGGCACTAATGAGAGGTACCTGTGCAAGATCTGGAAGGAGGAAGAGAAGAGCTAACACGAGATTTTGTAGTGGCCTCTAGGAATTTGCCTGAAACTCACCTGCTATGGTCTGCAGAGAGCTGTGATTATCACTGCAGTCTACTATGATTCTTATAGCTTCCTGACTATCTGAAAGCTAGCAGTTGACCTTTAGGGCTGGTTTGCCTTTACTTTTGTTCCTCCAGGCCTTTCAGCAGTTATGTTCCATTTAAGTCCCTGTATTAAACCCCTTCCTGCTTGAAATACCTGAGTGGTGTCTGTCTTCCTGACTGAACCATAACTAAACATTTCCTTTTTATTAGGAAAGAAAAACTTTCCCAGAAATCCACCATCAGACTTCTACTCGTGTCTAATTGGCTGGAAGTGGTCATAAACCCCAGCCAGTTAGCAAAGGATTACCATAACAGGCCTAACCCAGTCAGGAGTTACCCCTCCCCCACCCTCCCCAGGGCTGGACATATTGCTGCCTCACACCTGAACAAAGAAGAGGTAAAGGGCTACTGTGCAGGCACCTGTAGTTTCTGCTCCTCGGTGTTTTGGAGACCCCAGTCTTATTTGGAAGGTCCTAATAAGAAAAGTTGGACTGGGAGTGGGGTTTATCTTTCAGGTCTGGCTGATGGTAGTAATGAATGTCTAAGGAACTGGGCTTCATGATCAAGCTGAGAACACATTAAAAAAGAATCAATGTGTTTGTATTGATATGAGGTGAGCATTTATATTTTCTTCTCTGCAAGGCTAGGCATTCTTGGGACATATTAAAAAATAAAAGCACAACGAAGTAAAACAGAACGGAAAATTATTCATATGTTATTCATTGAAAGACTGAATAATGTCTCTCACAGCTATTCTATGTTTTAATTAAAAAAAAAATAATCACTTTCATAGCATTTACAGTGTGCCAAGCATTTTTCTAAATGCTTTCTGCACATTAAATCATTTAATCCTCCCAATAATATAAGGTCAATCCTCCCAATAATATATGTGCCCAAGGTCGGACAGCTTTACGTGATAGAGCAGACATCTGAACCCAGGCAATGTGGGTCAGAGGTCACATTCAGAACAAATGAATGAATGAATGAGTGAATGAGTGAATGAATCCACCCCATGGTATGAGCTGGGTGTGAGTTACACTGCTTCTTGAATGTTTGTAGCTGCTGTGTGGTTAACAAGCTGTAAGTGCATTACTGAATTCAAGGTGGCTTTTTGTCATTATATATTTTATTCATCAATAGATGCTAAATAAAAAACAATCACAGGAGGAGCCATGGCATTTTTTTCATGTTTGTATTCGTTTCCAGTTGCTGCTGTAACAACCACAAATTTGGGACTTCCCTGGTGGTCCAGTGGTTAAGACTGCACGCTCCCAATGCAGAGGGCCCAGGTTCGATCCCTGGTCAGGGAACTAGATCTCACACGCATGCCGCAACTAAGAGCCCACATGCCGCAACTAAGATCCAGCACAGCCAAATACATAAATAAATATTTTTTTAAAAACTACCACAAATTTAGCAGTTTTAAACAACACAGATGTACTCTTTCACAGCTCTGGAGGTCAGAAATGTAAAATCAACACAGATGCATCTCTCCTGGAACCTCTAGGGGAGAATCTGTTTCTTTGCCTTTCCCAGGTTCTAGAGGTCGCTTGCATTCCTTCGATCATGGCCGTTCTTCCATCTTCAAAGCCATCATGGCCGTTCTTCCATCTTCAAAGCCAGGATATAGCATCTTCTCTCCTCTCTGTCCTCCTGCCTCCCTCTTCTAAGAACCTTTGGGATTACATTGGGCCCACCAGGTAATCCAGGAGAAGCTTCCCATCCCAAGATCCTTGACTAAATCGTATCTGTAAAGTCCTTTTGACCAGGTGAGATTACATATTCCCAGGTTCCAGAGATCTGGACATCACCATCTTTGAGGAGCCATTAGTCCTATTCAAGTAGGATCTCTTGTCATAAAGAGATCCTACTCCCGGAAAAGGCGAAAGAGACCTCTACTAACACGATGAGTCCATCGTATGAATAGGAGGCGGCAGAGGTCATCCTCAGAAGGCCTAAGCCCTTCCCTAACTCCTTCCCACTTGTAGCTGGTGGAGCTGGTGAGCTCCTGGGCTCTGAGAAGGGGAGCAGGCCCTGAGGGGCACAGCAGCCAGTCTCCCAGAGTGCCCCTGCCCTTGGCTCGGCTTGGCGGGGCCAGCTTTGAGGGGCCTTTCCAGGAGAGCCTTGTTTCCCAGAAGGAAATTTATGGAGGGACAGCAGCCCCAAAACAAGAACTAGTGAAAGCGAAAGCTCTAAAGACATCCAGGTGGGCTTCGCATCTCTCAGGAGGGTCCCTCAGATTTCAGCAGCCGCGGGATGCACAGCGTGGTCCAGGGAGGGGGGTGCAGGGAAAACCTGCGACGAGAGCCTGGGCGGGCGCAGCTGCGCTGTGTCTTCCTTGAGGGTTTGGGGACTGGGCTGAGGGAGTCTGGGCAGATGCGTGGTCAGCATGGTCCGGTCAGTGGGGGGAATGTTGGGGTGCAGAGGGGCAGACGGGGGGCTCCTGCTCCCTCTCCCCTGCAGAAGCTCAGCCTTGGCATGGCCGTGGGTCACGCTCCAGCACCCCCAGAGTCCCTGACAACAAACATTTATCCACATCTTTTACGTGAGGCCTGGGACCGTGAGTAAGGCACGTGGGCTGGGATGGGGGTGGGGCGAATGTTGCTACCAAGAGGTATCATGTTTTTTTGCATCCTGCCCTCTGTGGCTTCCAGTCTATGCGAGGAGACAAGGCGTGAACGCAGAACGGCCACAGCACATAGGACAGGCCACTGAGGACCCTCACTTGTACGTGGAAATCACGGAAGAACAATGAAGTCGGTTGCTCTGTACAGAGCACGTCCCCCGATCCCCCCCCCCCCCGTGAATCTCATGCTGCAGGAGCAGTCCCAATTAAGCTCTTTCCAGAGGCTTCCTGTCACACCAGCTGAAACAGGTATTCCCCGAGGTGCTCCTTCTCCCGGAAGCAGTACGTACGGAGTTCCTCGTGCCTGCCAGGAAGTTTCCTCTTCACCGCCCTGCTGCGCGCGAACTCTGTCAAACAAGAGCTCAGGTCTGCACGCTGCCTGCCTGCGAGCACAGCTGGGCGGGCGGCACACAGCTGCCAGCTGCAGAGGGTTTGTTTTCCTAGCAACCGTCCCTGTTCTTGATAACGGCAGCCTGGGGCCCAGCTCCGGTCGATGATTTGCCCACGGGTGCCAGCGAGTTATGTTTGTTCCTGGCCCTCGTGAGTTGGAATCCGGTTGATCACCACACCCCCAACTCAGCTTTCTTCAGAGCCCAGCCTTGCCTGAACTTCCAGAACCTTCCCCTCGCTAAGCAAGGGGCTAGGGAATGTAGGCCCGTCCCCAGGAACTGAGTCAGGGAAGAGAAGGGGTTACAGAAAACACGGGAGAAGAGAGAGACCCTTGAGAAGGCAGTCAGAGCTGACCTTCCTCACGCCAGTGGCCAAGACTCCGACCAGTTTGGGTTCTGTCCCTGAAGGCCAGAGCTGTGAGGAGGGCACTCACCCAGCTTACCCTCCTGAGCAAAGAGTCCTGGCATGGAGCTACCTAAAGATGCCCAAGACCAATCCCATCATCTAATAGACAGGCCCGGAGATGCCAAATGACATGCACAAAATCAGACAGTGAGTGGGCGGCAGGACTAAGGTGAGAACCTGGGACCCACCAAAGCAAACCAGTAGAATTGGTCTTCAACTTCCACCCCCAACATACACACACACACACATACGCACGCACGCACGCACATACATTGCAGGTGACCCTTCTGTGACTTCCACGCCCTAAAGAGAGTACCTTGACCTGAGTCTGTCTGCGTACAAATGTGGGCTCAAGGGGTGCCTGGAACCCCCTCCATGATAATTATAGCAGCCACTTTTTTAACGCTCAGCTATGTGCCAAGTATGGGGCCAAATGCCTATCTGCCTTAGCTCATGTAATCCTCACAACGTCTGGGTGGAGTAATGATTATCCCCAGCTTATGAAGGAGGAGCCTGGGCGTGGGGAGATTCCTTCACCTGCCCAAGTCATTCAGCGAGAAAGAGGCAGAGCCAGGATTTGCGCCCAGGTCTACTGGCTCCAAACCCAGGCTCTCAGCCACGCTGGGGTCTGCCCCCATCAGACGGGACCTGCTTCTATTTCTCCCTCTAAGAGCCTCACAAAGATCTCTGGGAATCTCCTCTGGGCCTTCTCTCCAAGTACAGGCATATATTTTGGCAGAAGGAGAAGGTCAAGGGCTGTACATTTTGAGGAGTATCAATCCACAAGCAAGTGTGTGAGAAGCCCATGGACCAGCACGGGAGGCACACAGACCCCTCGGGGTTACCTGAACCTAGGCTGGGTGGTGTACCGCGGGGGGCAGGCCTGAGGCCAGACGGAGACTTACTTCGCAGTGTATACTGCTTTATGTCCTTCAAATCTAGTATTGTATGTATATCTTGCCTTTTTAAAAGTAAAAGGGATGTTTTTTAAAAAGTTACCCAAATGTATTCAGAAGGGGTTATGACCCCAAACTGACCGACAATACACGCTTTTTGTAGCACAAGCCCTTGTGACACCTGCCAGCCTCCAGAACCAGCCAAGCGCTTCATGCTTCGGGGATTTATTGTGATAAATAGTAACCTGTCACCACCTTGGTGGAGCGGTGCAAATGGGTTCTCGCGTCTCCTGGCCCAGTTCACACTTTGACTAGCCTGAAAGTTCCACTTAGCAGAGGCCTGGGTTCTAGCCTCCTTCTTACTCATCCAGAAAGACGGGTAGAGGTACAGGAGCTACAGTTGTCATCAGCCACTACCCACCCACCCCCCGGCACATCCCCTGAGACTCTCTTCAGAGCACTTAACACTACTTGAAATGATCTCACTTATGTCTTGGTTTCCTGCTAATTGCATCCCTCTCCGGTGAGCAAGCACCACGGGAGCAGGGACTTCGTCCTCTTCTCAGCACCTAGAACAGTGCCTGGCACATAGTGGGCACACAAGAAGCCTTTTTTTGAAAGATAAGTGATCACATAGACTCACAGATTGTCAGAGCAGAATTGAATCCCTACCTTATAGAAATGAACTGACAGTTGAATAAATGATGATTGAATTATCATGATTCATGATGAATAAATGAATGATGAAAGGGACCTGCAAGATAAACTAGCCCAAACCAAATATTTGACTGAAGACAGCAGCAAAGTGGCCTTTACTCATTTCACCCTCCTTTTGGTTATGAGCTGGATTTTGGAGCACACTAAGCAAATATCAAACCTTGCCGCAGCCCAGCCCTGTAGCCCACAAGAGCGCTCAGATCCCTACAGACAGCCCTACCCATCCCCGGCATCACTGAAACAGCAAAGCCGAGCATGAGTCTTCCTCTTTCCACTGTCTAACGGGGTTTGGAAAGATTGGCTTTTGACACTAGAGTCCCAGGGGCTACTGTTTCTCGAGAGTCATGAGTCTCTCGGTATTCTAGCCATTTCAGAATATTTCAAGGAGAGGCCAGGCTGCCTGGACAGCCTCTTCTGCTAGGGTCCCTTGGGCCTGGCTCCTAGGTTAGCCTGCTGGCACTTGCACCATCTCTACACCACACGTGGAAAGCTCAGACCCTGTTCTGCTTTTTCAAATCAGACCTTCTCCTGGAGCTGGCCTAGAGCTCCAGGCCACAGTTTGGATTTGAGCAAAATCGTCCAGCCCTTCTCCTGGTTCACCACTTGGGCCTCGGTCTTTGCCCCTCATTTTTGCTCCCAGCATGTCCAAGCCCAGCAGAGAACACCCAGCCCCTCCCAGAAGTCAGAGGGGGCGGCAGAGGTGAGGCCGGGAGTAGAGGAAGGTCATCCTATGGGGAGTTGTTGATTAGTCACCGCCTTTATCAGGGCCTCCGTCAGTTCCAACCTCTCCATGCAATGATGTGCACACAGTAGGTGCCTAGCAAATCCCCACTGAATTGAATTTCCTTTCATTTTCACTCTTCCCAGATGTCCCCTCCTTCCTGCAACCCAGTTACCTGAGTGGTGGCAAGCACAAATATTTAATAGAGGCAAGCAACCGGATAAGCTGACAGAGTTAGAAAGAAACTGGAACAAACATCCTGAGAGATTGTGTTTTCTGTTCACTCCTCCATAAGCCAGCTTCACATCTGGTTTCCTGTGGGTACCCACACCCAGGTAGGACCAGAATGCAGCCCAAATCAGAGGGAAGAAGTCTGTAAATAGTCTGAATAGGCCATAGGGCAGGAAGAAGAGCTATGCCGACTTCACCCTCTCCAGGTGTGGGAACAGGACAGTTCAGCGATGGACGGTAGGTAGCACAGCAAGGCAGAGGGCAAACGCTTGATTGGCATTTCCTGGCACACCCATGTGGCTTGGTAATTTCCTGCTCCTGAGACATATGGGTGCTTGGGAACATTTTAACCCAGAGGCAAGTAGGGAAGGTTTTGTCTTGATCAAGACTCTTCCAGCTAAGTGACAGAAAATCCAACTCAAATAAAAGTAATAATAGGTAATATTGTACAGCATTTACCGTCATCAGACCGTGTCTAAGCCCTCTATACCTTAACTGCTATTCCTCTCAACAACTCTATGAGGAAGGAATTATTATTGTCCCCACTTTACACACAAAGTTACTGAATAACCTGCCCAGAGTCATAGAGCTTGGCAAGCCAGGATTAAAACTCAATGATGTGAAGAAAAAAAAAACAAACAATTCAGTGATGTGGTTCCTCCTATACTTTTCCTGCCTCTTCAGATCACACGGGCAAAAAGAGGTCTGTGCTACCTTGTGTCCCCCGCCCCAGCCGTCTGTCATACAGAGGTGGGACGCAGGTGGTGCTCAGAAGACAGGTGACAGGAACAAGGGTGCCTTCAGACTACCTTCTTGGTCTTTAGTCCCTCTTTTCCTGTGGGCTGGACTGACTCTCATCTACTGCAGTCCGGTTTCCCACACACACAAAGGAGAGCTACCTTCAGTGTCCTCTCTCTGCGCTCCCAAGCTGGAAACTTCCAGAAAGGATTCTCACTGGCCTGTTGGTCAGTGCTTGCTCCAGGCAAGGGGCCGGGGGGCGATTTGTAAGAAGGTGGTCACTCCCGTTCCAATGCTTGGTCAGAGGAGCAGGAGGTGCCAGTTCTACGAAGAAGGGGGTAGAGTCCTTTCTGGACCCAAGTGTGCCACGTCCACAGCCCAGTCGATGGGAGTGAGAAAGGTCTCCTAATCCGGCCCCCAAAATACCATGGGCCGGGCTCCTCTGGGGGCTCCCAGGGCAGCAGGGTGGGGCAGAGAGGAGCTCCAAAGACTTAGACTGGTTGCTTTGGAAGGAAATGAGGGGGAACAAAGAAGGGAAGGGGAGGTCAAGAATGGACACTGGTCAACACAAGGTGCCTGAGACAGGCTGGAGAAGACATGTTAGCATGAAGCTAAAAATGCTCAGGTTCCCGAGTCAAGGGTGAGCAGCCAGTGGGGATCCTTTTGCTCTGCTGTTTATTCTTCCCTGACAGGCCCCACGATACATCAGGAGGCCTGCTGGAAATTAGTGTTCACGCTTCCTCCCAGCTTGCATGGGACCTATTCCTGAACGAAAAATCACCCCAAAACTTAGCTTAAAACAATGGTATTTGTTTATTCTCCCTCTCTCAGTTTATAAGAGTCAGGAATTTGGGGGCTGCTGGACCCGGTGATTCTGACTTGGGGGTCTTTCAGGGGCTTGCGGTCCCACCACGGCTGGGGCTGGGTCACCTCTAAGGCCTCCACGCTCACAGGTCTACTGCCTGGGCAGGGGATGCCACAGCTGGGGCCCCTCGGCACTGCTCTGTGCCTCTCCACGTGGCCTCCCCAGACTGGCAGCTCCAGGGCACCCGGACTTCTTCCACGCTGGCTCAGGGCTCTCGGGCACACATCCCGAGAGACAAGAGGAAGCCGTATCACCTTCTGTGATCTAGTCTCGGAGGTCACACAGCATCACCTCTTCAACACTCAGTTGGTCAAGACAATTTCAAAGGTCCACCCAGGTCCATGGGGATGAAACATATCCCACCTCTCCATGGAGGAGGGTCAGTGTCACGGTGTAAGATGAGCTCGTGGGATGGGATACATAACGGCGCGACCGTCTTTGGAAATTACATTCCACCCACCAGTCCTCGGCAGTGGCATGATTCAGAAACAGGAAAAGAACCAGGGCTGATGCTGTTGTCTCACCCAAGCTGTGCCTCTTTTGTTGTAACTCAAACAATATAGACCATAAAGCAAAAGGTAGAAATCCTTATCCTGCTACCCAGAGGAAACCTCCCTAAACAATTTGGTATTCATCCTCTCAGGTCCTTTTTCTTAGCATTTGCAAATAGGTATGCAAGTCTTAATGTGCCGGAGACTTTTCACTGGCCACTCCAGGTCCACTCTCCACGCTTCTGCACCCTCACCCTCACGCATCCTAGGAGGCTGACCCCCAGCAATGATCTCCTTCACCTTCTGGCTTCCAGGTGGGTTTGGCAAATGTGGGACACCAGCTGGAGACTGGCAGGAAGAGAGTGAGGTCAGGGGACTGATTTCCCATCTCCCTCCCTGGCTGTCACAGTGGGGTGACTGCATCCCTCTACGGAGGAGGGTCTCAATTCCTGTGGAGTGACCCCTCCACACCGTTCTATCTCTGGGTTCCAGCAGTCAGTAGAGCCCCCAGTGTTATACTCCCCAGGGTACTGCAGCGCCATGCCTGGTGGTCTCCCTGTATCCTGCCCACACCTCTATAAGTATTCCTTTTATTGAACTCTCCTCACATTATCCAATATGAGTGTGTCCCTGATTGATACAATATAACATACCCCCATATTTTTCAGTGGTATTATGCTATGCATATTATTTAGCAACTAGCCTTTTTCACTTAATATATCATGTATACCGTTCCACATCAGCACATACAAAAGCCACTTGCTCCTTTTAATATCTACCTGTACCATCTAGAACGTGTGCATCCTGGTGTGACCAGGATGTGTGGTGTGACCTTCCCCCACTGAGGGACATTTAGGTGGTTTCCAGCTTTTTCCCCATTACAAACACTGACACAATGAACACACTCACATGTGTTTGGCTGTCTAAACTGTGTTTCACTGGCTGATGTAACTTAGAGGTTAAAGGGCGGGTTCTGGAGCTACATCCCTGGGTTCAAATCCAATCTCCTCTACCTAATATACCCGCTATGCAACCATGCGCATACTTAACGCCTTGACACTTCAGTTCTCTCATCCATTGAAAAGGTAATGATACTTTTCCATAGGACTGTTGGGAGGGGAATCTCACAGGATCAGCCTAAGGATTACATGATAGGAACCATGTTAAGCACTTAGCACATTCAACCTCTAAGACTCAGTTTCCCCATCTGTAAAATGGTGATATTACCTCCCTGGTTGAGTGGTTCTGAGGATCAAATCTCACAGGGTTGTAAAGATTAAGTGAGATAATCCAAGTAAATCACGTAGTACTGAGCCCAGTCTGCGGTAAGAGCTCCGTAAACATTAACTCTCGGCTCTTATCACCCGTAATCTCTACTAAGTGTGATATTTTATTACAGGTATTAAGACTACTATACAGTTTTACAGCAGTTATATTTTATGTTGATTATGGTTCTTAACAACTAAAATGATTTACTGAGAGTAATCTAGGTAGAAGATGCTGTTTAAATGGACCCTTTAGGGACAGAAAGGTACATAGAAACATAGCTTATTAATTTATTCTTTGCTATTTCCTGTTGGGGAAATCAACCAAAGTTCCCTCTTTAGCTACAATATGTAAACAAGCGTTTGGGGGCTGGTGGGGTGAGTGGAATGGGTCCCTTTGATGATCATCCCCATAAAGGCAAACCCCAGATTTATCTTTTCTTCCATGTCTCTCTTTGCCAACAAACGTATCTGTTCCTTCTATATGCCTCGTCACTAGTGAGCTGACAGGGGACACGGAGGGGGAGAGAACGCTCCTGTAGTTCTTGAACCTATAAATATTGGATTAGAATACTAACCCCACAGAGCACCTCAAGTCGCCAGGTAGACCCCGCGAAGTGTCATGGCGGCTTCAGAATAAACAACTTACAGAGGCCAGGTGGTTCACAGCTGTTAAAGAGGAGCCTGTGGGTTTGTGAAACCAACAACCCTGTCAGAGAACTGCTAGTTTTAACTGCAGTTGTGACAATTAAGCAAGAGACTGACAAACATATTGCTTAACACCAAGGCAGCTGCCTTCTCCTAGAACTTGACATCTCTATTTGGGCCATCTCCCCAAAGGCTTTCAATCCAGAGAAAGTGCACCAGGGAGCCCCAGGCATGGGGCAGTAGCACTGCCCACTAGGGTAAAAGCCACCGGCACAGGCATCTAACCACGTGGGGCTGTGGAGAGCCAGAGGGAGGCTGGGGAGGGTCATGCTCTCCCTGCAGGGCCCTCTCCACCCCTCCGCTGTTCTTGGCACACGGAGGTATGTACTCTGGATGGCTGTTGGCCCTGAGAAACTGGGACCAGGCCACGCGCGCCCCAGTGCCTGCACAACCAGGGAACGTGATCCCGCCCGCCCAGCCCTCTGCTATGTGGGAGGCTGCCTTCCCTACAACACCTGCCTGGTGCTTCTCCAGCTCCAGCGGCATCAGACTGCCTGGGGAAGGAGGCGGGCAGAGAGGAGGCTTGTTAAGAAGGCAGATTCCCAGGTCCCCTTGGGAATAGAGAAGCTGCCTCTAGGAATGAAGCTCTGCCTCTGAGAAACATATCCACGTCAGAATCACACACTGGTACACGGTTCACCACAATGGGCCCCAGGCAATGTTTTAAAAGTGTCTGTGCCATCTTGTAAAAATTGGAAGATTTCACGTAAAAATCTTATTTCGATCCAGAGCGTGGCCAGACCCAGGTCTGTCTACCACTTGGCAGTAAGAAACCAGTGCTAAGTGGAATCTGCCCCTAGGGGCAGGGCTGGTGCCCCCTAGTTCGCCATAGCACCAACCCCCCAAGATACACACACACATGCACGTGCACTCACCCCTCTAGCTCTCTCCTCTGGTGGTGCCCGGTGCCCAGTAAGCCTTTGAGTTTGCAAACTCTGCTCCACCCGCCAGGGCGAGAAGAGGTAGAAGAGGCCCAAAGAGCTTGCTTCTCTGCTCTCCCAGCTGCAGCCCAGTGGTACTAAAGTGCCTGCTAATTAACGCTGTTAAGTCTCCTAACTTCATTCTCCTGTGTCATCCCCCCACTAGGATGGAACTTTCACCAAAGCAGAGCCTTTGTCAGTTTTGTTCTCTGTAGGATCCCCAGTGCCTAGCCCAGTGCCTGGCACACAGTAGGGGGTCAAAAACACGTATCGAGCAAATCAAAACCACCACGAGATACCACTTCACACCCACTAGGATGGCTATAATCCAAAAAAAAAAAAAAACAAAACCAGAAAGTAACAAGGGTTGGCAAGAATGTGGAGAAACGGGAACCCTCATACATTGCTGGTGGGAATGTAAAATGGGGCAGCCACTGTGGAAAAGTCTAGCAGTTCCTCAAAAAGTTAAACAGACAGTTACCATATAACCCAGCAATTCCAATATATATATATATATAGATATAGATATATACCCAAGAGAATTGAATACAGGTGTTCAAACAAAAACTTGTACACAAATGTTCATAGCAGCACTATAGCCAAAAGGTGGAAACAACTCAAGTGTCCATCGACTGATGAACGGATAAACAAAATGTGATATATCCATACAATGGAATATTATCCCATCATAAAAAGGGATGAAGTACTGATCCATGCTATAACATGGATGAACATTATAAGTGAAAGAAGCCAGACACAAAAGGCCACACATTGTATGATTCCATTTATATAAAATATCCAGAATAGGCAAATCCGTAGAGGCAGAAAGTAAATTAATGGTTGCCAGGGGCTGGGAGGGGAGGGTAATGAAGAGTGACTGCTTAATGGATAGGGGGTTTTTTTGGGAGTGATGAAAATGTTCTGGAAGTAGATGGGGTGATCAGTACAAAACACTGTGAATATACTAAATGCCACTGAATTGTACACTTCCAAATTTTATCTTACATGCATTTTACCACAATAAAAAAAAATGTTGAATGAGTGACTGAATGAATGTGGCTCTGCCATGGTATTATTGTGCAGCCTGATGTACCACTGTGCCGGGCCCTGGAGAGGCAGACAGCTAAGAGCTGGCCTGCGCCTCACAGAACATCCAGGCCAGAAGCGGAGCAAGGAGACAGATGATTTCAATGCAGAGGGAATGCAGGTGACCCAGGTGAAGAAGGGCTTCTAGAAACAGTGAGCAGCTTGTGTGGAGGCAGAGGTGGTTTGGAAAACTGCAGACAGTTTTGACTGCCTGGAGAGCAAGGGCGAGGAGGAGGTGGTGGTCAGGCTAGATTACGAGAGAGCTCACAAACCATGCTGAGGGGCTCAGAAGTTAATGGGCAGGCCAAGTGGTAGGGAAGCACCGAGGAATTCTAAGCAGGGAAGGTATACGATCAGATTTGCAGTTTTCACGTCCTTTGAACCTACAAATGTTCCGTGAGGCCCCCAAAGCAGCTGTAATGCAGCCCTACTTCATACCCCTCTAGCCCTGTTCATCCTTCACCCACACACATAAATTAAGGGCCTTTCTCATAGGTCGGGCACCCTGGAAACAGACCCGGAGCAGAGCTTTGCATGTGGGGAGGCTTCCTGGGGAGAAAGCCAGAGCAGCACCTGCAGGGGAGTGAGGGAAGCAGGATCAGGCCGAGGCAGAGGAAGCACTGGATGCACTCGCTCCAGATGCCTCAGCGGATCCCGTGGGGAGCTCTGAAGCTGGGATGTCCTCAAAGAAGGCAAGGGCCCCCGGTCTTCGTGCCCCTCCTTGTCGACTAGTCATCGTATGCAGGCTGCCCTTGGGGAGGGGGCACAGCCTTGAAGCTGGCAGCTCCTTTCAGCAGAGTGCAATTCCTGGGGAAGGACTGGGCTGTGAGCAGTCAGCAGGCAAGCTCCCCGCCGCTGGGGGTGGAGCGCCTGGGCCCTGAAAGGGGATCTGGGCAGGACCCCACAGCATCCACTGTGGGCCTCCCAGGCTCAGAGCGCTTCACAACCAAGTGTTCACTGAGATGCATGCTGTTTCCCCAGCTTCTGCCCCCATCTGCTGCTGTGAGAGCCAGCCCTCCGCGAAGTTCCCCTCAAGTGATTCAGGACATCAGCTAGGACGTACTTCCCATCTTTTCATCCCTCTCCTTCTACAGTCCTCCTCTGCCAGGGACCATCTCATCACCAGGTACTATCACTGTAGCTGCTGAACTTCTCCCCCGCCACCCCTCCTGGCTGCCCGGACATGAACAGACAGAGCTCTGTGGTCTTCTCTGGCAAAGTGGGGGAGAAGGTCCCCTCCCCTTTGTGACATGCTCCCCTAGAGGAGCCCTGAAGAACTCCTGAGCCTCAGTTTCCAGGGTTAGCGCCTTTGCTTGTTCCCTGCTGGGCTGGGGAGTAAAAGCCGAAAGCAGTGGTTCTCAACCCTGGCTGCCCAACAGAATCCCTTGCGAAACTTTAAAAAAATACCAGCGCCTGGGCTCCACCCCAGACCAATGGAATCAGAAACTCGAAGGGTGGAGCCAGGCACTGGGAATGCTTTTTCAGTCTCCCCTGGAGATTCAAATACCCTGCCAGAGCTGAGAACCAGTAACCTCGATTATTTTTTTACAAAGATCCGTCAGGGAGTGTGGAAGACAGGGATGACTGAGAGGAGAGAAGTGAAGGTTTGACCTGCACTAGAGGTGATGGGAGTGGAAAAGACGAGGGCAGCGAGGACAGAAGTAGAATGAACAAGGGCCGGAGGAGCAGGGTTTACTTGGAGGGATCTCCTGGGGAGCCAAGAAATGCTCATACTTGGGCCCTGCCCCCCAGGGATCCTGATTGAATTGGTCAGGGTTGCTGAGCCCTGGAGGTGCGGGAGGGTGACAACAGACCCAGGTGATTCTAATGGGCAGGCCAGGCTGAGAGCCACAGCTCTAGGCCATGTCACTGCCTCTTACCTGGCAGCCCCACCAAGCAGGTGTCCAAGGTGTCCAGGTGGCCTCCGCCCAGTGTTGACAAGCCAGCCATGTTTCTCACCACCTGGACCCTGGAGGGAGGTCTTGAGCAACCCCAATTTCCATCCAGTCTACACTCGAGCGCTGGCACGCCCAGCCTGCCTCCTGGGGAAGTGTTTGAGTGGAGTTGCTCTGCAGGATGTGGAGCTGACACCGTTTGTGACTCTTGTTCCGGGCACTCAGCTGGGCTGTCTGCCCCCCCCAGCAAACCAAATGCACTGGCATATGGTTTATCCAGTTTAGCATTTTCTTATATAGGTGGTTTTTTTTTTTTTTCCTCAGAAAGGAAATAGCTATTTTTCTAAAGATAAATGTAATACATGACCGTAAAAAAAAATTTTTTTTCCAGAATATGAAGTAGAAAGTGAAAATCACTCTTAATCCCAACACACAGAGGTGCCCCCACTAAGAAAGAGCAAAGCAGCCCCTGATGGCCAGAGCTGGCAACACTCACAGCCGGGCCTTGGTCTTGTGGACAAAGAATGTTGCCTGCCGTTCTCCCATTGAGCCTAACCAGCTCCACAGAACCCCATCAGCCAAGGCCACTGCCATTGTGAAGATCAAGACAAAGACATGACCATTCTGTAATCGCGTCTGCACAAGACAATAACAAGAGCATCGTCCAAACCACAAAACTAACCAGACATCTCCCTATTCTGGCTAATGGGTAACTGTTGTTTTTGTTTTGTTATTACCAATTATAGCCTCGTTCCATTCATCTTGATGTGAATTATTAAGATATCCAATCATAAAATTACCCTGCTTCCCAGCAGCATCCAATTCAAAGCAGAGCCCAGCTTGCTTGAACCATCCCCAAAGCACCGACCACAAGCTCAAACCTGATACTAATTCCTTTCTAGCATCTTCTTATCCAGACGCCCCGCACTGCCCATAAGCCCCACTACACATACGTTCTTGGTGTCCTATGGCTAATGAGCATTGACACCATAGATTTTGGAATATATCCTTCCAGGCATTTTTTTCTCTGACTATAGATATATTTTTATTTAAGAATGAAAAGGGGAATTCCCTGGAGGTCCAGCGGTTAGGACTAACGCTTTCACTGCCGGGGCCCCAGGTTCGATCCCTGGTCAGGGAGCTAAGATCTTGCAAGCCACATGGTGCAGCCAAATAATAATAATAATAATAATAATAATAATAATAATAATAATATAATAAAATGAAAATGAAAAGACTATAATTCTATTTTCCGATCTTTTTGTAAAATTAACAACCTCTTTAAAAAATTATTTTCAACAGCTGCATCTCCTGCTGTATGGGATGTTGTAGACCTGCTAATACCACTTTCTTTTTTTTTTATTGGAGTATAATTGCTTAACAATGTTGTGTTAGTTTCTGCTGTACAACAAAGTGAATCAGCTATACATATACATATATCCCCATATCCCCTCCCTCCCACCCTCCCTATCCCACCCTTCTAGGTCATCACAGAGCACCGAGTTGATCTCCCTGTGCTATACAGCAGCTTCCCACTAGCTATCTGTTTTACACATGGTAGTGTATATATGTCAGTGCTACTCTCTCAATTCGTCCCACCCTCCCCTTGCCCCCCCTTGCCGTGTCCACAAGTGCATTGTCTACGTCTCTGTCTCTATTCCTGCCCTGAAAATAGGTTCATCAGTACCATTTTTCTAGATTCCGTATATATGCGTTAATATACGGTATTTGTTTTTCTCTTTCTGACTTACTTCACTCTGTGTGACAGACTCTAGGTCCAACCACATTGCTAAAATGACCCAATTTTGTTCCTTTTTATGGCTGAGTAATATTCCATTGTAGGTATGTACCACATCTTCTTTATCCATTCATCTGTCGATGGACAAATAGGTTGCTTAATACCGCTTTCTAATTGGGTGATTCTGTGTCTCTTTAAGCCCTTTGATAGTAGGCTCATGTGCTCTTTTGATAGCCATGGGCTGCTGGCTCTGTTCAGAAAATCCTGAGAAGGGTCACCTCTTGCCAGGCTTTGGTGCAGGGAAGCCACAGGTGAGGATGGAGATACTGTAACTGTTCTCCGTGGGGGCAGAGCCCAGATCCTCTCAGGTGTGGCAGGAAAAGTTGCCACCAATGCAGAGCCGAGCTCCAGAGCTGGCCCTGGAAGGAGGTTCTCGCTCTCCACCACACTCCCAAAGTGTCGCCCTCGCAAAGATCAGGGATGTGGAATACATTTTATCCTGAGCTTTTCACAACATCCACGGCCTTGGAGGGGATTCTGTCTGGGATAAATCGAGCTTGAAAACTATTTTGGCAGATTTATGTTTTACTGGAAGATTCTCCAGGGTGGTGAAATCAACAAAATTCTGAAACAGCAAGGTCAGCTCGGCTCCATTAATTAATTCAAAACAAGTCCATTAAATCAATGTCAGGGAACAGGCCTTGTTCTAAAGCAATGTTTCAACTTTACTGTGCATCCCCAATCACATGGGGATCCTTACAACCTAGTCTTGATTCCATCAGGTGGGTCTGAGAGTCTGCAGCTCTAACAAGCTCCCAGGTGATGCTCATGCTGCCGGAATAGCCAGGCCCTCACTGTCTGGTTGGCACTTACCCCTAAAAGTCTTCAGTAAATTCACACTCATTGCTTACCAACATGCAGGGAGAGTGTGATGCTCACCAAATGACATATTAGACCTTTCTTCCCACCTTGGAGGAGTCTTCAGGTCTCTTCAAGGGATGAAGGTGCAGCTGGGCAAATGTCTTGCTCTCCAGACAGGAGTTTGGACACTACACCTGGGCGATGTGGGGTGGCATAGACAGGGAGAGCTCCCACCTTCCCATAGCAGGCTTGACTGGGAGCTTAAACAGACCTGCTCCCAAAGAGCCCCTTTCAAGGAGTGAATGAACCCGAGGCCCAGGAGCCCCCAGACTGGCACCCCCTGCCCATCTCTATGATTATCTCCAAATAAAAATTCATTATTCCAAACTGAAAGCTGAAAGGCAAAAATAGGTTCTAAAAGAGGAATTCCCTGGTGGTCCAGAGGTTAGGACGCGACTCTTTCACTGACAGGGCCCAGGTTCAATCCCTAGTCAGGGAACTAAGATCCTGCAAGTAGCCCGGTGCAGCCAGAAAAAAAGGGGGGAGGGTGCCTAAAGAGTTTAGCTAACTTCATGATTGACAGATTCATGAAAGTTTACTAAGAGTAGGGAAAGCCAGCAATTTTGGGAGAGAAATCTCTTACCTCCTTGGGCAAGCCTTTCTCTCTTCCTCCTTCTGCTGTTGGACCCTCGCTCCGGTCCAGTTGGGCATTTCTTATACTTCCGGGCACTCCTCGCTCCCTGCCACCACCCTACCTCCACCTTGGTCCCTGACTGACCCCCTCAACTCAATAAGGACTACAGTTGCAGAGGGGCCCATGAACAATATCTAGTGAATTGTGGCCAGGCTTCTGGTGACTAAATTCTACATCAAGCAGTCCCGAGCTTCCATTTTCTTGACCTAGAGCTGTGTATCCAATATGGTAGCCACCAGCCACATGGGCTTTTTAAATTTACATTAATTAAAATAAAATTCAGGGCTTCCCTGGTGGCGCAGTGGTTAAGAATCCGCCTGCCAACGCAGGGGACACTGGTTCGAGCCCTGTCCGGGAAGGTCCACATGCCGCAAAGCAACTAAGCCCATGCGGCACAACTACTGAAGCCCGCGCGCCTAGAGCCCGCGAGCCACAACTACTGAAGCCCGCGCGCCTAGAGCCCGTGCTCCGCAACAAGAGAAGCCACTGCAATGAGAAGCCCGTGCACTGCAAGGAAGAGTAGCCCCCGCTCGCCGCCAACGAGGAAGCCCGCGTGCAGCAACGAAGACCCAACACAGCCAAAATTCAGCTCCTCAGTTGCACAAGCCACATTCTAAGTGCTCAAGAGTCACATGTGACTCATGGCTACTCTATTGGATGGCGCAATTATAACACTTCCATACTTGCAGAAAGTTCTACTGGACAGGGCTATCTAGATTTTTCTCACCAAAACCAACAAGTTCATAGGGTAGTTTTGTGTGTTTTAGAAGAGGCATCCCTTCCTCAAGATACCTTACTGACCCCTGCAGAAAAAAAACAAGCAATAAATATTCAGATCTACAACCATGCTGTATATGGCGCCCACCGTTGTGCAGTGCACAACCCACTCCATTGTATGCAGCAAGCGATGAAAGTCCTTCATTGATCCTTTGAGTTTCACTTCTCTCTGCCTTCACCACTTCAGACCATGGTTCCTTATCTTTTCCTTTCGGGGTGGGGGATGGGCTGTGGTTTGCAATTGGTCCTTGTTATTAATTTCCTGTAGCTACTGAAACAAATTACCACAAACTGGGTGGCTTAAAACAACAGAAATTAATTCTTCCATAGTTCTGGGAGCGAAGAATCCAAGGATAAGGTGTCCTCAGGGCTGCACTCTCTCCAAAGTTTCCCTTCCAGCTTCTAGTGGCTCCAGGCTTTCTTTGGCTGCATAACTTCAGTCTCTGCCTCTGTCTTCACATGACCTTCTCCTCTGTATTTGTGAATTCTCCTCTTCTGCTCTTTATAAGGACACTTGTCGTTGGATTTGGGACACACCTGGATAATCCAGGATGACCTCATCTCGGGATTCTTAATTACATCTGCAAAGACCCTTTTTTCAAAACAAAGGTCACATTCACAGGTTTTGGGGGCTAGGACATGGACATATCTTTTGGGGGAGCCACACATCAACCCACTAGAGTCCCTTGTATGAGTGTCTTAACTGCAACCTCTGAAACAGGAGGGAAGGCGGCAGGGCACAACCTTAAAAGAATGACACAGCCGGTTGCATGGACATATATACACTACCAAATGTAAAATAGTACCTAGTGGGAAGCAGCCACATAGCACAGGAGATCAGCTCCGTGCTTTGTGTCTACCTAGAGGAGTGGGATAGGGAGGGTGGGAGGGAGACACAAGAGGGAGGATATATGGGGATATATGTATATGTATAGCTGATTCACTTTGCTATACAGCAGAAACTAACACACCATTGTAAAGCAATTACACTCCAATAAAGATGTTAAAAAAAAAAAAAAACTACAGTAAGATACCAAAAAAAAAAGGACATAGCAGGTTGAAGATACAACACAAACTGGTTAGAACCAACTAGTCCAAGGTGGCGGAAGATTTAACTCCCAGTGGACCTTGAGCCTCATTATACGCTCATTGTAATACATTAGCATGATCAACGACACACCCACCGGCACCATGACAGCTCTGAGGCCGACCATATTAGGTCAAAAACTGGGCGGTGCCCAGTTCCTGGAAATCCACACCCCTTCTCCAAAATAGTTGGAATAATTCTCCCACTCATTAGCCTATGAATTACCCAGCCCATAAAAACTATCCACACCATATTTCAGGGCC